>NC_069786.1:70373214-70692380 GCF_027406575.1 Nycticebus coucang | reverse complement strand
TTCAAGTTAATTGGCCTTCTAGGATGTAGTTAATTTTTTTTTTTTTTTTTTTTTGAAACAGAGTCTCTCATGTTGCCCTCAGTAGAGAGCCATGGCGTCACAGCTCACAGCAACCTCAAACTCTTGGGCTTAAGCGATTGATTCTGTTGCCTCAGCCTCCCAAGTAGCTGGGACTACAGGCGCCTTCCACAATGCCCAGCTATTTTTGTTGTTGTTGCAGTTGTCATTATTGTTTAGCAGGCCAGGCCGGGCTCAAACCCACAAGCCTCATTGTATGTGGCTGGTGCCCTACTCACTGAGCTATGAGCACCGAGCCATAGGATGTAGTTACTTTTTAAATCTGTCAGATTTTAGAAGCTCTACCTTTTATAGTGTAAGGATGGCTTACTGAATTAATAGCTGTATTTGAAAGTTAATTCTTAGAACTGAAGTTTGTTTACTTTTTGAAATACCCAGTAATTGTGTTTGGCAGCTGTGTATTTGACATCCTACATATGAGAAAATGAGTAAATTTTTACACATGAGTAAATTTTATTTTTGAACTTTATGGTTCCAAGCTCATACTCATAGAAGATATCAGCACTACCCCTAGTTTATATTCTAATCAGAAACCTCAAACTGACCATATTAATGGAGAATAATTCCCAGTTTATAGTCAAGTCAGAGAAACAGTATTATACAAGAATGTAGGCTCGGCGCCTGTACCTCAAGCGGCTACAGCACCAGCCACATACACCAGAGGTGGTGTATTCGAGCACAGCCCGGGCCTGCCAAACAGCAATGACAGCTATAGCCAAAAAATAGCTGGGTGTTGTGACAGGCACCTGTAGTCCTAGCTACTTGGGAGGCTGAGGCAGGAGAATCGCTTAAGCCCAAAGAGGTTATTTTTGTTTTGTTTTGTTTATAGAGACAGAGTCTCACTTTATCACCCTGGTAGAGTGCCATGGCGTCACACAGCTCACAGCAACCTCCAGCTCCTGGGCTTAAGCGATTCTCTGGCCTCAGGCTCCCGAGTAGCTGGGACTACAGATGCCCACCACAATGCCCGGCTATATTTTTGTTGCAGTTTGGCCAGGGCCAGGTTTGAACCTGCCACCCTTGGTATATGGCCCCACCACCCTTGGTATATCGCCCTACCCCCTGAGCCGTAGGCGCTGCCCAAGCCCAAAGAGTTTGAGGTTGCTGTGAGCTATGACAACACGGCACTCTACTGAGGGCAACATAGTGAGACTGTCTCATTAAAAAAAAAAAAAAAGAATGTAATAGAGAATAATTGATTGTTAAATTGTGTAGTTAATAAAGGATGTGGGACTAAAATGACATTTGAAAAATTAAAATTTAGACAGGTAGAAAGAAAGGTTGACCAAAAGAAAAAGATTAGAAGAAAAACACACACATGGATTTAACTTGGATACCTTTAAATGAGTAGAATCACATTTGAAGGGCTCTTAAAAAGTTGGGCAAAAAGAATTTGGCCATTGATGAAGCAACCAGTGTTTCCCAAACTTTCCTGGTAAAGGATCACATGTGGATTTTGCTTAAATACTGGTTCCCAGGCCCTTATCCTAGAGGGGCTATTGAATAAGAGTCTGGAGAGGAGCCCTCAGGTGATGCTCATGATCTAAAAGTTTGGGAAGACTGTTGTTAGCAGAATTGATGCTGTAGAATATTGTGTGTGTATATACATGTTTTGCTTGTTTCCTTTTGCAAGGAGAATGATAAGAAAAGGAAAGATGGTTAATGTGTTGAAGGAGCTTTTTTTTTTTTTTTTTAAGTAAATATCCCACTGGGAGACAAAAGAGCTTTTTTCCCTTTTTAAGAGAAAATTAGGAGGGAGACATTTTCTAAATCATTTCTAATTCTTCACTATTGAAAACACTGAATATCCAGAACTAGGGGAGTAGCAGAATAAACTGTTGATAAGTAAACTAAAAAATACCAGTTGAATCTACACTGTAATATGAAACCACATGCACATAAATGGGGACTGGGAGGAAACATGGAGAAATAAAAATAGTTAATATGGTAATTTGGTGAAATTATAGGTAATTTTCTTATTTTAATATTAAAATGTGTGATTAAAATTGGGAAAGAAGCTTAAAAATTTGGCCTTTTCAAACATTGAATATCAGTGATATTCTTCAGAAGGCTAATGTTTTTCTTTATACTCCCTTATTAAATTTATTTTCAGAATAATTGGAACAGCTAAAGAAAGCAAAGAGTTACTGGTATGTTGTAAACACTGTATTCTTGATGAGAAATAACTAGCTGAGTTAATTCTTTGCTCAGTCATTATAGAGTAAGGTGATACGGAAATTTTCATGTCCAGTTTTTCCTTTCAAACTGACAGGGTCTGAAAACAAATACTGGTAAATACATGGGATATTTTAATTTCTTAAATCATTTATCTGATTATCTGTGAATATCTGAAGGCACTGAACTCTATGATAAAATTATGACAAATGTAAATTAAGGACTTACACTATCTAGATACCATGTATGATGAAAGTTTCTGATCTATGAGACACCATCAAGGTTGAGAAAACATCAGTTTAAGCTATGTATAAGAAGAATTGAAGATTTGGGAGAATAGTACCTTTTATGTTAGTTTATTTGTTTGTTTTATCCTTTTGCTTATTACAGAGTCATGAATATGCCCTAAAGAAATAACCATGGACACACCTCTTGGGGGAGGAACACATTTATAAGAGGGACTTTGCCTGACAAATGCAATTAGTGTAACCTGGATCTTTGTACCCTCAATGACTCCCCAACAATAAAAAAAAAAAGAGAAAGAATCATGGACATGTACAAAGATTTACTCATAAAGGTAATAGTATAATGGTCAGAGAGAGGCCAGGCAAGGTGGCTCATGCCTGTAACCCTAGCATACTAGAAAGATGAGGCAAGTAGATCACTTGAGGTCAGGAGTTTAAGACCAGCCTGAGCAAGAGCAAGACCCCTTTGCTACTCAAATTAGAAAAATTAGCCAAGCATGGTGGCAGGCACCTTTAGTTCCAGCTACTCAAGAGGCTTTAGACAAGAGAATTGCGTGAGCCCTGGAATTTGAAGTTTCTGTGAGCTAGGCCGAGGTCATGACACTCTAGCCCAGGTGACAGAGGGAGATTCTGTCTCCAAATAAATTAATAATAAAAAATAAGAAGAAAGCACCTAAATATCTGTAGTAATAAAAGGATATTAAGCAATTATTATAGGTTTTTGGGAGGGTTTTTTTGTTGTTGTTTTTGTTTTTTTTTTTTTTTGAGACAGTCTTACTTTATCACCCTCAGTAGAGGGCCGTGCATCACAGCTCACAGCAACCTCCAACTCCTGGGCTTAGGCTGTTCTCTTGCCTCAGCCTCCTGAGTAGCTGGGACTACAGGCGCCCACCATAACGCCTGGCTATTTTTTGTTGCAGTTTGGCCGGGGCCAGGTTTGGCTGGGGCCCATCACTCTTTGTATATGGGGCCGGCGCCCTACCCACTGAGCCACAGGCGCCTCCCTATAGAATATTTTTATAGTGCAATACTGTACTATGTAAAATGATATGAAAATTTCTTCTTTTTTTTTTTTTTAGCCAGTCTCACTCTGTCACCCTGGGATTGAATGCTGTGGTGTCATCATAGCTCACCACAACTTCATACTCTTAGGGTCTAGTGATCCTTATGCCTCAGGTTCCCAAGTAGCTGGAAGACTACAGGTGCCTACCACAATGCCTGGCTAGTTTCTCTATTTTTTTAGTAGAGATGGAGTCTTGCTCTTGCTCAGGCTGGTCTCAAACTCCTAAGCTCAGGTGATCCACCTGCCTTGGCCTCCCAGAGACTCACACATGTGAGTCACCAAATCTTGACAATGTAAAGATTTCTTAATAATGTAGATGTTGTTTACAACTTTTAATCAAATAAAAAAAATTATAAAACAGTTATATGTGTATTTCTCTTTATATCTTTAGGTAGAGATACAGACCCACTGAGAGATACTTCTGGAAAAAAGATGGAAGGAGATAGACCAAAATATTAATAGTGATTGTGTCTAGATGGTAGGGTTGCCTGAAATTTCTAGTTTCATCTTTTTGCTTATCTGTAGATCCATCAATGAAGGTAAATTACATTTATAAATTTTGAATTAACATGGTTTTAGAAGAAGTAAAAATTATAGGTAGAAAAGAATTAAAGTTGTATTGCTCAGTTAATGCCATTAAATTTTGACTTGAATTTAGCAGTAGTACTTAACAAAAACTAATAAAACTCTTAAAGATTTCCCCAAAACAAAATCAAAACCCTATCAAATAAGAAAGCAAATAATGATGCTGTATTCTGAATTTGAATGCAATGAAAAATAAACTGACCAATTTCCTAATCCACTTGCTGATTCAAGCTAAAAAAATCTTTTCATTTAAAAAAAACACCTATTGAATAATGTCTCACCAGTGAATAGAGATTATTTTTGCAATAAGGCAATTTCAGTGGATGTGGTTATCATGGGATAATCACACCCCTGGGGTATAGCCTTGTGCTTGTAATCTCCCAGGAGTGTAATTATTTCATGATAACCGTACCCCCTGGTGTTACATTATTTCTATTATGAAATTCTTAGTTTAATATATAAAGTAACTTACTTTGATCACTAGAAACTGCAAGGTGCTGTTAGAATGTTCCAGCTGTGAGGTTTACAGAGACCAGCTATAAGATTTACTTCTCCTTTACAAAGTTAAATTAGGCAATCAAAATGCTTTTTTGGGCTAAGCTGGTTTAGAATCTCTTTTCTTTTGATAAGATCATCTTAAGTTTATATAGTTTTTATCCACTCCAGATACATCAAAATTATACATAAAACTTATAAGCTTCAGTGGTGATTGAATTTTTATAAGATATTTTTATACTATAATATTAATATAATTAAATGGCCAACCCACCTGCCTTTTATCTATACTCTATAGGGCTTATTCTTATCATTGACTCTTAGCATCTGTCAGTTACTTGTGTTTTTAAGGCGTATAAAAATTAAGCATCTTTCTTTAAATTGCTGTGGAACATTTCAGTAGAGCAAGTGTTTTTTTTCAACAGTTTATTGAGCTATGATTTATATTCCATACAATTTTCCCATGTAAAATGTACAATTCAGTGGCTTTTAATATATTCACAGAGTTAGACATCCATCACTATAGTCAATTTTAGAACATTTTCATTACCCTCAAAAGAAGCCCCATACCCCTTAAACCTTATCCTCCCCAGCCCTAGAATTTGCCTATTCTGGATATTTCATAGAAATGGAATCACATAGTATGTAGTAAAGAAAGGTTTTAATATAATATCATTTTCTTTGTCTTTAAATTTTACACTTTAACACAGTTAATACCATCATTTTTCTACCCCCTCACTTCCATGAAATGTATTTTCCTATGTTGCTTAAACACACACACACACAGCAGAATGAGTAGTCTCATAATTAAAAGTTCTTGCCCACACAGGGATAAGATTTCATGCATAGGTACCTATAAAAGATTAATATTAATCAGCTTGACTGTAAAAAGTATAAAACAAACTTCTGTTAAACTCTTCTTTCCCCTAGATCAGTGGTTCTCAACCTTCCTAAGGCTGCAACCCTGTAATACAGTTCCTCATGTTGTGGTGACCCCCAACCATAAAATTATTTTCGAAAATATTTTTATGGTTGGGGGTCAGCACAACATGAAGAACTGTATTAAAGGGTCATGGCCTTAGGAAGGTTGAGAACCACTGCCCTGGGTAAACATATTTTGCACATCTTTCCTTATTTGAATTTCAGATTTCTCCAAGAGGCAAGCAGGTGGTTCAGCGCCCGTAGCTCAGTGGTTAGGGCACCAGCCACATACACTGGGGCTGGCAGTTTCAAACCCAACTTAGGCCTGCTAAATAACAATGATGACAGCTACAACCAAAAAATACCCAGGTGTTGTGACAGGTGCCTGTAGTCCCAGCTACTTGGGAGACTGAGGCAAGAAAATCACTTAAGCCCAAGAGTTTGAGGTTGCTGCGAGTGGCATCACAGCACTCTACTGAGGTGACATAGTGAGACTCTGTCTCAAAAAAAAAGGAAAAAAAAACAGAAGAAACAAGGAGGTAACACTACAGAGTCACCAAGGAGAGCTGGATGTGCAGTGGCTGACATGCTTCCGTGACAGTGCCAGCCTGCCTTCAGCCTGCTTCTCCCACCCATTGTATCCCCATGGAATACAGTCCCCACTGAACTCAGCTCTGTGTCAGCAATGGAGGTGGCTGAACCACCCCTGAAACCCTCAGATGGTCATATTTTATGCACTTTGCAGATACTACATTGTTTATGAGCTGAAGGTTTGGGAAACTCTGGGTAGACCAAGTCTTGTGGTACCGGTTTTCTAACATCATTTGTTCACTTTGTGTCTCTTAGTCACATTTATGGTAATTCTTATAATTTTTCTTTTCTTTTTCTTTTTTGAGACAGAGTCTCACTTTGTTGCCCTCTGTAGAGTGCTGTAGTGTCACAGCTCACAGCAACCTCCAACTTTTGGGCTTAAGTGGTTCTCTTGCCTCAGCCTCCCTTTCCTTTTTCTCAGTCCTCCCTGTTTCCTGAGATCCAACAATATTGAAATGAGGCCAAATAGTAGTCCTACAATGGCCGCTAAGTGTTCAAGTGAACAGAAGAGTTGTATGCCTTTCATTTTAATTAAAAGCTAGAAACTATAAGTTTTGTGGGGAAGGCATGTCACAAGCTGAGACAAGCTAAAAGCTAGGTCTCTTGTACCAAATAGTTAACCAAGTTGTGAATACAAAGGAAAATTTCTTGAAGAAAATAAAAAGTGCTGCCCCACTAAACACATGAAACATCCTTATTGCTGATATGGAGAAAGTTTTAGTTGTTTGGACAGAACACAACATTCCCTTCAGCCATAGCCTAATCCAGAGCAAGGCCCTAATGCTCTTCAATACAGTGAAGGCAGAGAGAGGCGAAGAGCTGCAGAAAAAAAAGTTGGAATCCAGCAGATACTGGCTCATGCGATTTAAGGAAGGAAGCTGTCTCCATAACATAAAAGCACAAAGTGAAGCAGCAAGGGTTGATGTAGAAGCCACAGCAAGTTATCTAGAAAATCTAGCTAAGGTCATGGGCAGACACTGGATGATAGCACATCTGTTGACAGTGTGGTTTACTGAATATTTTAAGTCCACTGTTGACAGGAAAAATTCTTTTCAAAATATTACTGCTAAATATATACATATATATATATATATATATATATATTACTGCTCACTTACAACGCACTTCATAACCCAAGAGTTCTAGGGACTAAGGCCAGCCAAATCCTTTTTATACAGCAGTTATATTTCCACTTTATTTTGTTCAAAATATTTTTTAACCCCATCTCAAGACTTCTTGGCTGATGTATTGTTTAGAAGCGTATTGTTTAATCTCCAATTATTTGGGGATTTTCTAGCTATTTTTTTTTTTTTTTTTGTAGAGACAGAGTCTCACTTTGCCCTCAGTAGAGTGCCGTGGCCTCACACAGCTCACAGCAACCTCCAACTCCTGGGCTTAAGCGATTCTCTTGCCTCAGCCTCCCGAGTAACTGATTTCTAGTTTAATTCCATTGTGTACAGAGAGCATACTTTTTATGATTTCTGTCCTTTTTCATTTGTTAAGGTGTGGTATAGGGCCCAGAATGTGTTCTATTAAGTGAATATTCTATTTGACCATGGGCAGAATATATATTCTGGTTGAAGTAAATATTCCGTAATGTCAACTAGACCCAATTGATGGATGTGCTATTCATTTCAACTATATCTTGCTGATTTTTTGCTTGCTATATCTATCAGTTACTAATAGGGAGATGTTGAAGTCTCCAACTGTTAATAGTGGGGTTATCTATTTCTAAAAAGATTTTCTATCAGTTTTTGCCTCACATATTTTGATGTTCTGTTGTTAAATGCATGCACATTTGGGATTGTTATGTCTTTCTGGAGAATTGACCCCTTTATCATTTATGTAAAGCTTGTTTAGCCTTTTTTTTGAGACAGAGTCTCACTGTGTTGCCCTCAGTAGAGTGCTGTGGCATCACAGCTCACAGCAACCTCAAACTCTTGGGCTTAAATGATTCTCTTGTCTCAGCCTCCCCAGCAGCTGAGACCACAGGCACCCACTTCAACGCCCAGCTATTTTTGTTATAGTTGTCATTGTGTTTAGCAGGCCCAGGCTGGGTTCCAACCCGCCAGTCTGGTGTATGTGGCCGGAACCCTAACCAGTGAGCTATGGGCACTGACCCCTGCGTGTTTATCCCTGATAATTTTCCTTGCTCTGAAATCTGCTTGTCTGAAGTTAATATAGACACTCCAGCTTTATTTGATTAGTGTTAGTATGATATATCTTTCTCTGTTCTTTTGCTTTTAATCTATCTGTATCTTTATATTTAAGGTAGGATTCTTATGGACAACATGTATTTAGGGTCTTGTTCTTTATGTATATAATCCAATAATCTGTCTTTTAATTCCTGTCTTAAGAACATTCTTATTAAAAGTGTTGGGTGGCACCTGTGGCTCAGTGAGTAGGGCGCCGGCCCCATATACCGAGGGTGGCGGGTTCAAACCCTAGCCCCGGCTGAACTGCAACCAAAAAATAGCCAGGCGTTGTGGCGGGCGCCTGTAGTCCCAGCTGCTCGGGAGGCTGAGGCGGGAGAATCGCTGAAGCCCAAGAGCTAGAGGTTGCTGTGAGTCCTGTGACATCATGGCACTCTACTGAAGGCAGTAAAGTGAGACTCTGTCTCTACAAAAAAAAAAAAAAAAGTGTTGATTAGGCCAGGTACAGTGGTTCACGGCTCATAACCTTAGCACTCTGGGAGACCGAGACATGTGGATTGCCTAAACTCAGGAGTTGGAGAACAGCCTAAGCAAGAGTTAGAGACCCTATCTCTAAAAATAGCCAGGCATTGTGGTGAGCATCTATAGTCCCAGCTACATGGGAGACTAAGGCAAGAGGATCACTTGAGTCCAGGAGTTTGAGGTTGCTGTGAGTTGTGACGCCACGGCAGTCTGCCAGAGAGCAACGAAGTGATACTCTGTCTTCAAAAATAATAATAATAATAGTAAAAGTGTTGATTGATATAGTCAGATTAATTTCTACCATACTTGTAATTGTTTTCATTGCCGTTGGTTTTGTTTCACTTTTTGTTGCTCTGTTTCTGTTTTCTTAGTTTTAATTGGTAGTTAATTGATTCTGTTTCTCTCCTCTTAGCATGTCAGTTATACTTTTTAAAATTTTGTTAGTGGTTGCCCTAGAATTTGCATTACACATTTACAAGTAATCTAAGTCCACTTTCAATTTCGTTAGTGCTTGTACCTATATGCCTAACAAGGTAACTCAGTTCCTGTTATATAACTGAATTTGTCCTTCCCCTCCTTTATAATATAGCTGTCATACATTTCATTTATCCATAAGCTATAATCATTCAATGTTGTTGTCATTATTATTTTAAATAAAGTGTTATCTTTTAGATCACTTAAGAATATGAAAAATAGCAGGTTTTATTTTGTCTCCATTTATTTCTCAGATACTGTTTATATAGATCTGAGTTTCTGGCATATGTTATATTCTATCTCTCTAAAGAACTTTTTAAAATTTTTAATATTTCCTGCAAGGCAAATCTACTGACAAAAAATTCCTCAATTTTATTTTGTCTAAAAAGGTCTTTATTTCACTTTCACTTTAAAAAACATTTCAGATTAATATGAGGGTACAGATGATTAGGTTACACTGAATCTGCTAGGCAAAGTCCAGGTGGTAGTCGTGCCCCTCCCCGAGAAGGTGCGCAATATATACTTTACATGGTGCCGGTTAAGTAAGGGTAGACAATTCCCCTCCCACCTCCCTTCTCTCTTTCTGCTCTCACCCCCATTTAAGTTTAATTGTGTTTTTCTCTCATGTGGGCATGTATTTATTCATCTACTGGTTTCATATGAGTATTGAATACGTGAGATATTTGATTGCTTTTCCATTCTTGTGATACTTTACTAAGGAGAATGTTCTCCAGCTCCATTCAGGTTAATATGAAAGATGTAAAATCTCTATCTTTTTTTATGGTTGAATAATATTCTGTGGTATTCACCTTCACTTTTGAAGGATGATTTCACTAGATACCATATCTCTTCATCTTTTTGTTTGTTCGTTTTTTCTTTGGGGAGGACAGGGTCTCTATCTCCTGGCCTGGAGTGCATGTCATCATCATAGCTCACTGCAACTTACTGGTCTCAAAACAATCCTCCTGCCTCAGCCTCCTAAGGAGCTGGAGCTATAGGCATATACCACCAGCTGATTTTTCTTTTCTTTTGTAGAAATGGAGTCTTGCTCTTGCTCATGCTGATCTCAAGCTCCTGGCTTCAAGTACTCCTCCCACCACTGCCTCTTAAAGTACTAGCATCACAAGCATAAGCCACCATGCCCAGCCTTTCATCTTTGACTTACTGTTTCCATTTCCGTGCTCACATTGCCCATCTGTTCTTGCATGCTGTCCTCTTTTCCATTAGAACCTTTAGCAGATTAATTTTAGTTATTTTAAATTCCCAGTCTGATAATTCCAGAATTTCTGCCATATTTGGGTCTAGTTCTGCCATATTTGGGTCTAGTTTTCCCTTTAGGTTAGTTGTTTTTTTTTTTTTTTTTTTTTTTTAGCATGCCTTATAATTCTTGGATGAAAGCCAGACATGGTATATGGGAGTAACAGGAACTGAGGGAAATAGGCCTCAGTGTGAAGTTTTATGTTTAATTTGGCTGGGAGTCAGGCCGTGTTTGCTATAACTGTAGATATCAGAGGCTAGAATTTCCTCGAGTATCCTTACTTTTGTTTCCTCTTGTTATGTTTGGGTTTCCCAAGAGACTCCTCCTTTAATATGTGTAGGAAAGGTCTTGTAGTTCTTTCATTGGTAATCCCCTAGTATTAGACAGGAGCCCTCTTGATGTGGTGGTAACATGTAGAAGGTAGGGGAGCATTCTGTAATCCTGTGATTAGCTCCCAGTCTTTTAGTGAGCTCGTGCTCACTAAAGTGTTTCTCAGCTTTTTTCCCCCACACTTCTCAGCTTTGTTTTTCCCTGTAGGTTAGGCTCTGATAAAATAGTCACTCTTGAGAATACGCATTTATGATGGACGATAAAATGCTCTAGGCATATTTCACAATGGTTACTTCCCCTTCCCATTGATGGAAGGGAAGTCCAGGATATTGTTCTTTGGTCTGTACACTGAGGACCTGGTAAGGCTCCTGGGAGTAAAGCTCACAGAAGTGTGGGGTCTCACTATGGTTGGGCGCCAGGAATTTTTCCTCTCTCAAGATAGTCCATGCTCAGGTTCCAACAATTAGTTCCTTTTTAAGAATTCCTACTGGTTGCTGGTTTCCAGCAGTGGTTTCTTATTCTGGTAAGCTGTGATTCTTTGTATCTGTTTGTCTTGCCAGTGTTCAGGGCAGTGGTTTGCCCTGTGATCTCAGTTCTCTAAGAGGCCTAAAAGACTTGATTTTCAGTTTTTTCAGCTTTTTTTCTTATTATGACAATAGGGGAAACTTTCAAGTTCTTTATATATTGTACTCTGAAAGCCAGAAGTTATACGTAGTGAAAGCAACAAAATAAATAAATATTGACTCCAAATTTGTTAACATTTGCTTCATTATTTTAATATGATAATTAATTCACTATTTGAGTTTTGGATTTTTAAATTTAAGTTAGTGTATATATATAGTTTGCCATAATTTTTTTACTTAGCTATAACCTTTTAAATATTTGGAACTGACTAGACATGATAATATGACAAATTTCATGATTTGAATAAAAATAAAGAATTCTAAGGGTGCAGCACCGTGGCTCACGCCTGTAATCATAGCACTGTGGGAGGCCGAGGCGGGTATATTGCCTGAGTTCACAGGTTCAAGACCAGCCTGAGCTAGAGAAAGACCATGGCTCTAAAAATAGAGACGAACGTTGTGTTAGGCACCTGAAGTCCCAGCTATTTGGGAGGCTAAGGCAAGAGAATGACTTGAGCCCAAGAGTTTGAGGTTGCTGTGAGCTATGATGCCATGGCACTCTACCAAGGATGACAAAGTGAGATTTTGTCTCTTTAAAAAAAAAAAAAAAGAGAGAGAGGCCCGGTGCCTATGGCTCAGGCGGCTAAGGTGCCAGCCACATACACCTGAGCTGGTGCGTTGGATTCCAGCCCAGGTGCGCCAAACAACAATGCCAGCTGCAACCAAAAAAATAGCCGGGTGTTGTGGCAGGCGCCTGTAATCTCAGCTACTTGGGAGGCGGAGACAAGAAAATCACTTGAGCCCAGGAGTTGAGTTGGAGGTTGCTGTGAGCTGTGATGTTATGGCACTCTACCCAGGGGAACAGCTTCAGGCTCTGTCTCAAAAAAAAAAAAAAATTCTAAATAGTGTCATTGGATATACTAGACATATACAGAATTTCTTTTTTAAAAATGTTGCCTGAGTTCCAGACCCATCAAAATGGCTAAAATGATAGGTAATTAAATTTTCAAGTGCCACTGTCCAATCCAATCTCGTTTACACTGTACCTTTCCATGTGTTTAAACAGTATGAAAATGAATAGTTTAAAGTCTTTCATTACACTTTTTGCAAAGATTTATTTTTATATTGGTGCTCTTTTCCTTGCCTAATTTTCCCTAACTCTTGGTTTCATTTTTTTTTTTTTTTTTAAAGAATGCCACACTAAGCTGTGGTACTGAGAGAAGTTTTCTAGGGCAGGAGCTCCCACATGCTGTTCCTGTGTTTTTTCATCAACCTTTTCATATTAAAGGCATTTTTGTTGCTTGAAAATTTTACCCAAAATAATTACTTGATCATAAGCTAGAAAGACACTTAAGTACATACTGGAGGAACTTTCTGTAGAAAAAAGAGAGAAGATACTATATACATTCCTGAATCTGTTGTGGAATTTCCTCATACAACTCCTTGAGGAAGTTGAATCCTACCAGCATAGCCATTAAGATAGCCCTAAAGCTGATGTCAGACTTTTTTGTTGTTGTTGTTTTGAGACAGAGTCTCAAGCTGTTGCCCTGGGTTGAGTGCAGTGCCATCATAGCTCACAGCAACCTCCAACTGAGGCTGAAGCAATTCTCTTGCCTCAGTGTTTCTGTTTTTAGTAGAGACAGGGTCTCTCTTTTGCTCAGGCTGGTCTCAAACTCATGAGCTTAAGCAATCCACCCGCCTTGGCCTCCCAGAGTGCTAGGATTACAGGTGTGAGCCACCACATCCCTCCTGATGTCAGACTTTTAAAAAATCCTCCAACATAATTCTATTGCAGAAGAAACATTTATATTACCAGAATCTCATTAAAGCTAAACTCCTGCAGTAGGCGTATGTTGAAACTAATAAAAAGAGGATTGACCTCAGGCGGCGCCTGTGGCTCAGTGAGTAGGGCATATACTGAGGGTGGTGGGTTCAAACCCAGCCCCGGCCGAACTGCAACAACAAAAAAAAATAGCTGGGCGTTGTGGCGGGCGCCTGTAGTCCGAGCTGCTCGGGAGGCTGAGGCAAGAGAATCACATAAGCCCAAGAGCTGGAGGTTGCTGTGAGCCGTGTGACACCACGGTACTCTACCGAGGGCAGTAAAGTGAGACTCTGTCTCTACAAAAAAAAAAAAAAAAAAAAAGGATTGACCTCAAAATAAAGAGGTGAAGATAGGCAGCATTTCTCTAATATGTAATTTGTAGTTGATCATAGTTGATTGTACTCTGTTGTAGTTGATTATATTTCTCTCATTTATAATACGTTTTTGATTTTTATGTTCTTAAAAATTTGTATGCAAAAGGAAGCTAGTTTAACTGAAAAGAAATATCGACCTATTAAAGAAATTTTTCAGTAAAACTTGTCCATCACAGTGCTTCAAAAGTCAAAATGCTGCTCTTTATTTCTACTTTTAAATGTGGGTTATGGGCTATTTTAAGTGATTAAACCATATGCATTATTATAATTCAGTGATTCAATTTGTTGTTAATGTCTGTTCCTTGGAATTCCATTGATTTGAACTAATTAATTTCAATCCTGTCCCATCAATAAACGTTCTGTGTTAAAAGCTAGTGTGGAATTAGTGGAGGCTACACTTCCCATAATTTCAAAGGATATTAGGATTCTCCCATCACGGTCATAACTCTCTTTTATATGATTCCTGATACCATCCTTTCATCTCCTCAAGGTCTGTCAGCTTCAAGTAAAGGAAATTAGCTTATGATTATCTGAGAATGAATAAAATGTAGTCCACCTAGTAAATATTAATTCTTCTACCCAAATCATATTTAATTAACTTAACATGAACCTTCATGTTCTACTCACTAGTTGAGTAAATGAAAGGAAAGGCTTTACTAACTATACTAAACATTATTATTTAATATCTCCTCTGAATATATAATATAAATGCATAATTTGTTTTTCCTCTGAAATTTTCTCAAAAATTTTATGAACCTAAAGGCAAAAACCAAGTTCTCTCAATAATACCTAGTAATTTTTTTTTTTTTTTGAGACAGTCTCACCATGTTGCCCTCAGTAGAGTGCTGTGTGTGTCACAGCTCACAGCAACCTCAAACTCATGGGCTTAAGCAATTCTCTTGCCTCAGCCTCCCAAGTAGCTGGGACTACAGGCACCTGCCACAGCACCCAGCTGGGTTTTTTTGTTGTCGTCGTCATTGTTGTTTAGGTGGCCCAGGCCAGGTTCAAACCTGCCAGCCTAGGTGTATGTGGCTGGCGCTCTACCCACTGAGCAACCGGTACCCGCCCACCCAGTAATTTTTTTTAATCATTTTCTATTTTATATACCAGGGTTGTTTAAGTTCATATTCCCTATGCAGAGCTTTCCTCATAGTTAGAGAGATGTGTGGTATATAAATATAATGAGAATCTATAGTACCTTAGTCACTCACTAATTATCGTAGACCGATTTAAAATATCAAGTAAAACGCAGTGGTCTTTGTACAGTATGGAGTTTGACAAATGCATGCACCCAGATAACCAGTGTCCTTGACAAGATACAGAGCATTACCTTCAACCTAGAAAATGCCCTTTCCAGTCTGCTTCTTCCTCCCACAACCACTTTTCTATTTTCTAATCCCATATTAATTTTACCTGTTGTTGAACTTCATATAAATGAAATCACACAGTATGTACTCTTTTGTGTCTGACTTTTTTTCCCCCAGAGATGGGGTCTCACTGGAGTGCAGTGGCATAATCATAGCTTACAGCAGCCTCCAACTCCTAGCTGGGCTCAAGTGATCCTCCCACCTTAGCCTCCAGAGTAGTTTGGGACTACCGCACGTGCCATCACTCCTAGCCAATTTTTTTAGAGGTGGCTCTTGCTGTATTTCCCAGGCTGCTCTTACATCAGCCTCCTGAAGTGCTAGGATTATAGCATGTGCCACTACACCAGGCCTGACTTCACTGATTCAGCATGTTTTTGAGGTTCATGGAAGCATAATTAAGAGTCAATATTTGGCAGCACCTGTGGCTCAAAGGAGTAGGGCACTGACCCCATATGTCGGAGGTGGTGGGTTCAAGCCCAGCCCCGGCCAAAAAAAAAAAAAAAAAACTGCAAGAGTCAATATTTATTGAAAACATGGTGCTAACTTCTAATATTTAATGTTCATGACAACACAAATCACCTTTTTTACTCCTCTAGGACTGTAAATTAACTTTATTATTACTGGGCTATCATCTCTAAAATATTTATATGTAAGTAAGTTGAAAAGTAAGTATTACAGTAATAAAAATGTAATCAAAGATAAGTCAATATGTCTATATATTCTGGAAGGCAAGATATTTTAGTAAATTGATTTTTATTAGGATACAATAAGGACAGTCTCACATTCCTTTGCCTTTATGTGTTTTCCAGACACATAGACTAAAATGAAATGTTCAATTTTTTATGTTGTGTGTTTTAATAGAGATCAACTAGCTGTCTTCAATATGAACTTGGGATAAAGAAATTAGAAACCCTATTGTTTCCAACCTCCACTAAGATGAACTGGCAGTGTGTCAGGAAAATTCCCAGTATGAAACAGTTTCATTACAATTTAGTACAAATAGTCCTTGCATAACCTTTAGAAAATCATACATAAAACATTCTCGTCTATATAAATAAAAATCACCCACACACTTTATTAATAGCTTTATTCACTTTTTTTCCTGGGTCTTAAGCTGCATGTTCCTACCGTGCACCCCTTTTTAGTCTTTTTTAAAGATAACTTTCTGTAAGCTTTTTTAAAAGCAGAAAGGTTATGATATTAGGAATAAAATATAAGATAATTCTTGATAATTCCCAGTAGACACAGATCTCCCTCTTGATCACATGCTATCACTAGAGTCTCCAAGTATGTCCTTTTTACATTTAGTGACAGGGACTGCCTTATTCACTAGATACAGTCAATTTACCTGTAGTAAAGAAAAAAGGACAGTTTGTACTTAAATGGAAAAATCGATTTTATTTGTGATAATGTCTGAGGTTTATTTTAAAACATTTTAAGATTATACTGTTGTTGCAATGCAATAAATACATGATGAAAGTGGTTTCAAGAACATATCTGGTAGAAGTATCAACCTTTTTCTTTTGCTAGAACTGTAAGCCAGAAATTTGTTTTCAGCTGTTATTTTACTGAATCTAAACTTTAGAATACTTTCTGTATATTTCTCCAACATATGTTATATAAAATACCAATACTTTAACATATCACAGCAAAGAAAGTGTACAAAATTAATGTTGATAGCAATTTTTTTCAATGGCTTTTCTAAGGTAGAACATTGGTTTTCTTGTTTGGAGGCTGAGCCCAGCTTAGGTGAGATAATCTAGAAAGGAGCCCTCACAAATCTGCATTTTAGAACAAATGCCCCTTTTCTTAATTCTCTAGAATGATTCTGCAATAGTAAATTTAAGAGTAAGCCTGACCAGGCCTGGTGGCTCCTGCCTGTTCTCTAGCACTCTGGGAGGCTGAGGCAGGAAGGTCTTTTGAGCATAGAAGTTCAAAACCAGCCTGAGCAAGAATGAGACTCCATCTCTACTAAAAATAGAAAAATTAGCTAAGCATTATGGCATGTACCTGTAGTCCCAGCTACTCAGGAGGCTGAGGCCGGAGGATTGCTTAAGCATGAGTTTGAGGTTGCAGTGGCATTTTACCCAGGGCAGCAGTGTGATAACTATGTATCTCAACAACAACAACAAAAAGAGTAAGCCAAACATTCCAGAGACCCAATTCCAGGTGTAATTTAAAATTTTAAGGCACCATACATAAAAATAATTATTTTGCATTTGAACATATCAACATTTTGAGTTCTCAGAGACCTGGGATCAGTTCTATCAATTTAACTCTACATAAACACTCTTATGGTGATAAGAAAGTATGAAGATATTTACTAAATTTAACTTCATTCAACCTGACTTGTCCAGTTCCTAAACCCAGAACTCTTGATGATAAGAGAAAGCGTAAGTACAATATGTGAAAAAGACTAGATTTTGAAAGATACTACTGCTATTATAAAAGCATTTAAATTATAAAGACTATCACAAAATAGTCAGGAAAGTTGTATATATCTGCTGATAAAAATAATAGTTATTATTTATTGAGTACGGCTTGCCAGCTACTTGATGAGTATATGAACCTTACAATGTGAGATATGATAAGTTTATATACTACACAAACGCCCTTAGAAGAGTAATGTTTGTTTTACAATTTGCGTAATCTTCATAACACTGAGGAAAGAGATCATCTTATCTAGAGGTAGGTGGAAATTCTGTAAAGAAGGCATGTTTTAGTCTGGGTGAGGTAGCTCACGCCGGTAATCCCAGCATTCTGGAAGGTCAAGGCAGGAGGATCCCTTGAGCTCAGACGTTCAAGACCAGCCTGAGCAAGAGCAAGAGCCCGTCACTGCTAAACATAGAAAAAAAAAAACTAGCCAGGTGTGTGGTGAGCGCCAAAAGTCCCTGCTGCTTGGGAGGCTGAGGCAAGAAGATTGCTCAAGCCCAAGAGTTTGAGTTTGCTGTGAGCTATGATACTAGGGCTCTGCCCAGGACAACAAAGTGAGAATCTGTCACACACACACACACACACACACACAAAAAAAAAAAAACAGAAGGCATGTTTTCTAAAACAGTTTATTAAAACTACTCACCTTCGGTAGAATCACTTGAGGCCAGGAGTTCTATACCAGCCTAAAAGGGCAAGACCTCATCTTTACTAAAAAAAGGCAAATTAGGTTCAGTTCCCATAACTCAGTAGTTAGGGCACTGGCCACATACAGGGAGGCAGGTGCGTTCAAACCTGGCCTGGACCTGCTAAACAAGAAAACTACAAAAAAAAAAAAAAAAGCCAGGCATTGACAAATAAACAGGTTTGAATATCTTGGTTTCCATGGTAACGTGTAAGTGAATGTGCAAATTAAGGGTTAAAAACCCAATAAAACAGTAAAAAAAAGGGGGGGAATAGACAAATTAGCAAACTAAAAAATCCATTTTTAAACATTTTCCATCCCCCACCCTCCCTTACAAATTCCTTGTCAGCAATAACTATCTCATTCTTGTTATATTACGGATAACATCACCTAGGATAGTTTACCTAAGCCGATGTAGACAATTCAGGCCACAAACTACATACCTGCCATGAAAATGCTGTTATGAGTTTGCTACCCACAGAGAAAACAAAATGAAAACAAATAAAAGGAAGAATGTTCTACCTTCCATAAACCTTATATTTGAGGGAAGGGGACAGACCTTAAAAAACTTTTTTTTTTTAATCTATTATTGTTTCATGTTTGGAGACCAAAAAGAAGCTTACTTTTCAGTTTGGGGTTTTGCAAAAGTGGAATTACCAGTTTGTGAGAAATATAAAACATGCACACCTGTAGCTAGCCCAAAATTGCTTGTCACCAACCTCAAACTAACTCTACATTTTTAAAATTGGGGTGTATATATAAGCAAGATTAACTATTTTATGGTTATGCCTAGGGAGGGAGGGTGAATGCACGTGCACGTGTGTGTGCACGCATGCGCGTGCGTGCTGATTACGGAATACATGGCAATGTATTCAGTATTGGTATTTGATAAATAAGTGTGATGGATTTTGAATTAGACACTAGAATAATAAATTGCTCATGTACTTCAAAGGATTTCTTTTAATAAAATTAAACTTACTGAGAGAATAACTATTAAAAATGTAGTTTTTTATCATTTTGCTTTGATTTTATACTAAAAATCTGCCAACCAGACAAGATAGAAATGTATCTTTTTCAATATGACAAAGTTATATAAGAAGAGCCTCCCTTTGCACATAAAGAAAAATGCAATTATTTTCTATTCTGAATCTCCAGACTGCTGTTTTAGAAAATCATATCTGATTATTTGCTCAGCAGAAGATTATTGAGTTGATTTAACTGTGATTTTACTTAACAAAGCTTCAACTGCATTCCTGCTGTGGAGTCCGAAAAAGGTAGAGACATATAAATGATACATTCAAACTGATTTTTTTTGAACAGGTCCATCAATGCACCCCTCGGAGCTAATAGCGGAGATGAGAAACAGTGGGTTTGCACTGAAACGAAATGTACTGGGGAGAAACTTGACCGCAAATGATCCATCACAGGTAATGATCTTTTTATCAGTAAGCTGAAAATGTCTATAAATCTAAATGTGATTGCTTGTGAATTGCTACTTAATGTTTTCCAATATGCATATATCCATAGGAAAGTAAGATAGAGCAAAGAAAATGCCCAAAATGTATTTTGATTTTGCTTCTTTATTATTTTAACCTAAATGAGAAATTGTTTGTAAACCTATATTTTAATAAATGAAACGGCTCCTCTGGGTTTATGTGGATAAAATACACAACTGAACAACTGATACATTTGTTGTTTTCTCCTTCCTATAACTACTCCTGAGGTGACATTAATACATCCAATGGGAAGGAGTATTTAAAAATAAACCTTTAAAAATTGTAGAAAATATTTTAAACTTTAACTTATGAAACTATACATAAATCTAGAAAATGAATTTGAAAGGCATAAGTTTGATAATGTGCTATTGAAGTAATAAAGGCTAAAATTGTGGATATTTCGATCTTCCTCTAAGGTTCATGATCTTTTTTTATATTTTATTAAATTAAACCAGAAAATAACCAGGCGTTGTGGCGGACGCCTGTGGTCCCAGCTACTTGGGAGGCGGAAACAGGAGACTCACTTGAGCCCTTGGAGGTTGCTGTGAGCTGTGATGCTATGGCACTCTACCCAGGGCGACAGCTTGAGGCTCTGTCTCAAAAAAAAAAAAAGAATAAAATATTTAAACTGGCAAGTGTTCACGTTCCAGAGATAGTGGAAACCATGGTGTAAATGGTTTATCTATGGTTTATCTACATAAATGTTTATCTATGTTTTTCTATTGTCCATTTCCTGATAAAGTTTCCTAATGCTGGCAAAGGAGTTGTTGTGTTTTGTTTTTTGTTTTGAAACAGAGTCTGACTCTGTCTCCCTGGGTAGAGTGGTGCGGGATCATAGCTCACAGCAACCTCAGACTCTTGGGCTGAAGTGATCCTCTTACCTCAGCCTCCTGAGTAGCTGGGACTATAGGCGCCTGCCATAACTCCCAGTTGTTTTTAGAGATAGGGTCTTACTCATGCTCAGACTGGTCTCGAACTCCTAAGCTCAAGCAATCCACCCACTCTAGCCTCCCAGAGTGCTAGGATTACAAGCATGAGTCACTGTGCCTGGCCTCAGAAAAATTGTTTTAATTCCTTCCCACTTCCAAATCCAAAATATCATATTTATCTCCAGTGTGTCCCTAATACAAAACACCTTATTTGTTTCTTTCATATCTGATAACTAACCTGTCTCGAAATCTAGCAATTTAATGATGTCTTTGCTGACTCAGGAGTATGTTGCAAGTGAAGGTGAAGAAGATCCAGAAGTGGAATTTTTAAAGTCACTAACAACCAAACAAAAACAGAAACTTCTCAGGTAACTTTAAAGTATATACTTAATAGATTTATTTTTTCTTTGTTTCATCTTTGTATTATATTTAATTCTGATCCTAAGAACTCATGAAAGTCCTTAAACAATACATCATATTTGATTTATTCTTCAACTATACTTAACAGTTTTGTATTTCTTTTCAGTAATATGAAATGAATTTAAGATTGTATACTTAGACTCGGCACCCATACACAGTGGTTACGGTGCCAGCCACATACACTGAGGGTGGCAGGTTTGAACCCAGCCCGGGCCAACTAAACAACTGCAACAAAAAAATAGCCGGGCGTTGTGGTGGGCGCTTGTAGTCCCAGCTACTTGGGAGGCTGAGGCAAGAGAATCGCTTAAGCTCAAGAGTTTGAGGTTGCTGTGAGCTGTGACACCACAGTACTCTACCGAGGGTGACATAGTGAGACTCAATAAAAAAAAAAAAAGATATTGTATACTTAGATTATACCACAAAATTACTGCGCTTTTCAGAACACTTACTTTGGAAATACATGTTGTAAACTTGTTTGTGGTTTTACTTTTCATAATAGATTTGTCCTTTCACATAGTTTATTCTTAGGAAACATTTTTGGCCATGTATTTTTTTAACATTTTATAAAATTTTCTGAGGAATGCAGAAAGAATGATTAAATTTAAGGTAAACATGAACTTTGCTAAACAGACTACCTCTGGATTAAAGAATCCAAGAAATATCTGCTAAGTCCAATAGAGGGAGCTCATGATGGTTTTTCAGTAGTTTTGGGAATTGCTGGAGAGAACCTGGAGTTTTATTTTCAAAGTAACTCAAACATATCATAGAAACAGTTTACTCTCCTGAGAATGTGAAATACTCTTTACAAATTTAGCATACCTTAATGGAATTTTCCTAATTATTTATAAAACTAAACAATTGTTGCAAATTTTGATTATATTATTTTGTAAGGCCAAAGAAGAATGCCAAAATTTTAAAGTGTATTCTTACTCAGAATTTCTGGGGACTGTACTCTTGAATTTTGATAATGTAATGTTGATTAATGTTTCTATACTTTAAAATAGTACATATGTAAAACAATTTTTCATCTGATTATACCTACACATTTGAATTTATCATAAGTTCAACTGATGTTACACACCTTTCACAGGTTTTCTTTAAATCAAGATGACCATGTATTTAGAGAGCTATATAATTTCAAATTATGACTCAGAATTTTTTAAAATTATAATTTACATATTTTAGAAATGGAGTCTTGCTACATTTCCCCACTGTACTTGAACTCCTGGGCTCAAGTGATAAGCCATTGCACCTGGCTAAGAATCTTTTTTTTTTTTGTAATAGTCATTATTAATGAAGTATGGAGTATTAAATGACTTAATATGTTTAATTTTTAAACTTAATTGTATACATGCCTTGAATAATTTAAAAGAAAGAAAATGATTTGTCATCTAATAAATTAAATAATGTGTTCATATGGGTCTCTCTCTCTCTTCTCCTTCATGAGAGGACCCCACTTCCCACTCTCTTTGGAAGTACTCTAAACTTTCTCTTTGTTTTTCCTAAATAAACTCTCTCTTTGTTACCCTGAAAAAAATGATGTATTCATATGTAGATACTATTTTTAGTAGTTTCTAAGAAAACATAATATCTGTTCATAATTTTATAGTTAGCAAAAGGACTATTTTTCACACAGTCTGTTATTATTTTTTATTCCCAATTATAGGAAATTGGATCGACTTGAGAAGAAAAAAAAGAAAAAGAAAAAAGATAGAAAGAAGAAAAAGCTTCAGAAGAGTAGAAATAAACACAAGAAACATAAAAGAAAATCATCATCATCCTCTTCCTCTTCTTCCTCTTCCTCAACTGAGACTTCAGAAAGCAGTAGTGAGAGTGAGAGTGACAACAAGTCAAAAAAAGTAGAAAAGAAGAAAAGAAAGAAAAACAAGTGTTCAGAGCATCACAGTGATTCTGAAGAGAAGGACAAGTCTAAGAAGAGAAAACTTGAACTTTCTAGCAGTCACAGTAACAAGGAAAAGCCTAGGTTTTTAAAACAAGAAAGTTCTTGGGAGAACAGCAAATGGAGCCATTCTGACCAAACATCCAGAAGCCGTAATCATAGCCCAGAGAAGAGAGGGTCTGAACGAAATGTGGGGAGCAGCAGAAGCCACAAAAGGGATGAGAGGAGTAGAAGCCGAAGCAGAAGCCCTGGTAGTTGTAAGAAAAGGGAGATAAGAAAACAACCACAGCGAAGTTCCAGTGACGAGTGGAACAGAAGAAATGACACCAGAAGCCATGGCACAGATATATACAGAAGGGAAAAAAAGCACAGAGAACACTCAGAAGATAAGTACACTAAAATGGCACAAAGAGAACGAAGCGGTAGAGAGTAAGGAGGGACTGTATGTGACAATTACCTGGGAATAAAAAAATCTCCATTTTCTTATTGAATAATTTTAGCAAGGGCCAAATTATGTACTATTGTCTTTCTAATAAAAAAGCTCTATCTTTCTCTACACAGTCATTTTAAGTATAAAAGTACATGAGCACTATAGATTCACATGTAAGAGTGAATTTTGCAAATATTTGTAAGCTATTTAGGGACTATAGAAATATTTGCTTCTGGTTTCTCGTGCCCTGTATCAGATAAAAACTGCATAAAATGGTGATATTTTCTTTGTTCTGAAACATCATTAAAAGAATGACAGTACATTAAGTGATTTTTTTTCCAGTTCAAATTTGTTGTTACTTTTAAGATTTAAATTTGCGTGAAGTAAGGTGTAATAATCATTGTTGAAATTCACTAGTCTGAACTAAACAAGGGATTGATTAATATCTCTTTAAGACTTTTAAACTCTTTTTAGGTGTTTCCATCTCCAGAGTAAGGTATTTACATTTGGATAATGTACTAGTTCTCTATCCTTCCATACAAGTTGCCTCAAACTTAAAACAACCCACATGTATCGTTTTAACAGCCCTAGAGATCAGAAATCTGACATGGGTCTTACTGGACTAAAATCAAGGTGTCAGCAGGATTGTGTTCCATCTGAAGGCTCCAGAAGAGAATGTTTGCTCACCTATTCCAGCATCTAGATGCCACCTGAACTCCTTCTCTTCTGGCCCCTTCCTCCATTTTCAAAGCTAACAAAGGGGTCAAGTCCTAACATCTCATTGCTCTGACACTTTGACATTCTGCATTCCTCTTCCAATTTTAAGGCCCCTATTGGTTACATTGTGCCCACCTGAAGAATCCTGCACTAATCTTTTCCTTTTAAGATCAGCTGATTTGCAACCTTAATTCCCCCTTTCTATGTAATGGATAATAACATATTCGCAAGTTCCAGAGGTTAAGACATCTACATCTTTGGGGACCATTATTCTGCCCCCCGTAAATGGCCTTTACTAGTGCTACTGGCATACTGCTGTTAAAGGTTTTACTTTGAAAGATTAAGCTTTTATATAATGTCACAAATGAAGCAATGCAAACGATTTTGGTATGTTTCATGAGTATAAGGCATCTTTAAATTTAGCTGCAAACTTCCCCATATGTTTCAAAGAATCTGATAAAGAAAAACTATAGAAAAAATTAATTGAAATTAACAGGTAACATGTAATGCCAAAAAACATATTTCAGCTCGTGGACACAAATATTTTTGTCATCAGGGTTCCATATTTTTAAAACATTTAATAACAAAAGAAATATTAGATGGTTGCATAGTTGGCAAAGTTTCATAATTTCTGTAAGAAAGTAAAAAAATCTTAAAACAGTAAAGTAAAACCACTCCACATAGGCTGCTATTTATGTCTTTGCCTTGACCGTGTACACACAGAATAAATGTCTTCTGATTTAAGAGAATCTAAATAAAGGTGTAGCAACCTTTTGATGATGTGGCTTCTTAAGAGTCAGAGGAGGAAGGAACTTGAATTCCTTCTACAGTATTCTTTTTTACTTACAGTGCACCTCAAAGATTCCATTCCTTCTCTTAAAAAAAAAAGCTTTCATGCATTTGAAATTGATAGACTGCTAATTTACACCTTGAGTTCATCAGTGTTGCAGTGATTATTTTCTACCTTATGCCTTTTTAGACTTTATAATTTTTATAATGTCAAAACCTATGCAATACTCTCTCAAAGGGTTTCTGAATCAATAATGTGTTCATGAAGAGAAATGTTGAAATGCATCCTGTAATTAAAAATGCATTAAATGTGTTACCATTTCTTACACTGTTTCTATTTGCCTATCACAAAAGTGGTCACTTTTAACTTTATAGTCTTTAATTATTCTTCATTGTTAAGAATGAGGAACTATAAATCACTATCAAAAGCAATACTTACCCATCTAGTTCTGAGAAAAATTTTCACGTAGTTGTGGAAATGTTGATTTGCTATTTTGAGTTTCAGCTTTGGTTCCCCCAGAGATGCTCAAAAGCCCTAATAAAGAGGATTTGAACTTGTAAACTTAAAAAACGGAAGGGAAGCATTTTCACTTACGATCACAACAGGATAACGAACGGCTTTAAATGTTAAGAGGTAGCATTTAAAATGATTCAGGGTAAAATAGTTGAAGGTCATTTTATTAAGCATATAATCCTACTCTTGCTTTTGAAGTACAGAAACCGGAGATAAACCTCATAATAAAAAGCATGTCTAATAGGTGTAGAGACTCCTTTATGCACAGAAAGCCAAAGAAGAATCCCCCAAATTTAATTAATCTATGACTTAAGAACCCAAACAAAAGTCCTCAACAGTGACCTTTTTTAGAAAACCAGTCTGAAATTTGTCACTCTTCTTTACCCTGACAGAGAAGTTATTTTAAAGAAATCTTGGTACACCAAGGCGTTCCTTCTTTGTGGGTGACCCCAGTACTACACAGAGAGGCAGAGGACACTTTAGGGTATTTACCTTTTCCTCTATCCTAACATTTAACATAACACTAGCAAATTAATTCCTGTAGGAGGTGCTGTCGATTTACAAATGGCCAGGAAAAAGCAGTTGCTGGGTTAGGACCTGTTTATCTAAATGTCTAGGTGGTAAATTAGTCATTTCCCTTAATAAATGCCAATAGCCAGAGGTTGCTGCGGCATAGTGGCAGGTCTGCTTACCTTGCCATGTGAAAAGGAGATCTTGTTTT
The DNA here is from genome assembly GCF_027406575.1 of Nycticebus coucang. Lineage (NCBI taxonomy): Eukaryota > Metazoa > Chordata > Mammalia > Primates > Lorisidae > Nycticebus > Nycticebus coucang. The sequence continues at coordinate 70,666,270 of NC_069786.1, read as the reverse complement.
GAACCATAGGGCCGTGATCTGAAGGAAGCTTTTTATCCGAAGGGCTTGGAGAGACTTTGCTTGCTGTTGCTAGAGACCACTTGCTGATAGAGAATCAGATCAATCCACGCTGCTGGGAACAGACGTTTCCCAGCTTTAATCACCGAACATTAGGTATGCTTTATCACTGAACCTCAAAGAGTTCCAAATCCACCTGAGCCATTGCACTCGCCTCCTTACCTAACGACCACTGGGCCCAGAAGCTGGTGGAGACGGCTCGGTGAGGCCGCATCCTCCCGCTGAAGACCAGGAGGAAAGCTGCATTTTTAGCTTTAGTAGCTAAGAGAATTTAAAAATCTCATTTAGGTTTTCTGAAAAAGAAACCCTTTGCTATAGTTACCACTTCTCTAACAGAGAAAAAGTAAGGCATGAAACAGCTGTAGGCCTTGGGAGAGTTTTCAGATCAAAAAGAGAATGCTTTCAGAAAGTCGTGAGGAACAAATAAGGGGGTACTGCAAGGTTTGGGAAAACGATGACAACGGACAGCTTTCCTAACAGAGGCTTCTAAAACCCGGCTCCTGCTGACAGAAAAGGAGACGGATAACTCCTCACCACCTTCCCTCTTTCTTCTGCCTTCCCGCCACACTTTACATCACCCCCAGAATGCCCCGATTGCTACGGTGATAACGAGCGAGGTGCGGTGATGCGCCCAGCACTGCTCGGAATGGGAAGAACCGTTCACTCCGGTCACAACTGCCCCAGAGCCACCTTCCCCACTCGAGGACACAGAAAACCGCGGTCCCTTGGCCTTGAAGGACTTCCCCGGGGTGGGTGGGCAGAAGTGGAGGTCTGGGGGCTCTGGTGCCGACCAGAGCGGGCCTTCCGAGGACGTCGCCCTGAAAGGAAGCTGGAAAGGGACGGGGGTAGGGTGACAGGGTGAGTCTCAGGCTGGGGTCGCCCCTTCCCATCTCCAAGGGCGACACCACCCTGCGTACTCTGCTGCCTTCCTTCTGGATGCGCATCTGGCCACCTTGTGAACACACCCCAAACCCAAACGGAGTGCTGAGAATTAGGGGCGCACACCTTCCGTAGAAGGTGCACCTCCCGCGCCCGAGGAGGCCGCTGGCCGCCCTACCTCCCGGGGTAGCCAGCAGGGGAGGCTCCGGTCCCCAGCCCATCCCGGGGACATCCTCAGGCCTTTCCGAGGCTGCCAGCCCGGGACCCCCGCCCGCCAGTTCCCGCCTAAGCTCGCAGGGCCTCCCGCGCCTTCCCCGCACGGGTGGGAGGACCGACTTCAGTGAGCAAATTTCTGCGGTCGCTCCGGCTCCACAGGTGAAGAGGGCGCTTTGTGAAGCCGGTGCTATCTCCCCTTTCCTGGGACAAACATGAAAACGTCAAGTTTCACCAGCAATCTGCAAGCAGAAAACGGACTGGAGGAGACAGTCTATGGTTTTTTGCATTGTTTTATGAACAGATCCCTGCAAAGCAATGCAAAATCCTCAGCATGAATTTCCAAAGGCAAAGCTGTGCAAGCGTCTTGAAAACCCTGAAACTCGGGTGCTATGCTTTCCCGGGCCCCTGAGAACTGGCCCTGCAGGAACGTGTCCCCAGGGACATTCTGAAATCTCCTTAGCTGGAGTTGCTAACACACTGTATATGTTTATATCAATAAAAAAAGGGGGGGGAGGCATATTCTGTATGTATTTACCTCATACACATTACTATAAACTCCAGAGTCTGGAAAGGGTGGGGGGTAAATAACACTCAATGGATAAAATTATGGAGAAGGGATAATAACTGATTACTAATTTGGAAGTAAATAAACAGGTGACTTTTTTCAGATCAAATTCCTCCTTGTATCGTTACAATAAATATCTCTGAAGTAAGCTCTCTATTTATGTTGTCATTGATTAATTCTTCACTACCTCATTTGATTTCGATTTAGAACGATTTGATTCTAATTTAATTAGCATGTAATTTGGATGTACATAATTACTGTAATTATGACATTCAGGTAAGGCAGCTTTAGGCTGAAAGGCAATTTCAAATTTTCTAGCAACCTACTTTGTACTGGAAAATGGACAAGGACTTTGCGCCCTGCTATCCAAGTAGTAATTAGCACATCTTTGAAATAGGCAGTGCGGCGGGGTTTGTACTAAAACAGCAAATACAAACCCAGTCGAGGTACCCGCTGCAAAGGTGGCTGCTAGTTAACGCGTTTCCCCCGGCCCGAGTTCGGGGAGCCCAGCGCCCCGGCGTCTCGGCCCAGCTCTCGCTGCGGCGGGCGACGACGCCTCCGCTGCCTTGGGCCCGGGGTTTGAAGGTGTCGTTTTTAAAATTAAAATACAAAAATGTAGGAGGGGGAGGACAAGAAAGCAGGGGGAGGAAGCCACTTCCAGACGTCTGAGGATGGGGGTGGGTGGGGGATGGGGGAGTGGACTGGAAGAGGAGGAAGAGGCTACCGGGGTAGGGAGACGCACCGAGAGGAGGGAAAATTGACCAACATAACCACCGGTTACCCGATTTCAGATTGGGTGTCCAAAGGAAAAGGTGAGGACAAAGGGGTCGTTTGCGCCGGGAGGGTATACGCAGGCTTTGGAAGGGCCTGGGGTGGGGGGTGAGGGGCCTTCTCGTCGCCCTCTGGAGCCCTGCGCACCCTGCCTGGCTCGGGTCTGCCCAGCCGTCCCCAGCGCCCAATTCGGGCTTGGGTGGCCGCCCGGAGGACAACCGGGAGGCGGAAGGCTGCTTCACCAGCCTCGGGTCCGGGCTAGAGAAAGCCCGGGTCCCTCGCTTCCCTCTTCTTCCAAGGGCGCTTGGGGCTTGGGAACGGTCTAGCCGTCTGCTTTATCGGCTTGGTTCCTCCGATTCTGGACAGCCCACGCTGGCCTTGCGGCCGGGAGCCCAAGATCAGGGGTCGTGGGGGGACGGCGCCCAGGCCTGGGCCCTATCTTGGGGTTCTCGTCACCGATGAAAGCGCTCAGCGTTCTCAACTCTCAAGTTGGAAGACCCTTAGGTTGCTTTGAAAAGGATATTACATGAGACAATTCCAGGTCCAAGTGGCCTTTATTTTGTTTGGGTTTTCAGTTAGCATGTTCCAGAAATGACCGTCGTCTTTAGGAGCCACGGCTAAGCAGGTTCGAACCCCAATAGCTGGGTTCGATACCGGTTCGATCCCAAACCCTGACTTTTCTTTGCTGGAATCGCTGGGGTGCCACAGCTCGCGGCAGAAGCGGTCTCTTGGCGCTAATAGCCGCCAGCCGGGCAGACTGCGCGGCCCTCCCGTCTCGGAGCTCTAGATGGCGCCCGCGAGCCGCACTCGCCAGGCTCCTCTTAGAGGAATCAAGAGCTACTGTCAAACATAAAAGCAAATCAGAGTTTTCAGTTTTTTTAATGTGTTAAGAATGTTATTCCTTAAGAAAATTTGTAGCTAAATTATTCTCACTTAAAATAAACACTTAGTATACCAATTACACAAATGGGCGGGATTTATGTGAGATTTACTTCATCTGCATTTTTGTAGTGGAAGAGAGCCTTGGTGAATACAGATAATAGATGCAAATAAGATTAGAGTTAAAATAAATAAGTTTCCATCTGAATAAAAAGAAATTCAATTTTACACGACTTGTAACGATTTAACGGAATGTCCAGACACGCCATTCAGGTGCACAATTGAATCTCGTCGAACTAATGCTGTTTTCCCTCCTTTAAAGGAAAGAAAATCTTTTCTTTCTCTTTTTCTTGTTTTCTTTTTCCTCAGCAGGTACGATCCAGTCCACTCCACGGGGAGAAAGGAGGTCAGAAAAGAAAACGCAGGGGGGAGGGTGGGGAATGGGCTGGGTGGGCGCGGGGCCGAGGAAAACTTGGTCTCCGTTCCTCTGCCACAGAACAGGAAACTCCGGAGAAACTGGCTGAAACCAAATCGCCTCGCCTCTGCCCCAGCCGGGAGCGACTCGGGGGCCCCAAGCCTCGGACCCCTTCCTTTATGGACCTCCAGCCCCTGGTCCTCATCTGCCATTGGGGTCCGGGCCGAGGCGTCAGTCGCCTCCGGGCACCTGAGCTAGAGACGCCCAGGCCGCCAGGGCCCGGGGGTGGCCCTGGAGACGCGGCCCCATCTCAATTGGGGACCGAACTCATGTCCCTGCTCGTGGGTTCTCTCAGGCGCTCTCTCTCCAGTTTGCTCGGCCTCTGTTGGGTCAAGGTTACCCGCGTCTCCAGGGGCGCCCAGGACGGAGGGGGAGGGGCGGGAGTGGGGCTAGGGTGTGTTTTCGCCTGTTGGTTTGGGTCAAGGGACGGGGGCCTCGCTCCTTCGTGTTCAGGTCGTGTGCGCTCGGATCTCTCGGCTGGACTCTCGGGCAGGGACAGCCTCCCGCCGTCCCCAGGAACCAAGGTGATGGACGTCCCCTGACCCGCGGGGGCAGGGGCAGAGCGCAGAGGCCTTGATCACTGGCCTGCGGAGGGAGCTGCGCGGCCAGCGGGACCTGCACTGCCAGGCCCTTTGATCTGCCTTTATTATCAAGGAGAAACAAAGCTTCTTGGGCCCGACGCCCGGGCGCCCTCATTCCTCGGGAAGCCCCACCACACCCTGCACTCCGCGCCGCCAGCCGGCTGCCCCCGAACGCGCCAGGCACCCTCTGAGCCTCCAGCGTGGCTGCCCAAAGCCCCCAGAGTAAACGCACCCTGCCAGCTTCTCCAGAAGACCAGACCCGCACCGGAAGGCGCCTGGGGAGTGCAGGGGTCCCGGTTAGGAACGTTGGAGCGGGGACAGAAAATGGCCAAAGTAAAGAAAACCTCGAGGAAGAAGAGCCGGGCAGCCGAGCCTGCCGGGAGAGCAAGAAAGAGAGGGGAGAAGCCACTGGCTGAACCTCACGCTGCAAACGCCCTGCTGAGGACCTGCGTTCTGCTTTATCGCTACTTTGCTGCTGGGCTTTCAAAGCAGTTTGCGAGAGAACATTTTGTTGATGAATAACTATTTTTTTCTTTCCTAAAAATCAAAGCCTTCCCTCACGTTCCCAAGACGGACAATAATCAAAAAAAGAAAAAAAAATCCTATTGCTATTGACTTCGCTTGTATTTCCTCTCATGTGGGAAGCCTTTTAGAAATATTTTTATTCTGTAAATATGTACTTCATTTTCTAAATTAACATTTTTCGCGAATTGCAAAATTATCTCATTTGCCATTTTTCTTTTCGTCTCTCCTTCTTTTCTCCCTATTTTAAACTGGGGCTGTTAAGTTGGTGGTCAGAAGACAAAGAGAGTGAAAATAATTTTCATTTCAATAATTGCCTTCTGGTCAATTTAACTGTGCCTTATTTTGATAGAGACTGTCTAAATGAGATTCCTGTCCCAAACGTGTTCCCAGGCCTGAGCCCAGCCTTTAATTATTCCTGAGTTTTTTTCTTCAGAATAAGACGCCGCACTGAGTAATCACAAAGAAGTCAGAGAGCATCCTTGAACCTTTTCAGAAGCAGCGCCACTGATATTCAAATAACCTGCGAGGGCCATTTGCTGGCGCGGGGACCTAGGCATTTCCAATTCACTATTTGCATAGATCAGCCGTCTTTGAAAAGGAAAGGAGCAGTTGTCTTCCATAACATTAAAAAGCCTAGTTATCAAATCAAGTGCTTAGTTTGGGGGCTTTTAAAACGTTTACATTTTATCTCAGGTTGCCCTTTACCGTTTGACATGCAAATTTGGTGCAGTTAATTTAGACAATTAAAAAGATCTTCAAGGGAGCTTTGTCACAGAGAATATTTGGAGTTTTCCCCGCGGACCAGCTGAGATAAAGTTGGCCAGAACAAATGATGTCTAGGAGATTAATTAGATATTTGATAAGACATGAATCCCTAATAAGGGAATACAAGGCACAGGGGGCTGCTATGTGCTCTAAGTCAAAATTAATAACATTTAACAAGATTTTCATTTAGGCATGAAATGTCTTTTCCAGGGTATTGACTCCAGCGATTTATTCCCCTGAGTTGCCTCCCAACCTAGAGGGCCTTGGAAGCTAAAAGACTTCTCTTTAAAAAGCTTCTTCCTTTCATAGATTGTTTTAAAATCTCTTTTTAAAAACAAACAATCCCACCAGAGTTTTCTCTGACCCCTCTGGGAGGTGTAAACACCTCCTCAGTTAAAGCTGCTAAGAATTTTTTTATTTTTTAGGTGCTCTGGAGTTTTAAAATTTCACCTTTTGAGAGCGTTCCCATTAAGTAATACAACTACACATTCTTATAACCCAATTTAATTTAGACTGTTGATACACAAATAAATAATTTTGACTTCTCAAAAATGTATATGAATTATGGCTTTTATAACCCACATAAACTTTACATTACCTACAACTAACATTAAGGGAATTTTTTTTTTCCCAACAAAAAGTCAACCCATGTAAAGGTTATTGAGGGGGAAATAGGATTTAAAAAAAAAAAAGAAGTGTATTGTTCAGAGTTCTTTAATAATACCAAAATGAAAATAAGATGTCAAGATTTTCTTCATACAGATAAACGCATTTAATTTCTTTAGATGACTTTAACTTATGTGTTTGTGAAATGATAACTCAACATTTTAAATATCTTTTACATATATACTGACTTTCACAAAGTGCATCAGAAAATTAAAAAAACTCCCTGAATTTCAGGAATTCACCAAAAAAACTCAATTCGAATGAACATTTACAAGAAAATAAGAGAACACAATCTTTTGAACCCTATTTATACAGATGTTATGAAATACAGAGAAACTGTCGCTAGACTTCCAGTTTTAATTTCTCACCTTAAGCCTTTTGATGCTTCCTTTTTTTTTTTTTTTAAAGGAAAAAAGTCTCACTGTAAGTAGATATCAAGCAGGACTTGGAGCATTTTATATATAATCCACACAAAGGGTGTTGTATAGGTCCCGTTTGTTTTCATATGTTCTGACGGTCCTTTGCTGGGTGTTGGCTTGTTTTGGGGGAAAGGAAAGAGAAGGGCAGTGGAGCGAGGTGGGCAGTGGGAAGGAAGGAGCCTTTCTGTGTATTGCTCTTCGCTCGAGAAGTTTGTGCGAGTGCCGTGTGTATGTGTGTGGTGTGCGTGAGTGTGCGTGCTTTTTGTGTGGGGATGTCTATGTGCACAGTTTTAAAACATGTTTGTGTCGAGGACGGTTCCCTTTTGTTTCTGGACCACGCGTTCGATTCTCATCTGGGCGCTGACGGCGGAGGGACGCTCCTGGCGAGCTGCAGCCCCGGAGCCACACGCGACTTGCCTCGCGCCCTGCCCCGGCCCGGGGTCGTCACTGGAGCCCCTGCCCTCCCGTCCCCCTCTCACTCGCCCTCCGAACCTCTCGTTCGTTCTCGTTGTCTCTACTCGCTCGCTCGGCCTCTCGCCCGGCCTCTAAGAGTCGTTAGGGCCAGACGCTGCTTCCTTGCCTCCTGCCGAGGCCGCCGCCGCCGCCGCCGCCGCCGCGGCCGCCGCCGCCCGGGCGGCACTGACGCCAGAGTCGTGCAGGATGAGGTCCGGGGACTCGGAACGGGGTGTCTCCAAGTTGCTGGCGTCCGTGTCACTGTCGCTGCCCTTTTTGCCACCGCCGCCCCCGTTGTGCGTCTTAATGTGTTTGCTCAGGTGGTCGCTGCGCATGAAGCGCTTGTTGCACACCGGACAGGCGAAGCGCTTCTCGCCCGTGTGAGTCCGCAGGTGCCGCTGCAGCTCGTCCGAGCGCGTGAAGCGCTTGCCGCAGAAGAGCCAGTTGCACACGAAGGGCCGCTCGCCCGTGTGCCAGCGCAGGTGCGCCTTCAGGTGCGAGGTCTTGCCGTACACCTTGCCGCAGCCCGGGATGTGGCAGCTGTGCAGGCCCTTGCGCCGCAGGCTGGCTCCGGCCGGGCCCAGCCGCTCCGCCTCCTGGCAGTTGGGGCAGTCGCAGGTGGCGCGGCCGGAGTAGCGGCGGGCGGAGCGCGCCGAGCTCCCCCCGGCGGCCGCGGCCGCGGCGCCCGAGATCATGGCGCTGGCGGCGGCGGCTGCCACGGCGGCGCTGGAGTCCGAATAGGAGGGCAGCACCGGCTTGAAGCCGTCCTGGGCCAGCAGGTGCTGGCTGGTGGAGAGCAGGTGTGAGGCGGCGGCGGCGGAGGAGCCGAGGCCGGTGGAGCTGAAGGCCGAGTGCGTGAGCGAGCTGAAGTCGGGGTTGTAGGTGCCCAGCTGCGAGTGCAGCGAGGCCTGGGGGGCGCCCGAGTGCAGCGAACTCTGGAGCCCCCCAGCGGGGTTCTGCACTTCCAGCCACGAACCTGGGCTGCTGTGCACGTCCCACCACGACGACGCCGCTCCGTTGGTCACCTCTCCCGCAGCCAGCGTCGAGTGGAAGCCCGACTTGTACCACGACTCGTACGGGTGCGCCATGCCCACGCGCGGGTACAGGCCGTCGGCCGCCGTAGTGTGCACCTTGGAGATGAAGGCCGACTGGCCGCCCGCCTCCTGCGGGGACACCCCGGCCGCCGCGGCCGCCGCGGCCGCGGAGTTAGAGAAGAGGCCGCCGTAGTCGCTGCTGAAGGCGGACGATGTGGGCGACGTGGAGGCCAGGCAGAAGGCGCTGTTGGTGGCGCCGGAGCCTCCCGCCAGGCCGCCCGAGCCGCGGCCGCCAGTGGCCACGGCGAAGCCCGAGAGGCTGGAGCCGAGGTTACAGCTGGACGAGGAGCGCTTCCAGGGGTGAAAGCCGCCTTTAGCAAAGGCGCTCGACTCGGGCAGCGTCGTCAGCGGGCTAGTGTTGCCGATCTTGTTGCAGGTCGCCGCCAGCATGGCCAACGGGGTCGTTCCGAAGCGAGGCTCTTCCTGGAGTGGATGGGGTGAGGGAGGGAGCGAGGAGGAGGGCAAGAGGAGGTGAGGGAAGAGACAAAGTGCACCGGTGAGCAGCCTCGTCCCCGGCGCCTGGTCCGGGGAACCATGGCTCCCCGGCCCGCACCTCCTCCCCACGCGCTCGCGGTGGCTGCGCCGGGCTGGGGCGAACACAAGCGCGAAGGTTTGGGCGCTGGAAAGTTGTTCTTCGGGGAGGCTATAAATTAAAAATGCCTCCGTGCCTCTGTTGCTGCAGCCCTTGCCTAGAACCGGACTTGGGTTGTAGCGGTAAGCCCGCTCCTTTCCCAGAAGCTCCCAAGTCGCCCTTAGGGATGAAGCACCAAGGTAAACACAGAAACAGACACTGGGTGAGGGCGGAGGCGGCCGAACAGCGGCCCAGGGAAGGGAGAAACTTGGAGCACTCCTCCCAAGGGTGGCTACCACTTTTCTTTTTTAATAGAAGACGTTGGCTTTAATGTTTACACACACACACCCCACCACCACCACCGATTATGAAAACAATAATTCAAGGATAACCGGCCAGGGACGATTTCAAAGTCACAGACCAACTGGGAAGCCGCGTAAATGTTTATTAACATGACTACATGGACTGCAAAACTATTAAGACTGTTTTCTGGAACCACCACTGTCGCACAGCTGCAACAATCCCCAAAGCAAGGGGGTGTAAATCACTAGGGGAAGAAAAGAAACCTCTAGCTCTTCTTTAAGACCAAATCAAAAGGGAATTGTTTAAGAAATCCTTTTCTTGCAAAGGCATTTCCCGGGTTCCAAAAACTTGGAACGAGTCAGTCCCGGAAATGTGGAAAGTGCTTAAAGAAGCTGAAGCTGCGGTCCAGCAGCAACAGTTTCTTGGGAGCTACGGACTCCAAGAAGCCATAACGAAAAATTAACTCCGGTTAAAAGAAGCAAATACGTTGCCATACTTGCGACTTACCCCGAGTATAGACGTGGCCATAGCAGGTCTCTGGGCTGCGCGGCGGGGCCGGGAACGGGGCTGAGCCTGGCGGCTGCTCAGACAAACTGCTCCGGTCTGGTGCAGCTCCCGTGTCCCCGCGCTCTCGCCGAGCGGACTCCGGGCTCCCGCCGGCTAAACTCAGCCTAAGTGCGAGGAGCACCCGCTTTGAAGTGCCGCTGGCTGCGCCTCTCGCCCAATGAAGGCGCAGGCAGAGCAGACGGGAGCTGCCCCGCAGCCAATCAGACGCGCCGAGGGGCCCGGGCCGGGGCTCCCGGCGCGTGCCAGTCAAGTCAGCTAGCGAGCGAGTTGGGGGGGCGGTGGTGTCAGAGGAGGGGGTGCAGGCGGTGGGGGGAGGGGGCGCGGGCTGGGTACTGAAGAAATTACAGTGCAATTAAAAATTTACACACACACACCAAGCCAGGTTTAAGTACCGTTGAGACCCAGCCACAACCTTCTCCCCAACCATTCCGAGATGTTGCAAGTTAGGCTGACAGTCCTACTCTACTCCCGGTTTGTGGGAAAGGAGGTAGGAGTGTTGCAGGAGCCGAGGTAGAATCCTCACCAGAAGATTCCGAGGTGGAATCCGCACCAGCTTGGCCCAAGTGGAGACGGAAAATGTCAATGTTTGTGTGTCCATGCTCTTGCTTATGAAGCACAACTTCAGCTTTTACCATTATATTCGCTTGCAATTTTATTATTGTCGTTTGTGTTCTACCCAGTTCCTTATTCCACTGATTTAGTTTTACTCTCACTGTCACATGGGGGAGGGGTGCGATGGGACAGCCTCTCGGAGAGGAGCAAAATAGGCCTCTCGGTATAGGTCTACACCCGCAGACTCCTTGGGAGGGCCTGGCTGCACCCGCCATTTCCCCCCAGCGGAATAAGTGACTTCCTAATTGTCTCTCTGGCCTTTGACCCAAGGGGTAATACAAGTGCCACTCACGCCAGAAGCTTCTAGTGGTAATTGAGGGCACCCTTTGTACGGTTTCACCAGCGCCTAGATACCAGGTTAACCCAGTTGTCAAATATGACTAAACAGTGGGATGTACTGATTATCTGCCGGGTTCTGCTGGGGGCTGGCGTGGGGGTGGGAGACATCAGCCCATACAACACTCTGCACGAAGCCGCTTATTTTCACATTGTAACAACTTTGGAAACAGAGACCCGCACCAGCGGCGTCCGCCCCCACCTCCACCTCCGCTGAAGCTGCAGCTTGCTCGGCTGTTTGTTTAACCGGGTGAAGATTTGCATGTCGCGTTTTAGCTTGGAGTCGAGTTTTCTTGCCGCAGCTCCAACCCACTCCCACTCCAGACTGCCAGGGCCTAGAGAGGCTCCTCTGCAGGGCAAGGGCGCAGCGTGAAGAGAGGGGTCTTAGCGCACTGATTTCGCGGACGTGCTGGAGAAGTCCCTCCCGGACCTTCACCTCCGAGTGCAGAGAACCAGGCCACTCGTGGGCGCCCTCACATTCTGTAGGCTGGAAGCATCCTGAAGTCCTCCCCTGGACCTTGTCGGGGGGAAAGAGGTGTCCTCAGACAGACAAGGGTGCGTCCTCGAGTCCTACAGCAAACGCTGAGCTGTTTTTCTTTCTGGGCCCTGCTTTCTCTGTCTTCTCCTGGGTAGCTGGAGACTGCTTTTGAACCAGAAATACCAACACCCTCTAGTCGACTTCCAAATCTACATTCTGCTTTAAAATTTTTCTTCTTTTCTAAACTACCAACCCCAAATGCTCCGGTGCAAAACACCCATTGTCGCGAGGAGGGTTAGCAAGTGAGAAGGACGTAGAACGGTGCCCCCAGGGTTTTCTCTCCTCTTTTGCAAGATCTCTTCATTCAAAGGATCAACAGTGCGACAACGGTGGCACTTCTTTCCACCCTAAGATGGAGTCTGCGTGCATCTTGGCGCGCTCCGTGACTGGGAGGGCTATGTGGGTCCGCTTCTTTACTTTTTGTTGAAACACTTATGCTAAGAATGCTTTGTTTGTTTGTTTGTTTGTTTAAAGTGATGAACGCGCCAAGGAAATTATGGCAGAGAAAGAGAAAGGACAGAGAAGACCAGCATAGCTATGAATGAAGTGTTGTGCCCTAGGGGACTGTAGTGGAATGGGGTTGGGGGGGGGCTGTGAAAAGCCCCTGGGGGACGCAGGGTGAGGGGTTGAAGGAGAAATCAGGCGGCCTGGAAGAGCGAAAAAGCCCAGCAGGGGGACCCGGGAGCTATTCCCAACAGGTGACTTCTGCCCTGGAAGGAGAGTCTGGTCCTCCGCTTCCTACAGAGTTTCTACGTCGATTTACTAATAGAGGGATTGTTAAGTGGCAGTGAGGCGTTTCCGACTCTCCCGGTTCAGCCCGGGAAGAGAAGCGCCGAGGTTTCCTCTGCCCACCTCCTCCCCCACCCCAACACACCCTCTCCTTCAGGAAACCTGACAAAGTAATAAATAAGACAATCCGAAAAGCCACTTAGCACTGGTGACATTTTCAAGCCAACCATGTAAAACAGTTCTCGCAGATACCTCGGGCGCCCGGCACCCTGCTCTTCTCCTCCTCCCCTCCACTCCCCTGCCCTCCGCGTCCCCTCCCGCCCTTTCCACGGCGTTCCAGCTGTCAGACTCTAGACGTGGGCACTCGGATGTTCCTTTAGATACACGCCACCTCATCACAATAAAAGTTAGGAAATCTTCCAAATGAACGCAGGCAAACGCCCAGACCACTTCGACTCGAAGGTTAGGCCCCAAGGAAATCTTTAGGACAAGTCCAGTTATTTATTTATTTTTTTGCCTGCCAGATTTTTTTTTTCATCTTCTGAAAAATCTAGTTTTTAAACAAAGATCAATGTGTTATGCTAAAGTGTTGAGCTGACTGTTAAAACATTTGGGGAAATAATGACAATGTAACAAAGGCCTGGTTTGGAGTGAATCATCACCCTTTTAAAAGTTAAAGCAATTTTCAGGAGAATAGCTTTCAGCAAACGCTTTACATTATTCAAAACGGCCAAATAATGCTCTATTATAGCGCCTGAATGCTGCCAGTCAGCCCCTAAGTGCAATTTGTGCAAAGGCCCCGGTGCCTTATCTCCACTTCTTTATAAAGAGGTGAATATAAAACAATTTCTTCCAAACCCAGACAGAGAGCACGAAAATTGCTTCCCTTTCTGCAATCAGGGCAATTTAACTGGAGTGCAATTAGCACTATTAAATGTCGATTCTGCATAAACAAATCTGACTGAGCAGCGAAAGTGGGGTGAGAACCTCATATACACTGAAACTGATTTTTTAAAATTATGTATCCGGGTCCTTTACAATTGATCCGTGACGTTTTCGTCTTGGAATATATTTACATCGTAAATACACTATGGTTAAATCAACATAATTTTTTGCAAAAAAATTCAATATGAATCCTAATAAAGAAGAATGGGGGTAATTAAAGGGAAGAGTTCACTTCCTTTGAACAAATATTGTTTCTCCTATCTTGCTTCTCCGGAGAGCTTTGATCTGAGCAACTGCTCAAGTTGCTGTGTTTAGAAGGCAAAGCTGGGGAAACAATTCCGTCGTTAGCGCTGATCTGAAGGATGGGAGCTCCTTTGCCACAGATAAAATGCTTCTCCCTGATGCACTGCAAGCAGCGTGGCGACTGGGAGGACCAGTTATTTTCTGAATAACTTGAGACAGCAGCTGGTTAAATATTACTAAGTGGCTGCCCAGTCTCCCAGGAGTTTGACCTAGCGCAGAGTTTAGCAGCAGATATATTCCACGGAGGTGGGGTGAGATAAGTTGGGGAGACACGAGAAAGTGGGAAGGAGGAGAGGCGTTGGGGGAGGAGAAATGGAAAGATGTAGCTTTGGCTGCAAAGCCTGGGCCACCGGGGGTGGAGTAGGGAGGGAGGTACAGGAGCCCAGACCATAAAAAGCATTTATCTGACCTGTCCTCCCACTGCCTTTATTTATTTATTTGCTAAGCCACAGCGCTCCCTTTTTGAATCATTTGTGCAATTAATTATGCTTTTCATTTGCATGATCTACACTAGAGCAGTGATTATCAGGTCAGCACGGTGTGGGAGTTAGGGAGATACATTAATAACTTGAATTAAAAAAAAAAAAAGGAAAGAAAAAGCTGCCCAGTGTACCAGCGTTGCCTGCCATGAACAGGGAGAAGGAAGCCCAGTATGTATGGTCTGTGGTGCCTGTTGAGTCAGGTCAATCTTTTCTGCAGTTGGAGTTTAGTCATTTGTGGGTGAGTATGAAGCACAGCTTTTGATTAGAGGGGAATCTTTTGTAGTTAACACATTTATATTTTTAAAAGCACCAGAGATCAAATGGATGGAGAAAATGAATTGAAAATTGAGGAACTCTCCCACAATTTCTGTTGAGCTTTCATTCAATATTTGTCCTATAATGCCCATATTCCAGCCCAACCCTAGCAAATAAGAGCCAGGAAGAATCAATAGGCCAATGGGACTTTCATCTTTTTTTCTATCTCAGAGGTGTCACTGTTATTTAGAGGTGGTGAAAGATGCAAATCATTCTTGGGGTCTGCTGGTGATATTGAAAACCCCTACTGTACTACATACAATATGAGCGTTTGCTACACAACTAATTTTCAGCTGGGCCATATATTTTAAGCTTGCCTTGATGTGTTTATCTGAGCCAAAAATGCATTAACAATTAAAGGAAAGACTGTGGTGTGTCAAAGGAAGGAAGGTGACTGTAGCCTGTGTGATGATTTTAATGACTGCAATTATTGGAAGATTATTCAACAAGCATCATAGATTTGTTTACTGTATCACTTGGAAACTATAGGGGGCCTATTCGGCTTGGGGTTTTACCTTCCTCCTTCCCTTATCAACCACCACAGAAGGGTCTTAGACCTGAGCAAAGGTGGCATTCTCTGTTGGGTTTCTTATTTCTAAAAGCATCTCTACTGAAATTGTGTCTCAGCCAACTCTAATGGAACCACCTCTGAAGACAATAAAGTAACCTTATCACATAGACCCTAAAACGAATATCAAGAAAAGCCAGAGGCCGGACGATTCTGGTCATTAGACAGCTTCTCCCAGCCAAGGTACCTCTGTTTTACCCACCTTTCCTAGGCAGCTTTTGAGAGGCCTCCAACTCTTCCCTCCTCCATCCAGGGCTTGGACAAAGAACTACAGCCACTGGACGTATCACGGGAGTGTAGCACAACTCTACAACCACTGGACGTATCACGGGAGTGTAGCACAACTCTACAACCACTGGACGTATCACGGGAGTGTAGCACAACTCTACAGCCACTGGACGTATCACGGGAGTGTAGGCACAACTCTACAACCCCTGGACGTATCACAGGAGTGTAGCACAACTCTACAACCACTGGACGTATCACGGGAGTGTAGCACAACTCCAGACTCCACTGGACAAGGTTTGGCTTTTTCTTCCTTCCACTTAACACATCCCCTCTTCTCATATTATTTCCTATCACAACTCCTGATGTTGTCCTGTTAAAAACGAGTAAATAAACAGAGAAACTATGACTAAAAGCGTATCAGTTTGTGGAGTTCTTAAGTTTTTACAGACACAGCGGTTGCAAGTGAAGTTTCTCATCTGATTTTAACAAAATGATCCTCAGTCTACAATAATCAGTAAGTTGCACCTGGACTTTGCTCGTTAATGAATTGCTGATTTGGAAGGGAGATTTGAGAAAAACATGAATAGCAAATATCTCCTGTGACACCCCCTGTGTGTCCTCCCCAGGCCCTGTCTGCTGGGACTCGGCCATCTTGGCGCTCTCGGGTTCTGTAGTGGCGCAGTCTGTAGAGGATGCTGGACTTGGCTAGAATTGAGAGTCTTCCCTGTTCAAACGTGAGCCTGCAGGATTCTGCAAGTGGCAATTAGGAGCCTATTACAAGCCATTAGATTGATCAATGTACCTTAAACAATGGAATGATTTATATGACTGATTTATATGTGGAAGAAAAAGAAAGCGGTGGGGGAGAACGACCCATATCCTGTACATCAGTACACTGTTCTGGAGAAGAATCCGGGCCCAGCCTCTGTTCATTACAGCTTAGAACTACCAAAGTGGTTTATTTAGAAAACTCCCAAGGAAAGACACAGGTTCGCCTGGCTTGTCTGGTGGGTGTCGAGATGCATGATCTTGGCTCGACTTTCTTCTTCCTAAGGAAGGGCTGCAAGAGCCCAAGGCGGGGATGAGCAGTCGGGGGTCACTGCGACGCCCCTCCCCTAGCGGGAGACACCGCCCAGCGGTCTCAGCTGCCTCTTTTCCTCGGGTCTGTCCCCCGAGAGAGGGAGGATGACTTACATATTTGTTTAACGGAGTGTTAGAGAGCTGTGTGGCCTCCTAATTACAGCAGGAACACAGCACCATTAGCTCTTGAAGTTTCTGGAGTAACGCCGGAGGAGCGGCGACCCGGCTCCGGGCGTGAGATGACGCGGGGGGTTGGGAGGGAGGGGACTCGGCGGAACTGAACTCCTACCCAAGGGGCTGTCTTATTTCAGCTAATCTGGCGAAGACAAAATTACAACCGAGCTGTAGCTATCAAAGCTGGCCCTCAGCCCCTCCTCCCGGCTGCCTGCCTGCTGGCCGGCCTTCCAACCCAAAGTCTGTTTGTAGTTGTCTCCTCTGCTGCAGACACTCCTCGGTCTCCTCGTGACAAGGAAATTCCTGCCAGCTATTCCTGAGCCTGCAAGGAGAGGACAGACGCACTTCACCCGTCCCAGAGGAGGAGGATTCCCTTTGTCTAACCTCCGCCTCCCACAGTCTGCCTACAGCTCAGAAAGGGGGGAGGGAGGCAGGGGATGAAGTCCCTGGGCGGATAGAGGGTGGTTATAACCGAACCCACAGTCCAACTCTGCCCCTGCTGGTCCCTCCTCTTCCTCCCTCTTCTCTTTCCTATCCTCCTCCCTTCCTCTTTCTCTCTCCCTCCTTCCGCTCCTCTGGATCCTCTTACCACCCAAGTCTTCTCCCGGGTTTCTGCGCCCAGAGCCTGGGCAGGCGTTGTTTATTTCCCGACCTTAGTGGTTTGGCGGGAAAGGCCTTGGTCCTGGCTTGTTATTAAGTGTCTGGGACAAATCCTTTTGTTTAGGTCTAAATGTGGAATGGGAAGCACTGCAGATTGATAATGGGGTGCAGAGAAAAGAGGGAAAGAGCAGAGAAACAACCTGCATGCCTCTTTGGCAGGCAGTTTGGATGGCAGCCCAGGATTTGAAAACCCTTATAGGTGGATCACACACACGCTCAGCTGCCCTCATCGCGTCCTTTATTACTCCGTGTCCCACTCGCCTGTGTTAATCTCTGAATTCGTTTCTTTCAATCCCCTCCTAACTAGGATCTCTTCTCGGGGTCCTACGGCTCAGCAAGAGGTCAGTTCTAAGATTCTCCGCGAGTTCCGAGGCACCCCCATGACATATCTGGGAGCAGGCCTGCCCAGGACTTACACTTCCGTGCTCTCATGATTGCAGCCACTTCAGAGCTCAACGTTGGCAGCATGAACTTCCCTGTCACACCCACTGATGTCACACTCGGGCCCTTCCAGAGTCCAAATGAACACCTTCCACCCTGACTCTCTTCCTGGAGCACTGAACGGTGGTTATAGGTAGGGGTACAGCGAGGCTCCGCACACTTTAGACACGTGCGCCTCCCCCTCGCCCCCGCTGCCGCGCGCAGAATGTTCCCTGATGACATAGACATACTCACCGGGCGCATGCCAGCGGCGTCCATCCTTCCTCCCAGTCAGACATCTGCAAGCGAGAGGGCTTTCAGGCAGGTGCTATCGCCGCAGGGAGGCTGGCTCCGAGCTCCAGATGCCTCCCTGGGATCCGGGGTATTCAGGTCCCCCAAAGCCAGCTTTGAGCTTCCCAGGCTGAGGCTGGGTGGCCAGCGGCACTGACGCGGCTGGGCCTCCCCTCTGCCTCCTGCTGAGCTCCCTCGCCGCTTCCAGCTCGGCTCCTGCTCGC
This sequence comes from Nycticebus coucang, assembly GCF_027406575.1. Lineage (NCBI taxonomy): Eukaryota > Metazoa > Chordata > Mammalia > Primates > Lorisidae > Nycticebus > Nycticebus coucang. The sequence goes on along the minus strand of NC_069786.1, from coordinate 70,648,579 downwards.
TCTCTCCGCCGCCGCAGCACCCCCCCCCACCCCCGCCAACCCCCCAGAGCCCTTCTCCCAAGAAGCCCGCCGCCCGCCCGCCTTCCATAGGCTCCGTTACATCTGGGATGCATTGCCCCTTAATTGTCAATCCCATTATTGTGATCAAGTGAACGTTGCTAATCTCTACATTTATTGTTTAGGTAAATAGAGGCTGCATTTAATCAATATGCAGGGCCCCAGCCCTCTCAGCGCCAAGTAACTTAAGTCAACGGTGAAGATTTCAGTGTGTGCGTAATTACAGAGCACGCGGAATGTTCACTCCGGCTAAATTCCACAGCTCTTCTCAAACCCGTGGGATTGGGAGGAGGGACTGGAGGAATCTCCAACCCTCCAAGGGGTCGAGAGCCGGCTCCTTCAGGACAAGAAAAGGACTTAGCGGCTATGACACCCGGTGCCCGGCCCGTGCTTTGGGTGGAGCGCGGTCCAGATGCCAGGACCTGAGACCGGACTGGGGACAGTCCCGGACTTCCGAGCCGGCAGGATCGGGTTCTCTGCACCCCTCTCTACCGCTTTAGGACTCCCTCCCCTCCCAAATCTGCGGCGGGGAGGGGATGATTCCGCATTCGGCGGGACCCCGCAAGCTGCAAGGCTGGAGGGGGGGGCCCTGGGGGCAGGTCTCCCAGTGTTCCCGACGCCCCAGCCCCTGCCCACTGGCTCCCTCTTCTCCTCCCCTGCTGCTCCCGGCCCCGAATTCCATGCCAGAGGGGATCTCCAAAAAATGCTGCGCTCCCGCGCGCAGGGCGCTGATTATTTGCGCTTCTTCTTTAATAGCTGTTGTTTCCTAATTTAACAGAACCTTCGCGGGGCGCTAGGGAGAGCAGAGGATCCGGGATTTGCAGCAGGGGGAGCGCGGGTATGGGGAGATGGGTGGGTGCTCCGGCGAGGGGTGGTATCTCCTTACCCCAGCGTGGCTCTGGGGTGGCCTTACGCCCAGGGCTTCTGGGTCTTGGAAGGGAAAGGGTTAGTCGAGAATCTTCCAGGTGGCGGTGGCCAGAACTGGACTCCTCTTGACACCCTGGAGGGGGGCCCTAGAGGCTGACTCCCAAATCTGAGTCGCTAACACTTCTTAGGCAACTCTGAGGCCAGGAATTTCTGTTTCTTCTGATGTCTCTTTCACCGCTCCGCTCCGGGTAAAGTTGGTTGTAAACAACAAATTACTCCATTTGTAACCAGATACCTGCCTTGCACGAAATTGTCCCGCTTTATATAAGCAGGATTCTAAAGCCAACTCATCATTTGCAAGTTTAGGGTGTCATTGCAACCACCAAACTAAATTCTAGCGGGAGCCTGAATTTAGGGCCCATGGTATTTGATGGCAGCTGGCTGTTTTTAATTTTGGGATTGAGTAGTTCTCCTATAAGGTACCTCTCCCAGCTTTCTTCTTCCCTCAAAAGTTGAATAGCATTCGGAAAGCAGGGAAATTAAACACAAATGTCAGTGCAATTCCAAAAACCTTTTTCTATTACTCTTTCTGGAGCCTGCCCTCTGCCAGTCCCAAGCTACTCCCAAGCCCTGGACTCTGCTTATGAGTTAAGCAGATTTTTTACCACCCTTTGAGAATGTCAGCCTAACTTTTTCTGGATTGTTCTTGTGTTTAAGCTAGGACCAGGAAAAGAAAGACAAGGGCTGATAGCCAAGGCTCCTGGGAAAGCACAAGCCCTTTGGTGAACCCAGGAACTGGGGGAGAGTTAAGGGCCACCACTGAACAATGCTACGACATTGGCAGGCCTTGAAACCTGTGTGTCTTCCTCTCTAAAATGAAGAGTGAATAAAACTATGCAGGAAAATTTCTAATAATGTGCTCAATACTTACTAATAGTTTAGCTAACACAAAGTTCTTGACTTCAGTTTTCCACTGAAATAGCATTCCCAGCTAAAACTTGCTGTGAAACTAAAGGCAAAGCTAACAGCCAGTATAAAAGAGAGAGAGACGGACAGATGCTGGACCTGGTACAGGATCAGGTTGGGTGAAGATGAAAGCAATGGCAGCTTGCATCTGCCTGCATGGGAAGGGGTAGAGTTAGCTGTTTTAGTCAGTAATACATTTAGTGGTCTGGCTTTCATAATTCTACACAAGGGGAAGAAAAGTTCTTATTTCTAATAGTAATAGCTAACATTAATTGAGCAATTATTATATACCAGGTACTTGGCAAAGTGCTTTACACACAGCAGTCTCATGTAATTCACACTATAATCTCATCAGGTGAATATTACCGATATCTCTCTTTTTAAAGTTTTATTATAGAAAATGTCAAATACACACTTAAAAGTAGAGAGAATACTTAATGAACCCCTCTATTTCCTTCACCCAGAATCAGTAATTGTCAGCACATGGCCAAACTTGTTTCATCTTTGCCCTATCCATTTCTCCCTGCCTAATTTTGAAGCAAATCTCAAACATCAAATCATTTTATTTATATATGTTATAGTATGCAAAATATTAAAAGATGATAATGCTTTAAAACCTATAATACCATGTTATAATCATACTCAAATACACCTGCAATAATTCCTGAATATTATCAGATATCTAATTAATGTTCAAGTCTCCCTAGTTATCTCATAAATAATTTTTTAAAAATTGGGGGGGGCAGCACCTATCGCTCAGTGAGTAGGGCGCCGGCCCCATATACCGAGGGTGGCGGGTTCAAACCCAGCCCTGGCCAAACTGCAACAAAAAAATAGCAGGGAGCTGTGGTGGGCGCCTGGGTCCCAGCTGCTCTAGAGGCTGAGGCAAGAGAATTGCGTAAGCCCAAGAGCTGGAGGTAGCTGTGAGCGGTGTGACGTCACGACACTATACTGAGGGCGGTAAAGTGAGACTCTGTCTCTACAAAAAAAAAAAAAAAATGTTTTTTTTTGAGACAGTCTTGCTCTGTCACTTGGGCTACTGTACAGTGGCATCATCATAGCTCATTGCAACCTCAAATTCCTGGGCTGAAGTAATCCTCTTACTTCAATCTCCTGAGTAGCTGGGACTATAAGTATGTGCCACTATGCCCAACTAACTTTTCTATGTTTTTTGTAAAGTTAGGTTTCACTCTTGCTCAGGCCTGAAACAATCCTCCCCCTTCAGCCTCCCAAAATATTAGGATTACAGGCATAAGCCACAGCACCAGGCCAAAAGTTTTATTGTTTTAGAGAGAGGATCTTGCCCTCAAGTGATCTTCCTGCCTCAGCTTCCCATGTAACTGGCATAATAGGTGTGTACCACCATATTCAGCTGATAACCTTTTTATCTCTCTTTTTTAAATTTTGTTTTTACTTGAATATCAGATGGAAGAATGATATCCTTTTTATAAATGAAATAACTGAGGCTCAGAGTGATTAAAAGAATTTAGTAAGGCATAGAGAAGGAATTCAGTCCTAGCTATGTCCATCTCCAGAGTCCAAACACATAATAGCTTTATTATATTCCCTTTAATTCAAGTGATGAAAAGCAAGACACAGGAAACACACAATCACCCATAAAAGATTTCAGAACATGCATGACTCCCCTAAATAATCAGTTCCTTTACCAAGTACCCACACAAAACTCAGTCCACTTAAAATCAAAACTGTCCACTTAAAACCCAGGCAGGGTTTGACGTGTGGGAAGAGAAATTGGAAACAGCATAACCCAGTATCCTTCTTATGTCTTGAATCTGACTAAATAAATCCTGCATGCAAAGGTATCCATAACAGTGAAGGGATTTTTATTTGCAACAAATATTTAACAAGACAAAACCCTTTCCTAAGCAACTCTACCGGATTTTTCTTTCTGTTCTTCTTCATTTCCTCCTCTTCTTTCCTTTCCTCTTACTCTCTGTAGCTAGATAAGGAGGAAACATCTCTTTTTAGTAGTTATTTTAAAGTACCAGTCAAATTAACAATTTGGTAGTTTGATATGTGATATCTGGCTTTTGTTATGGTAGTTTTGAAACCACAGTTACCCTAGCAACTGAATATATTTTCTTTTAAAAATTTTAGCTGTCTGGAGGTGGGAAAAAAAAAAAGAAAAAGAAAACTTCTTGCCAGAATTTTCTCATAATAGCCTCCATTAACTACAGTGACTTCTATTGGAGAGGCCAGCACTGCTGTCTCCTGCTGTCACCATTCAGTGATCTAGCAGATGTTTTGTTTGATAAGGCCAATTTGAGCTTTATAAAACATTTTTTTCTACCTCCAAGGAGCAAATACCAGTTAGGATGGGATTCAGTGCTGATCACTGGATACCATACAAGGTCCTCAACCTGCCAGGAGAGCTTCTAGGTGAGAAGCAAAACTAAAACAAATCTAAAGTCTTCGTTTATTAAAAGAAGGGAGGGAAGGGGGGGGTAAGGGGGGAAAAGAAGGGGAGACAGTTAAAGGGCATTAGATCGGTACCTATGAACATAGCAAGAGGGGAAAAGTACAGAGGACCCAGTGGTCTAATATTTAATCTTTCTGGAAATTTCTGGTAGATGAGTAGTTGCCAGAGAGGGCAATGCTGCTGGGTAGTGAGAAAAGGGAATAAGAAAGGAAGTGATGCACACTGTTCTGAGTTTTGTAGATTTCATAAACCAAGTGTTGCTATTTCAAGGAAGTAAAATAGACAAGAATCATCTCAGGAGAAAAAGGTGTACCTTGGGTCTACTTGGAGCAACTAGACTCTGTGAGTGTTGGTGAAAATATTCACTTGCTTCTGAACAAAATCCCCTTCCCAATCAAGCCCCGAATGCAGATAGCTCTACGTTTCTTTTCTTTAAAATAAACACACACATACACATTCACATAAAGTGATTTGATAAAATTTAAAATATTCATATCCTTTATCCTTTCTCTTTAATAGAAGGAAGGTTGGTTTCAAGACAGAGGGCTATGGGCAGCCCCTATGGCTCAACAAGTAGGGCACTGGAACCATATATTGGGGGTGGCAGGTTCAAGCCTGGCCCTGGTCAAAACTGCAAAAAAAAAAAAGACATGGGGCTATGATACAGGTAAATCAAAAAGATTGTAAAGGAAGTATGCAGTGGTTCTGCTCCCTTTAGTAAAATGCTTCCTTTCATGGTTCTCTCAGGGGATTTTTTTTTTTTTTTTTTTAGGATATGAAAGTATAAAGTTTATTTGATTTTCTTAGAGAGAGGGAAAGAGAGTGTGGAAAGAGAGAGAAAAGAAAGCGGAGATGGCATGGCATCCCAAAGAAAGAAAGGAAGAATGCCGCCTTGAGATTGTTTATATAGTCATTATGCAGAAAACCAAAAAACTCCCAAAAGGAATAAGTTGTCCTTCAGGGTGAGGCACAGTGGCTGATGTCTGTAATCCTAGCACTCTGGGAGGCTGAGGCAGGTGGATTGCCTGAGGTCAGGAGTTTGAGACCAGCCTGAGTAAGAGGGAGATCTTGTTTCTAAAATTCGCTGAGCGTTGTGGTGGGCACCTGTAGTCCCAGCTACTTGGGAGGCTGAGGCAAGAGAATTGCTTGAGTTGGAGAGTTTGGGATTGCTGTGAGCTATGATGCCATAACACTTTATTGAGGGAGACAAAGAGAGACTCTCTCTCTCTCAAAAATAAATAAATAAATAAATAAAAAGTCCTTTGTAGGGCGGCACCTGTGGCTCAGTGAGTAGGGCACCGGCCCCATATGTCGAGGGTGGCGGGTTCGAACCCAGCCCCGGCCAAACTGCAACAAAAAAATAGCCGGGCGTTGTGGCGGGCGCCTGTAGTCCCAGCTGCTCGGGAGGCTGAGGCAAGAGAATCGCGTAAACCCAAGAGTTAGAGGTTGCTGTGAGCCGTGTGATGCCATGGCACTCTACCCGAGGGCGGTACAGTGAGACTCTGTCTCTACAAAAAAATAAAAATAAAAAGTCCTTTGTAACATATAATGGCTTAAAAAAGTTTGGAAGAATAAAGGTTCTAGTTTTGGGATTATTTTAGATAGCCCTACTTAAGTATGGTATTTTGACTTCAGGAATTACATTTTGAGCCAGGGTTAGAACTTAGAGAGAGAAAATATCAACTTTATTTTCAGAAAATGTAATTTTTCTATAGTAAACATGGCCTGCACAACATACATATATTTGCAAATATATACACATTCCTCTCTAAGGCAAAGGAGAAAAAAGAGCAGAACCAGCAATGTCAGTTAGGACTTTTTCTTAACTACTTGGACTATTAAAGGAACCTACAACTTTTATATTGATGATCTGTGAGATACTACGTCCGGGTTACCTTTCCATCCTAAATTCCCACCCTTATAATACATACATCTAATGCTGGAGAAGAATGGTTCTCCAAAGGAAAATCTTGTGATTGTTAGCAAAAGAAGGGGAATTGGAAGACAAAAAAATAAAAAAATAAAAAAATAAAGAAAGAAATGAACACTAACAGATAGTAAAATGAAAGACAAAATAATTTTGATTAATTAGATAGAAGAGCTGAGGAAATTCTAGGGTGAAGAATTACCGTGATGTGTTGAAACACCAGTAACAATAGACATTCATGACCCAAATTAGAGAGGTATGCAGCAGTTTCAGTTCTTATTTTCAGTCTTTATCCTTTTTCTTTTCCTTTTTAAACATGCTTTTTATTTTGAAATAATTCCAATCTTGCAGAGAATTTGCAATAATTATACCAATAAACACCCCTGTCTATTCTTTAACAGATTTCACCAGATTGTAACATTTCCCATTATTTTCTTTATTATTCTCTCAAAAGATTTAGATTTGTATAGAAGGCAACGGGTTTGATTTGAGACCAACTAAATTTGAGATGAGGTTGGACATCCAACCTAGAAAAGCTTAGCAGACATCAGGAGTTAAGGGTGTAGAACTCAGGAACGCGATGACTCATAATGAAACAAATTTGAAGAAAAAGCAAAGTAGCATTAATTTGTCTGAGGACACAGTCTTTGAGGAAAAGCCTGATTCTGAAAGACAGGTCTTAGTTTTAGCCAATGAAAAGGCATGTGATGTTATGTGAATTGCAACTTTTCCATGTCTTAATCTCTTCTACTGTGCAAGATCAGGATCATATGCTATTATTCTTATTTCACATTTGAAGACTACTTTGAAAATACAATAAAACCTTTATAGTTCTTGGCTTGGCATCTGTGGCTGAGCTGGTGGGTTCGAATCCAGCCCAAGCAACAATGACAGCTGCAACCAAAAAATAGCTGGGTGTTGTGGCGGGTGCCTGTGGTCCCAGCTACTTGGGAGGCGGAGGCAGAAGAATTGTTAGAGCCCAGGAGTTGGAGGTTGCTGTGAGCTGTGATGCCATGGCACTCTACTCAGGGTGACAACTTCAGGCTCTGTCTCAAAAAAAAAAAAAAATTTATATTGTACTAGCCAGAGGAAATTTGTAGAAATTAAAAGTATTGACCGGACGCAGTGACTCATGCCTGTAATCCCAGCACTTGGGAGGCCAAGGCAGATGGATTGCCTGCCCTCATAGGCTCCAGACCAGCCTGAGCCAGAGCAAGACCCCATCTCTAAAAATAGCTGGGCGTTGTGGGGGTGCCTATAGTCCCAGCTACTAGGGAGGCTGAGGTAAGAGAATCCCTTGAGCCCAAGAGTTTGAGGTTGCTGTGAGCTATGATGCCACAGCACTCTACCTAGAGTGACAGTCTGTCTCAAAAAAAAGGAAAGTATTATCATTAATATGACTTGTGGGTAAGAGTCTTGCTTTGTCACCCAGGCTAGAGTGCAGTGGCATTATTGTAGCTCACTGCAGCCTTGAACTCCTGGGTTCAAGCGATCCTCCTGCCTCAGCCTCCTAAGTAGCTGAGTCTACAGGATCATACCACCAAGACTGGCTAGCTTTTAATTTTTTTGTAGGGCCAGGATCTTGCTATGTTGCCCAGTCTGATCTCAAACTCCTGAGTTCAAATAATCCTCTCACCTCAGCCTTCCAAAGTGCTAAGATTATAGGTGGGAGCCACTGTACCTGGCCAACATATTAATATATAGTTTTGTTACTCCTGCTGAATAACAAACCCACACTGAAACTTAGTGGTAAAAATCAACCATTTTATTCTGCTCAAAAATTCTGCGGCTCAAGAATTTAGATGGGGTACAGTGGGTATGGGGGTGACTCAACAACTGGTATCTGGAATCATGTGGACATGTCTTCATTCACAGCCCTGGTGCCTGGCAGGTAGTGCTGGCTGTCAGCTGGAACACCATGTGGTCTCTTGGCCCGGGCTAGTTTGGGGTGCCTCACAGAATTCATCTGTATTCCTGTAATGAATGTTCCAAGAGAGCAAGATGAAACACTTGGCATTTTTGTGATCTAACCTCAAAATTTACATAGTGTCACTTTCCCGTACTCTTTGGTTGATGCAAATGTTTTCCCAAGTTTAAGGAGAAATGACATAAAATCTACTTCTCCATGGGAAGAATGTTAAGGTCACATTGTAAAAAGAGCACTTGGGATAGGAGATATTTTTCAGCCACTCTTGGAAAACATAATCTACTAAAAAATATATATGTACATACAAAGGGAGCTTCCTAACAGAGTACAAAAATCAACATCTCAGAGTTATTTTTTACTGTCTGCAATAGTTGAAAATTAAAGTCTTTCTTCAGGTGGCGCCTGTGACTCAAAGGAGTAGGGCGCCGGCCCCATATACCAGAGGTGGTGGGTTCAAACCCAGCCCCGGTCCCAGCCAAAAACTGCAAAAAATAAATAAAGTTTTTCCTCAAAGACTGAGATATACAGCAGGATTTTACATATTCCCTATGCCTTCTTTATTAGAAACTATTTTCCAAAACTTTCTTTCCTCTTTTTTTTTTTTCTTTGTTAAGACAGTCTCACTCTGTCACCCAGGCTAGAGTGCAGTGGCATCGTCATAACTCGCTGCAACCTCAAACTCCTGGGCTCAAGCGATCCTCCTGTCTCAGCCTCCCAATGAGCTGGGATTATAGGCGTGAGCCACTGAACCCAGTTAAATTTCTCAAAAAGTACAGGATTTGCAGTGTTCTGATTAACATTTTGCTCTCATGTATACAATTTAGCAAATGCATTGCAATTTTTTAAACTTCTTATTTGCAGATGAACAGCAACAAGTTTAGAATTATAAAATCTATAGGAGTTTTTCATTTGGCTCAGAACGCTGCAATTGAGGGTATTGATCTACTAATTCGATCACTCACATGTCTTTGAAATAAAATCTAATAGACTGCTTCAATAGAGAATTGTTGATAATAGGAAAAAAACCCAATGTTCAGCCTCCCGGTGTGCATTTATTAGCTCCCATTTGACTTCATTATCCAAAGATTGGGAATATTGGAAATCAGCTTGCCTCTTTGAAAGACATCTTAGTACTTTTCTTTGTTACTGCAGATTTTCTTTTCTTTTCCTTTTTTTTTTTTTTTAAATACAAAAAGACTGAGGAAAGGTCCTAATGTTTGGTTAACAAATTAAAAACCCATGTTTAAATGATTGAATATCCTGGTTCACAGTGTCATCAGGGTTGATTTGCCAGCTGTAAAATTACATAAGAAACCTTTTAGATATAGAACTGTTGACGATATTTGAACTTCTGTACACGTACTGTGGTCTTCTGATAATGGCTGCATCAACTGTGACAGCTCACTACAGCTCACCTAGACTAGCTCTGAAATCAGTGAGGTATTTTCAGATATCAGAGAAAGTAACAAGGCTGGGCTTGTTTCAGTATCCAGTGCTTTTTACTCATGCAATAGTTCAGGCCCTTTCCAGCCTTCTCCAAATCCTTGTTGCATATTTTATGAACTGAATATGTATTTATTTATTTATTTATTGAAACAGTCTCATTCAGTCACCCTGGGGTTGAGTGCTATGGTGTCATAGCTCACAGCAACCTCAAACTCTTGGGCTCAAGTGATTCTCTAGCCTCCGCCTCCCAAGTAGCTGAGACTACAGGCACCCCCTACAACACCCAGCTATTTTTTTTCTTTTTTGTAGAGACAGAGTCTCACTTTATTGCCCTTGGTAGAGTGCCATGGCATCACAGCTCACAGCAACCTCCAGCTCCTGGGCTTACGCAATTCTCTTGCCTCAGCCTCCCCAGTAACTGGGACTACAGGCACCTACCACAACGCCCGGCTATTTTTTGTTGCAGTTTGGCCGGGGCCGGGTTTGAACCTGCCACCATCGGTATATGGGGTGGGCGCCCTACTCACTGAGCCACGGGCGCCGCCCCCAGCTATTTTATTTTTTAAGAGGCAGGGTCCCACTCTTGCTCAGGTTGTTCTTGAACAAACTCCTGAGCTCAGGCAATACAGCCACCTTGGCCTCCCAGAATGTTAGGATTACAGTCATGAGCCACCACACCCAGCCTGAACACTTTTTTTAAAGACCAAGAAATTGGTGTATTAAGATAACCTATCAATTAAGAAGGCAGAAAAAAATGTTGATTATATAGCAGGAACAGACTCAATGGAAAGGAGTTTTGGAAGTTAAACATATGTCATTTTAAAACATTAACTTTAATGGAATACATCTAATAATTGTATTAGATGGGAAGGCATTAGCTCAGAACTAACCCATTTTCTGTGTGTCTAGCTTCATTATAATTGTGGGATGGGGAAAGAAGTCCATAGAAATGTGTGTAAATTAGAGTTCATCTAGCTACGTGTGTCAAAACAATCAGAAACCAAGATAAATAACACTGGTTGATTTTTTTTTTTTTCCTGAGACAGAGTCTCACTGTGTCACCCTTGGTAGAGTGCTGTGGCATCGCAGCTCACAGCAACCTCTAACTCTTGTGCTTAAGCGATTCTCTTGCCTCAGCCTCCCAAGTAGCTGGGACTACAGGTGCCTGCCACAATGCCCGGCTATTTTTTGGTTGTAGTTGTCATTGTTGTTTGGCAGGCCCAGGCTGGATTCGAACCTGCCAACTTTGGTGTATGTGACTGGCTCCCCTAGCCGCTGAGCTACAGGTGGTGAGCCACCTTAGTTGATCTTTAGAGGCAAAAGTCTACTACTGATATGGTGGCTCTATGGTCGGTCATGAGGGATCTTAGTGCTTCTGGCTGGATGCCTCACCTACTTTACTTAGCCTCATAAGTCAAGATGTTGCTGTTCCAGCGACTGTTTCTGCATTCTAGTCAGTGGAAAGGAGGAAGGGCAAAGAAAACATACTCTCTCCCCTTGCAAGCACTTGCCAGAAGCTCAAATCAACACTTGAGTCAACATCTCATGTACTAGAGATATTGTAACTAGATGTGAATGTAGCTGCAAGGAACGCTGGGAAATATAGTCTTTATCCTCGGGCCCTGTTTCTAACTCAAAATTCTATAACTGAGTGTTGCTATTTGAATGGTTTTGTTCCCTCCAAATTTATGTGTTAGAAGCTTACTCCCCCATGCAACAGTGTTGGCAGGTGAGCCCTACTGATAGGTTATTTTGGTCATAAGGGCTCTGCCCTTGTGAATAGACTAGTGCTGCTATCGAAGAATTTTTTTTTTTTTATTAAATCATAGCTGTGTACATTGATATGATCATGGGGCATCATTCACTAGCTTTACAGACCGTTTACCAAGTTTCACATATACCCTTGTAAGATGCACCGCTGGTGTAATCCCACCAATCCCCTTCCCTCTACCCACCTTCCCCCTCCCTCCCCTCCCTTTCCCCCTTCCCCCATTCTTAGGTTGTAACTGGGTTATAGCTTTCATGTGCAAACCCTAAATTAGTTTCATAGTAGGGCTGAGTATATTGGGTACTTTTTCTTCCATTCTTGAGATACTTTACTAAGAAGAATATGTTCCAGCTCCATCCATGTAAACATGTAAGAGGTAAAGTCTCCATCTTTCTTTAAGGCTGCATAATATTCCATGGTGTACATGTACCACAATTTATTAATCCATTCATGGATGGATGGGCACTTGGGCTTCTTCCATGACTTAGCAATTATGAATTGAGCTGCAATAAACATTCTGGTACAAATATCTTCGTTATGATGTGCTTTTTGGTCTTCTGGGTATATGCCCAGTAGAGGGATTACAGGATTGAATGGCAGATCTATTTTTAGATCTCTAAGTGTTCTCCATATCTCTTTCCAAAAGGAATGTATTAATTTGCATTTCCACCAGCAGTGCAAAAGTGTTCCCTTTTCTCCACATCCACGCCAACATCTCTGGTCTTGGGATTTTGTGATATAGGCTAGTCTCACTGGAGTTAGATGGTATCTCATAGTAGTTTTGATTTGCGTTTCTCTGATGATTAAAGATAATGAGCATTTTTTCATATGTCTGAAGGCCGTGCCCCTGTCTTCTTCAGAGAAGTTTCTCTTCAAATCCCTTGCCCAGTCTGCGAGGGGATCCCTTGTTCTATTCTTGCTAATGAGTTTGAGTTCTTTGTGGATTCTGGTTATTAAACCTTTGTCAGAGACATAACCTGCAAATATCTTCTCCCATTCTGAGGGCTGTCTGCTTGCTTTACTTACTGTGTTCTTGGCTGTGCAGAAGCTTTTTAGTTTGATCAAGTCCCAGTAGTGTATTTTTGAAGCTGCTTCAATTGCCTGGGGGGTCCTCCTCATAAAATACTCGCCCATCCCGATTTCTTCAAGGGTTTTCCCTGCACTCTTCTCTAGTATTTTTATAGTTTCGTGTCTTAAGTTTAAATCTTTGATCCAGTGAGAGTCTATCTTAGTTAATGGTGAAAGGTGTGGGTCCACTTTCAGTCTTCTATAGGTTGCCAGCCAGTTCCCCCAGCACCATTTGTTAAATAGGGAATCTTTTCCCCACTGAATGTTTTAATTGGCTTGTCAAAGATTAAATAACAGTAAGTAGCTGCATTCATCTCTTGGTTCTCTATTCTGTTCCAGACATCTACTTCTCTGTTTTTGTGCCAATACCATGCTGTTTTGATCACTATTGATTTGTAGTATAGTCTGAGGTCTGGTAGTGTGATTCCTCCTGTTTTGTTTTTATTTCTGAGTAATGTCTTGGCTATTCAAGGTTTTTTCTGATTCCATATAAAACGAAGTATTGTTTTTTCAAGATCTTTAAAGTATGACAGTGGAGCTTTAATAGGGATTGCATTGAAATTATATATTGCTTTGGGTACTATAGACATTTTAACAATATTGATTCTTCCCAGCCATGAGCATGGTATGTTTTTCCATTTGTTAATATTTTCAGCTATTTCTTTTCTTAGAGTTTCATAGTTCTCTTTATAGAGATCTTTCACATCCTTTGTTAGATAAATTCCCAAATATTTCATCTTCTTTGGCACTACTGTGAATGGGATAGAGTCCTTAACTGTTTTTTCAACTTGACTGTTGTTGGTATATATAAAGGCTACCGATTTATGAATGTTGATTTTGTAACCTGAAACGCTGCTGTATTCCTTGATCACTTCTAAAAGTTTTGTAGTAGAGTCCCTAGTGTTTTCCAGATATACTATCATATCATCTGCAAAGAGCGAAAGTTTGATCTCTTCTGACCCTATATGGATACCCTTGATTGCCTTTTCTTCCCTAATTGCAGTGGCTAAAACTTCCATTACAATGTTAAAAAGCAATGGGGACAATGGGCAGCCTTGTCTGGTTCCTGATCTGAGTGGAAATGATTCCAATTTAACTCCATTCAATATGATATTGGCTGTGGGTTTGCTGTAGATGGCCTCTATCAGTTTAAGAAATGTCCCTTCTATACCGATTTTCTTAAGTGTTCTGATCATGAAGGGATGCTGGGTATTATCAAAAGTTTTTTCTGCATCGATTGAGAGAATCATATGGTCTTTGTTTTTGTTTTTTAGTTTGTTTATGTGCTGGATTACATTTATAGATTTATGTATATTGAACCAGCCTTGAGATCCTGGGATAAAACTGACTTGGTCATGATGTATAATTTGTTTGATGTGTTGCTGGATTCTGTTTGTTAGGATCTTGTTGAATATTTTTGCATCTATATTCATTAGTGATATAGGTCTATAATTTTCTTTTCTTGTTTGGTCTTTTCCTGGTTTGGGGATCAGGGTGATGTTTGCTTCATAGAACGTGTTGGGTAGTCTTCCTTCTTTTTCTACCTTTTGGAACAGGTTGAGTAATATAGGTACTAATTCCTCGTTAAAGGTTTGGTAGAATTCAGACATGAAACCATCTGGTCCCGGGCTTTTCTTTTTAGGGAGGTTTTGTATGGTTGATGCTATTTCCAAACTTGATATGGGCCTGTTCAACATTTCCACTTGATACTGGCTAAGTCTTGGAAGGTGACGTTCTTCCAAGTATTGGTCAATTTCCTTCAAATTTTCATATTTCTGAGAATAAAGTTTCTTGCAATATTCATTAAGGATTTTTTTGATTTCTGAGGAGTCTGTTGTTATTTCATCTTTGTTGTTTCTGATTGATGAGATTAGAGATTTTACTCTTTTTTTCCTGATTAGGTTGGCCAGAGGTTTATCTATTTTATTGACCTTTTCGAAAAACCAGCTTTTTGATTTATTGATCTGTTGTATTATTCTTTTGTTTTCAATTTCATTTAATTCTACTCTAATTTTGGTTATTTCTTTTCTTCTACTGGGTTTGGGGTTGGAATGTTCTTCCTTTTCCAGTTGCTTGAGATGTCCCATTAAGTTGTTAACTTCCTCTCTTTCTGTTCTCTTGAGGAAGGCTTGTAGTGCTATAAATTTCCCTCTTAGAACTGCCTTTGCGGTGTCACAGAGGTTCTGATAGTTCGTGTCTTCATTGCTGTTTTGTTCCAAAAAATTGGCGATTTCTTTCTTAATCCCATCTCTGACCCAGCTATCATTCAGCATAAGGTTATTTAACTTCCATGTTTTTGTATGAGTATGCAGATTCCTGTTGTTACTCAGCTCAAGTTTTATTCCATGGTGGTCCGAGAAGATGCATGGAATAATTTCTATTCCTTTAAATTTACTAAGGTTAGACTTGTGACCTAAGATGTGATTGATTTTGGAGTAAGTTCCATGGGCTGATGAGAAGTACGTGTATTCAGTTTTGTTGGGATTAAATGTTCTGTAGATGTCTGCTAAATCCAAATGTTGGATGGTTAGGTTTAAATCTAAGATTTCTTTGCTCAGCTTCTTTTTGGAGGATCGATCCAACACTGCCAAAGGAGTGTTGAAATCTCCAACGATTATGGAGCTGGAGGAAATCAAGTTGCTCATGTCTGTTAGAGTTTCTCTTATAAATTGAGGTGCATTCTGGTTGGGTGTATAGATATTAATAATTGAGATCTCATCATATTGAGTATTACCCTTAACAAATATGAAGTGACCATTCTTGTCCTTCCTTACTTTTGTTGGTTTAAAGCCTATTGTATCTGCAAATAAAATTGCAACACCTGCTTTTTTCTGATTACCATTTGCCTGAAATATGGACGACCATCCTTTCACCCTGAGTCTGTATTTGTCTTTTAGGTTAAGATGTGACTCTTGTATGCAACAGTTTTCTGGCCTGAGTTTTTGTATCCAATCAGCTAACCTATGCCTCTTTAGAGGACAGTTTAAGCCATTCACATTAATGGAGAATATTGATAAGTCTGGTGAAGTTTTGTGTATTGAGTTTTTCAAAAGTCCAGTGGGCATTTTTAATCCTTTCACCAGTGTGGAAATTGGAGTTTGATCTGAAGTTTCTGAATGAGTTTACTTTTGTGGTATAGGATTGGGTTGGTCATTATGGAGGATAGGTCTGAGAATATCCTGAAGAGCTGGTTTTGTTATGGCAAATTTCTTCAACATATGAATGTCATTAAAGTATTTAATTTCTCCATCATAAATGAAACTCAGTTTAGCTGGATACAAGATCCGGGGTTGAAAGTTATTTTGCTTTAGGAGATTAAAAGTCAGTGACCACCCTCTTCTGGCTTGAAAAGTTTCAGCAGAGAGATCTGCAGTCATTCTAATATTCTTCCTTTTGAAGGTAATAGTTTTCTTTCTCCTGGCAGCTTTGAGGATTTTCTCTTTCATATTAACTTTAGTAAAGTTAATTATGATATGCCTGGGGGATGTCTTATTGGGGTTGAGTCGTGCTGGGGTTCTGAAGCTGTCTGCTATCTGAATTTCAGAATCTCTAGACAGGTCTGGAAAATTCTCTTTCATAATTTCATGCAGAAGGGCCTCTGTGCCCAGCGAGGCCACTTCCTCTGTTTCTGGAACCCCTATGATTCGGATATTCACCTTCTTTGAATTGTCCCAGAGCTCTCGGAGAGAATGATCTGTTTTTGCTCTCCATTTCTCTGCTATCGAAGAATTTGAGAGAGAATTTATCTCTCTTCTGCTCTTCTGCAGCGTGGGGAACAGTATTTCTCCCCTTTGGAGGATGCAGCCTGCAAGGTGCCATCTTTTTATTCCTTTGCTACTTCGTAACAAGGATCATGGAGCCATCTTGAAAGAAGAGATGGGGCCCTCATCAGATGCCAAACCTACTGGCAACTTGATCTTGGATTTCTCAGCCTCCAGAACTGTGAGGAATAAATTTCTGTTTTTTATTAATTACCTCGTCTCAACTATCTGTTATGATCTTTGGGATTTGATTAAAATACTTATGCAAAGGAAAGAGGGGGAAAGATAAAAGATAATTTTGCATTTTAGATTATGAGTAGGTAAACATTTTTGTACTATTATTTTTTGGCATGTTTGGAACATTTAATAATTTTTTTAAATCCAGGATTAAAATTTCTAAGTTCAAATTAGTAATATCAGTTCCATATAGCCTTGACCAATTTACTAAATGTTACTGTGTCCTGTTTCTTCAAATGTAATATGCAGATGATAACACCTGTCCTAACTGGTTAATTGCACTGCAGTACGGTCAAATATAAACATGCCTGCGAAAGTGTTTGAGAGCCTGTAGTGTAGTGTGGTATCACATATTTTTGATAAGGAGGTGCTTCTTGTCATTTCTGTTATTAATGTGAGGACAGAGGCCCATGTCTCATTACTCCCTGCTGTAACTCTAGTGATTGGTGAAGTGCTTGCTACATAATAGATATGGAATAAATGTTTTATGAGTAAGAAAAAAAGTGTGATCATGGTGGTTCACATCTGTAAACCTTGCATTTTGGGAGGATGAGGTGAGAGACTTGCTTGAAGCCAGGAGTTTAAGAGCAGCCTGAGTGAAAGCAAGACCCCATCTCTACTCTGTATGTGTCTGTAGTTCCAGCTACTCAGGAGGCTGAGGTGGGAGGATCGCTTGAGCCAAGGAGTTTTGCAGTGAGCTGTGATGATGCCACTGTGCTCTAGCCTGGACAATGGAGCAAGACCCTATTTCAAAAAAACAAAAACACTCTACACAGGGCGACAGCTTGAGGCTCTGTCTGAAAAAAAAGAAATTCAATTCATATTGGTAACAAAAACAGTCATACACCCTAATATTTTGAAATAAAAATTGTAAATGGTAGACTGGGTGCAGTGCCTCACACTTGTAATCCTGGTGCTTTGCAGGGCCAAGGCCGGAGGATGACTGAAGGCTTGGAGTTTGAGAGCAGCTTAAGCAACATAGGGAGATCCCATTTCTACAAAAAAAAAAAAGGAAGAATTGAAGAATCAGCTGGGCATAGTGGCATGTGCCCATAGTCCTAGACACTAGAGACAATGAGGGGGAAGGATGGCTGAGCCTAGGAGTTTGAAGTTACAGTGAGATGTGATGATAGCAGTGTACTCTACCCTAGGCAACAGAGTGACACCCTGTCTCAAGAAAAAAAAAAAAAGACAAATAATGCAAATAAAAAACAAGGAAAAAATCCAACATTGTTCATCGGAAAATACCATCCTAGCTCAGCACTGTTGTCAGGACATTGCTGACAGGAGTGCTCTAGTAGAAGATTTCCCAGAAAATACTTGGACGGAGTTCACAGGCCTTTATATAACTGTATTATGAGAACTTTCAAAGAAAAGATTGTAAGCAGGTGTTGTTCCACCTACAGAATCAGTTCTTATAATTGGGATCATTAGAACCAAAATGTTAGCATGACAAAAGGATTTTTGAGTCCCCACTGGTTACTCTCCTTTTTGGAAACAGTACTGAACAGAACGAAATTTGAGTAGTGCTAGAGAATTTGCTGTTCCTTGGGACTGTGATAAGAAGTGATGTGATTATATTAATGGCATGCTTTTCTTTTTTTTTAATTTTCAATTTTAAACATTATGGGTACATAATAGTTGTATATCTTTAGAGGGTACATGTGATGTACATTGTCAATCAAATCAAGGTATTCGGGGTACCTATCACCTCAGGCATTTAACATTTGTGTTAGAAACATTCTAATTCCTCTCTCTTTTAATTTGTATTTATTTATTTATTAAGAGACAGAGTCTCGCTTTGTCACCCTCTGTCGAGTGCTATGGCATCACAGCTCACAGCAACCTCAAACTCTTGCCACAATCCCCGGGGGTCTCATGACTCTTGCTCAGGCTGGTCTCAACTCCTGATCCTGAACACCAGCCTTGGCCTCCCAGAGTGCTAGGATTACAGGCCTGAGCCACCTCGCACGGTCTCTTCTCTCCTTTAGTCATTTTAAAGTATTCCCTTAGTGTTGATTAGAGTCATTTTGTTGTTCTATCAAACATTATTCATTCTGTCTAACTATATTTTTTTACACATTAACCATCCCCATAGTATCACTCCCCCTTGCTACCCCTTCCAGCCTGTGGTAAATGTCATTCTCTTCTCTGTCTCTATGATATCAATTGTTTTTACTATTTATCTCCCACATATGAGTGAGAACATTCAAGATTTGACTTTCCATACTTAGCTTATTTCTCTTAACATAAGGTTCTTCAGTTCCATCCATGTAGCAAATGGCAGGACTTCTTGTTTGGGGCATGTTTTTTCTAGAAGTAGCTAAAAATCAAAACTTCTCCTTGAGTTTCTGAGGTTTCCCTTGTTATTTTGTGAATGACTATGCCTCGATCTCTTCCCCTCTCTTGAAACTCTGCCATCTGTGTCATTTTTAGGTCTGTCATTTAATTGCTCTGGGCCTCAGTTTCCTCAGATGTAACATTAGGTTATTGGATGACTTCACAGGTTTCTTCTGTCTTTATGATGCCACATCAATTTCATACACAATTCTTTTTATTTATTATTATTTTTTTGTTTCCTTTTTTTTTGAGACAGAGCCTCAAGCTGTGGCCCTGGGTAGAGTGCTGTAGCATCACAGCTCACAGCAACCTTCAACTCCTGGGCTCAAGCAATTCTCCTGCCTCCGCCTCCCAAGTAGCTGGGACTACAGGCACCCGCCACAACACCTGGCTATTTTTTTGGTTGCAGTTGTCATTGTTGTTTGGTGGGCCTGGGCTGGATTCGAACCCACCAGTTCAGGAGTATGTGGCTGGCGCCTTAGCCGCTTGAGCCACAGGCGCCGAGCCATGAATTGAATTTTATAATGCTGAAGTTAGGAATTTAGTATGCGTTATCACCAGAATATGTACCTTGTACCCAATAGTAAGTTTAGGTCCCTTACCTTCCTACTTTTTTCCTTTTCCTTTTTCTTTTCTTTGAGAGTCTTGCCCTGCCACCCTGGGTTAGAGCACATTGGTGTCATCATAGCTCACCACAACCTCAAACTCCTAGGCTCAACTGATTCTTCTGCCTCAGCCTCCCAAGTAGCTGGGACTACAGGTGCACACCACCATGCCCAGCTCGTTTTTCTATTTTTTTATTAGAGACTCAGTCTCACTCTTGGTCAGGTGGGTCTTGAATTCCTAAACTCAAGCAATCCTCTTACTTCCACCTCCCAGAGTGCTAAGATTACAGCTATAAGCCAATGTGCCCAGCTTTTGTAAATATATAATTTTTGCACTATTTTTATGTTGCAAAGTTGCACATATATATACGTAGGATATTTCTGTGTTGCCCAGGCTGGCCTCAAACTCCTGAGCTCAAGCGAGCCTTCCGCGTCAGCCTCCTCTTGAGTAGCTGGGATTATAGGTGAGTGCCATGCACCCAGCTTTCTACTTTGTTATGTGGGATATGTATCTTTTGTATTCCCCAAACACATATCACCAGGTAAAAGTCATTCAGAAGCCAATATTCAATGATGGAAATTGCCACACATTTATTCATTTGTTCATTTTGGCATATAATGAATATTTATGTTTGCTCATGAATCCATGGATTGGTTAGGCAGTTCTACTGACCTGACCTGAGCTTGGTTGATCTCAGCTGGGATCAATTCTCTCTGTGATTAACCAACAGGTCAGCTGGAAGCTGATCAGACTAGGATGGCTCTGGCCAAGATGACTCATCTTTGCACTCTCATACTCCCAAAGGCTACCTCGGGATTTCTATCATGGTGGAGGCAGGGTTCCAAAAGAGAAGCAGAAAGCACACAAGGCTTCTTTCTTAAGGCCTCAGGTCAGAACTGGAATATTCAATTTTTTTTTTTTTTTTGAGACAGAGTCTCACTCTGTTGCCTTGGGTAGAGTGCCATGGTGTCATAGCTCACAGCAACCTCAAACTCCTGGGCTCATGTGATCCTCCTGTCTCAGCCTCCCAAGTAGCTGAGACTACAGGTACCCACCACAATGCCTGGCTAGTTTTTCTATTTTTATTTAATTAATTAATTTTTTTATTTATTTTGAGACAGAGTCTCACTATGTCACCCTCAGTAGAGTGCTGTGGTGTCCACAGCTCACAGCAACCTCAAACTCTTGGGCATAAGCAATTCTGTTGCCTCAGCTTCCCAAGTAGCTGGAACCACAGGCACCCACCACAATGCCTGGTTATTTTTTTTAATTTTTACATATACATGTGTTTATTAGGTTTCCATTTTTTGCCTTCACAAAATTAAAGAGGCTTAAAATTTAATAACAATAACAATGTTTAATATAAGGACTAGAAACAAAAACCTCATAAAGAATGAATGAACATAAATACATTCAGAAAAGAAATCAGAGAATTGCTGCATTGAAATATTAAGCAATAATAATAATAATGCAAAGAAAGTTACATTTACATTGTCAAATAAGAGTATGTCTATTATAGAATGCTTTGACTCTGAGGTTCAGTATGGAGTCATCAGTTAACTTCTTATTATTTTTTTGTAAATCTCCAAAAATAGACAACTAATATTTATAAACAAAAGTAAAAGGCTCAGTGCCTGTGGCTCAAACAGCTAAGGCACCATCCACATACACCTGAACTGGTGGGTTCGAATCCAGCCCGGGCCTGCCAAACGACAAAGATGGTTGCAACCAAAAAAAAATAGCCAGGCGTTCTGGCAGGCGCCTGTAGTCCCAGCTACTTGGGAGGTGGAGGCAGGAGAATTGCTTGGGCCCAGGAGTTGGAAGTTGCTGTGATCCATGATGCCACAGCCCTCTACCCATGGCAACACTTTAAGCTCTGTCTAAAAAAAAAAAAAAAAGTAAAAGATAATTTCAAAAAACAGATCATGCTAAATCTTATAGACAATAGAAAAAGAAGAAATACTTCAAAACCATTCTACTTGATCTGGGTACACCTAATATTAAAATTGGAGAGAATATATTATTATAAAGGGGAAATTATAAACAAACATATTTCACTTATAAATGAGGATGCAATATCCCAAACAATATATTAACAAGTTGAATTAAAAATTAATGTTTAAGTAATGTACTTTGGTCAAAATTAAATCCAATTTATGTGAGAATTAGGCCCTATTTTTTTGTCTTTTTTTTTCTTCTTTTCCTTTCCCTCACCCACTCCCTCCTTCCCCCATTCCCCACTGTGTCATTAGTTGTCATTAATTGTCCTCATATCAAAATTGAATACATAGGATTCATACTTCTCCATTCCTGTGATGCTTCACTAAGAATAATGTGTTCCACCTGCATCCAGGTTAGTACAAATGCTTCAAAATCTCCATTTTTTATGGCTGAGTAATATTTCATAGTATACACATACCACAGTTTACCAATCCATTCCTGGATTGAAGGACATTTAGGTTGTTTCCACATTTTAGCAATTGTAGACGGGGCTGCAATAAATGACCTAGTACAAGTGTCTTTATAATAGAAGGTATTTTTTTCCTGGATAGATGCCCAGTAATGGGATTGCAGGATCAAATGTGAGGTCTAGATTGAGTTCTTTGAGGTTTCTCCATACTTCCTTCCAAAAAAGGTTGTATTAGTTTGCAGTCCCA
The DNA here is from genome assembly GCF_027406575.1 of Nycticebus coucang. Classification (NCBI taxonomy): domain Eukaryota; kingdom Metazoa; phylum Chordata; class Mammalia; order Primates; family Lorisidae; genus Nycticebus; species Nycticebus coucang. The sequence goes on along the minus strand of NC_069786.1, from coordinate 70,626,512 downwards.
CCAGCAGTGTAAAAGTGTTCCTTTGTCTCAGATCCACGCCAGCATCTGCAGTTCTGAGATTTTTGTCATATAGACCATTCTTGCTGGGGTTAGGTGATATCTCAGGGTGGTTTTAATCTGCATTTCTCTAATAATTAGGGATGGTGAGCATTTTTTCATATGATTGCTGGCCATTTGTCTGTCATCTTTGGAGAAGATTCTATTCATCTCTCTTCCCCATTGATGTATGGGATTGTTGGTTTTTTTCTTGTGGCTTAATTGAAGTTCTTTATAGATCTTGGTTATTAAGTGTTTGATTCAAAAATATGCAAATATCCTTTCCCATTGGGTAGGTTGTCTATTTGCTTTGGTTGTTGTCTCCTTGGCTGTACAGAAGCTTTTCAGTTTAATTAAATCCCATTTGTTTATTATTGCTGTTGTTGCTATCGCCATGGCAGTCTTCTTCATGAAGTCTTTCCCCAGGCTGATATCTTCCAGTGTTTTTCCTATTCTTTCTTTGAGGATTTTTATTGTTTCATGCCTTAAATTTAAGTCCTTTATCCATCTTGAATCGATTTTTGTGAGTGGAGAAAGGTGTGGGTCCAGTTTCAGTCTTTTACATGTGGATATCCAGTTCTCCCAGCACCACTTATTGAATAGAGAGTCTTTCCCCCAGTGGATGCTCTTGTTTGGTTTATCGAAGATTAGGTGGCTGTAAATTGTTGCTTTCATTTCCTGGTTTTCTGTTTGATTCCAAATGTCTATGTCTCTATTTTTTTTGCCAGTATCATGCTGCCTTGACCACTATGGTCTTGTAATACAGCTTAAAATCTGGTATGGTGATACCCTCGGCTTTGATTTTATTACTAAGAACTGCCTTAGCTGTGCGGGGTTTTTTCTGGTTCCATACGAAATGCAGAATCATTTTTTCCAAGACTTGAAAGTAGGATGTTGGCATTTTAATAGGAACGGAATTGAATCAGTAGATTGCTTTGGGAAGGATAGACCTTTTAACAATGTTGATTCTTCCCAGCCATGAGCATGGTATGTTCTTCCATTTGTTAATGTCCTCTGCTATTTCCCTTCTTAAAGTTTCATAATTTTCTTTATAGAGGTCCTTCACCTCTTTTGTTAGGTATATTCCTAAGTATTTCATTTTCTTTGAAGCTATGGTGAAGGGAGTTGAGTCCTTCATTAGCCTCTCATCTTGGCTGCTGTTGACGTATAGAAAGGCGACTGACTTGTGGACATTGATTTTATATCCTGAGACATTACTGTATTTTTTTTTTTTTGTAGAGACAGAGTCTCACCTTATCGCCGTCGGTAGAGTGCCGTGGTGTCACACAGCTCACAGCAACCTCCAAATCCTTGGGCCTAGGCGATTCTCCTGACTCAGCCTCCCAAGTAGCTGGGACCACAGGTGCCCGCCACAACGCCTGGCTAGTTTTTTGTTGCAGTTTGGCAGGGGCTGGGTTTGAACCCGCCACCCTCGGCATTACTGTATTTTTTGATGACTTCCAAGAGTCTTGTGGTTGAGTCTTTAGGGTTCTCTAAGTATAAGATCATATCATCAGCAAAGAGGGAGAGTTTGACCTCTACTTCCATTTGGATGCCCTTTATTTTCTTGTCTTGACTAATTGTATTGGCTAGAACTTCCAGCACTATGTTGAATTCCAGCACTACGTTGAATAGTAAAGGTGACAGAGGACAACCTTGTCTGGTTCCAGTTCTAAGAGGAAAAGCTTTCAGTTTTACTCCATTAAGTAAAATATTAGCTATGGGTTTGTCATAGATAGCTTCGATCAGTTTCAGAAATGTGCCACCTATGCCTATACTCTTTAGTATTCTAATTAGAAAAGGATGCTGGATTTAATCGGGTGCTTTTTCTGCATCTATTGAGAGGATCATATGGTCTTTGGTTTTGCTACTGTTGATATGGTGAATAACGTTTATAGACTTGTGTATATTAAACCAGCCTTGCATCCCTGGGATGAAACCTACTTGATCATGATGTATGACTTTTTTGATGATAAGCTATAATCTATTGGCTAAGATTTTGTTGAGAATTTTTGCATCTATGTTTATGAGTGAAAGTGGTCTGAAATTCTCCTTTTTAGTTGGGTCTTTTCCTGGTTTTTGTATCAGGCTGGCTATTTTTTTTTGGCAGTTTTTGGCTGGGGCTGGGTTTGAACCTCCAGCATATGGGGCCGGCACCCTACTCCTTTGAGCCACAGGCGCCACCCCAGCCTGGCTATTTTTTTATTGTAGTTGTCATTGTTGTTTGGCAGGCCCTGGTCTGGGTTTGAACCTGCCAGCCCTGGTGTATGTGGCAGGTGCCTTAACCACTGAGCTATGGGCGCAGAGCCTAGTTTTTCTATTTTTAGTAGAGATGGGGTCTTGCTGTTACTCAGGCTGGTCTTCAACTCCTGAGCTCAAGTGATACTCACACATTTGGCCTCCCAGAGTGCTAGGATTATAGGCGTGAGCCACTGCACCCAACCACATTCGCTTCTTTATTCTGTCAGTTAAGCAAGTAACAAGACCAGAAGAGATTAAGGGTAGGAAAAATAGACTTCATCTTCAGACCAGAGAAGCTGCCACATCACATCGTTAGGGGCACAGGTACCAGGAGGAGCCGAAGTTTGGCCGTTTTTGCAATCAGTCTACCACAATAAGGATGAGCTTTTGTAGAAATACTTTAGTGAGGTTCCCTTGGAGTGTCAGCCAAACATATATTTCTATCTTCAGATGGGAGAAAGGACAACTTTATTGAATGATGAAGATCAGCTCGAAGTTGGGCAGGCTGGCAACAGATTCCAGATTTTACCAGGCATAAGTAATATTTTTCTGTGCTTTACAGAGTTTTCCCATGCCCAATAACAACATGGATTTCTATGGATTTTCTATATTATAGAAAGATGATATTTCTATTAATATTAAGTTCTTTATATACAGCAGCTCATTTAATCCTTGCAACTACCATATGAGATATCGTAATCCCTATTTTATAGATAAGGTAACTGAGGCTTAGGAAAATTAAACAGCCTAATCAACCAAGGTGTGTCAAGTATAACTTGGAGAGTATGGACTCAAAACCAGCCTATTCTGACCACAGAGCTGGTGGGAGATATTACAACACTGGGCTATTCAGTTTCCCCAAATGTAGAAGATCCTGCTACTTCTGCAGATTAGACTGAGAATCCATTTGGAGGTACAGGAAAACCCAGCAATCTTAATTTTAATAGGTAATATAATTTTTATTTACACCGTGGCACTCTACCGAGGGCAATAAAGTGAGACTCTATCTCTAAAAAAAAAAGCCAGACAGTAAATATTTTAGGCATGTGGGTTCATATGGTTTCTGTTGCAACTTTCACCGTTGTTTTTGTAGAACAAAAGCAGCCAGAGACAATATGTAAATAATGTGTTTGACTGTGTGCCAACAAAACTTTCTTTCTTTCTTTATTTTTTGAGACAAAGTCTCAGTCTGTCACCCTCAATACAGTGCCATGGTGTTACAGCTCACAGCAACCTCCAACTCTTGGGCTTAGGTGATTCTCTTGCCTCAGCCTCCTGAGTAGCTGGGACTACAGGCGCCCGCCACACGCTGGGCTATTTTTGTTGCAGTTGCCACTGCTGTTTTAGCCGGCCAGGGCCGGGTTCAAACCCACCACCCTCGGTGTATGGGGCCTGTGCCCTACCCACTGAGCCACAGGCACTGCCCGAGGAAATTTTATTTAAAAAAAAAAAACAACAAAGCAAGTAAGCAGCTAGATTTGTTAAGAAGGATATGACAAGAAGCCAGGACTTTGTAAAAATACATTCTGTTCCAAAGTCCAGTTGGAAGTACTCTCCAAATCCTCTCAAATGTTATAATAATAATGTGCATTTTAACTCATGTATGCTATTAGTGAAAGAAACTTTTTTAAATAAGGCAAAATCATCACTATCTTACAAACGTAAAAAATGGGCTCAGTGCCTAGTATAATGGTTACGGCACCATCCACATACACCGAAGCTGACAGGTTCAAACCCAGCCCAGGCCAGCTAAAACAGCAGTGGCAACAATGACAACTGCAACAAAAAATAGCCGGGCATTGTGGTGGGTGCCTGTAGTCCTAGCTACTTGGGAGGCTGAGGCAAGAGAATCGCTTGAGCCCAAGAGTATGAGGTTGCTGTGAGCTGTGACACCACAGCACTCTACCAAGGGTGACATAGGGAGACTCTGTCTCAAAAAAAAAAAAGTAACGAACGTCAACGACTTTATTCAAATAATTAATGAGAAAAATAAGGCTGAGACATTAAAACTAGTTCAAAGGAAAATCCAAAGAACAAACACATATAGAGACAATCAGGAATGCTGGAATGAATTGGTCAATAGACAAAAAACTGACCAATGTCAGGGATCTATAGGGATTAGATTATAAGGTTTAGAGCCAGGCATGGTGGCTCACAACTATATTCCCAGCATTTTGAGAAGCCACGGCAGAAGGATTGCTTGATTGTGGGAGTTTGAGGCTATAGTGAGCTGTGATAATACCACTGCACTCCCGCCTGGGTGAGAGAGTGAGTCTCTGTTTCAAAAAGAGAAAAAAAAAGAACATAATGTTTGGAATCATCTCTTTCAGAGTAGTAGTCAATTGCATCTTCACCAGACATAATTTATTGTCATGTCTATGAATAAAACTCCTTTGCATTACCACCAGTTTCTTCAACTTACAGAGTTGTGTATAACTATCAGCTTGTGATGAAAACCACAGACCTCTATATAGTCAGATAACTCCAAAGGATCTCTTAGACCACACCCATTGAGAATATATTTAGTAATCTTATCCTATTCAGAAGTGTTCCTAATAATCCACGGCAAGTTTTTTTTTCTTTGAGACAGAGTTTCGCTTTGTCACTCTTGGTAGAGTGCCATGGTGTCATAGCTCACAGCAACCTCAAACTCTTGGGCTCCAGCAAGCCTCTCGTCTCAGCCTCCCAAGTAGCTGGGACTATAGGCACCCACTACAGTGCCAAGCTATTTTTAGTAGAGACACGCTCTTGCTCAGGCTGGTTTCGAACTCCTGACCTCAAGCAACCCACCAGCCTCACTCAGTCTCCTAGAGTGCTAGGAATATAGGTGTGAACCACCATGCTGGCCTTCATAACTTTTTTTTGAGATTGGATCTCACTGTCTTGCCCTGGCTGGGCAATAAAGTCATGACAGCTGACGTAGCCTCAAATTCCTGGGTTCAACCAATCTTCCAACCTCAGCCTTCTAAGTAGCTGGGACTATAGGCACATGCCACCATGTCTGGCTAATTTTTTATTTTTTGTGGAGATAGGGTCACGGTATGTTGCTCAGGCTCATCCTGAACTCATTAATCCATCTTTCTGCTTCAGCCTCCCAAAGTGCTAGGATTACTGGAGTAAACCACCATGTCCAGCCCTATTGCAATTTTATTATCATTATGTTTAATCCAAAGTTCCCCAGTAGGTGGTAGACATAACATTAGTGATACTGGAGATGATTTTAGGTGGTTGGACAAATTTTTCAATCTCAATAATCATATAATAATAGGTCATAAAATTAAAATAAATCTATCAAATTCATAATTTCACAGATGCTATTTTTAAAAAACCCATACGTAGATAGACCACTGTCAAACTTCAGAACACTATAGATAAGATTCTAAAATCCTGTAGAAAAAAAGTTTCTTACAAAGGAACAAGAATTAAACAAATATCAGACTTCCCATTAGCAACACTGGATGCTTGAAAACAAAGAAAATATGCCTTCAAAGTTTGTAGTGAAAATTATAAGCGTCTCCCGAAAGAATGAATAATGAGTAGGCAAGGACATTATTTATAATAGTTATTACAACTGTATCCTTGCATCTCAAAATCTAGAGTATTAGCTTCCAATAGAGAAGTAATGTTTCCCTAGGTGACATTTGGCAATGTTTAAAGACCTACCTTTTGGTTGTCCCGACTTGGGGTTAGTGGTGCTATTGGCATGAGTTAAGTAGAATCCAGGGATGCCATTAAATATTTTGCCATGCACAGAAGAGGTTCTGTGCAACAAAAAATAATCTAGTCACATTGTCAGTAATGCTGGGGTTGAGAAATGCTGATTTAGAGGAAGGATTGAACTTGTTACATAAATACATGGAAGACATGAAGAAGACACAAATTGAACTTCTGGAGATAAAAATGACAATGGCTATGATGAAAAATATACTGGTAGGATTAATGCCACCTTAGGCATTGTAGAAAAATCACGAGTGGACTTGAAAACATGGCAATATGAACCAAGCAAAATGAAACTCAGACCAAAAAAATAGGTCTAAGAAGGGAAAAAGAAACAGATCATCATGTAATTGAAATTCAGAAAGGAAAGGTGACAGAAAAAAACTTAGAAGAAAGAAAAGACACAACGTTTCCAAATTTGATAAAAGCTACAAACCAACAGATATATGTTTAACAAACCCCAAGTATAAGAAGAAAACTACAAGAGAGTATCAACATTAAATTGCTTAAAACAAGTTACAAAGAGAAAATATTAAAATTGGGAGGGGTATAATGATGACAGAACATTTCTTGTGAGAGACAATGAAAAGCAAAGAAAGAAGGGAGGAAGGAAGGGAGGGAGGAAGGAAAGAATAACATCTTTAAAGAACTTAGAAAAGCTGTCAACCTAAAATTCTATATTAAAATATCTTTTTTTTTTTTTGAGGCCGAGTCTCAATTAGGCATAGGCACTCTGGGTGAGAGTCATGGCATCATCATAGCTCACAGAAACCTCAAACCCTTAAAGTACAAGAGATCCTCTTGCCTTAGCCTCCCAAGGGATTACAGGCTCCTGCCACAAGACCTGGCTAAATTTTCTATTTTTAGTAGAGATGGTGGCTCACTCTTGCTCAGTCTGGTCTCTGAACTCCTGAGCTCAGGTGATCTAGCTTCTTTGGCCTCCTAGAGTACTAGGATTACAGACGTGAGCCATCAAGACCTGCCTATATTACATATCTTTTTAAAATGAAGGCCAAAAGGCTGGGATCATGGCTCATGCCTGTAATCCCAGCACTCTACAAGGCTGAGGTGGGTGGACTGCTTGAGCTCAGGAGTGTGAGACCAGCCTGAGCAAGAGTGAGACCCTGTCTTTACTAAAAAAAAAATAGGAAATACAGCTGGGTGTTGTGGTGGGTGCTTGTAGTCCTAGTTACTTTGGAGGCTGAGGCAAGATCACTTGAGCCTAAGATTTAGAGGCTGCTGTGAGCTATCCTGATGCCATATCTATTGTACCCAGGGTGACACAGTGAGAGACTCTGTTTCAAAAAACAATAAATAAATAAACAAACAAATAAAAATAATAATAAAGTGAAGGCAACTTTTTAGACATAAAAAGCTGAAGGAACTCATTAGCACCATAACCACATTACAGAAAAAGGAAATCTTTTAGACAGAGGAATATAATAACAATTGGAAATATAAGCTTACCAAAAGGAATAAAGATCACTGGATGTGCTAACTACACAGGTAAGAATATAAATTGTTTCTTATTATATCAATATTTTAAAAAGATAATTACCTAGCTATAGTAATTAGGCAAGTAATAAAAAGAAAGAAAGAAAAGGCATTCAAATTGGAAAGGAGAGAGCCAAATTGTCCCTGTTTGTAGACAACATGATCTTATATATAGAAAACTCTAAAAGCTCAACCAAGAAACTCTTAGAAGTGATAAATGAACTTGATAAAGTTGAATCAACATACAAAAGTCAGTAGGATTTCTATACATCAACAGTGAGCTACTGAAAAAAAGAGTCAAGAAAACAATCCTTTTTTACAATAGCAACAAACAAACAAACAAACAAAACAAACCTAGGAATATCTTTAACTAAGGAGGTGAAAGATCTCTACAAGGAACTATAAAACACTGATGAAAGAAATTGAAGGGGACAAACAAAAATAAAAGACATCCCAGGTTTATGCCTTAGAAGAATTAATATTGTAAAAATGATCATACTACCAACAACAATATATAGATTCAATCCAATGACTATTAAAATATAAATGACATTCTTCAAAGAAATAGGGGGGAAAATTCCTGAAATTCCTATGGAACCATCAAAAATTTTAAATAGTCAAAGCAATCCTGAGCAAAAAAGAACAAAGCTGGAGGCATCACACTACTGAATTTCAAAATAAGCTACAAAACAGCATAGTAGAGTACTGGCATAAAAACAGAAATACACTAACGGAACAGAGAGCCCAGAAATAAATCCTGTGTTTACAGCCAACTGATTTTCAACAAAAGCATCAGCAACATTCACTGGAGAAGGAACAATCTCTTCAATAAACAGTGCCGGGAAAACTGGATATTCATATGTGAAAAAATGAAACTTCATCCCTGTTTCCCATATGATGGGAAATATCAACTCAAAATGGATTAAAAGCTTAAATATGAGCTCCAAAACTATGAAAAAAACACTTCAAGACATGGGTCCAGGCAAAGATTTTATGGAGAAGATCTCAAAATCATGGGCAACAAAACCAAAAACAGACCAATGGGATTATATCAAACTAAAAAGCTTCCACACAGCAAAGGAAACAATTAATATAATGAAGAGATAATTTGCAGAACAGGAGAAAATTTTTGCAAACTGTCCCAACAAGAGATTAATATCCAAAATATTCAAGGAACTTAAAAAACTCAACAGCAAAAAATGACAATCTGGCAGGATGTGGGGGCTAATCCTAGAATTTTGGGAAGTTGAGGCAAGAGAATTACTTGAATTCAGGAGTTTGAGATCAGCCTGGACAACATAACATTATCCCCTCTCTATAAAAAATTTAAAAATTAACCAGGTGCAGTGTGCATGCCTGCAGTCCTAGCTACTCAGGAGTCTGAGAAAAGAGGATTGCTTAGGCCTGGGAGTTTGAGGCTGCATGAGCTACGATCGTGCCACAACACTCTGGGTGATAGAGTGAGACTCTTGTCTCAAAAAACAAAAATAATCTGATTTTAAAATGGGCAAATGTGATGAATAGACATTTCTCATATAAGAAAACATACAGCTAACAGATGTATGAAAAATGTTCAACATCTCAAATTATCAGGGAAATGCAAATCAAAACCAAATGAGATATCTCACCCCATTTAGAATGGCTATTATCAACACCCCCCCCCCCAAATATCCTAGTACTTTGGGAGGCTGAGATGGGCAGATTGCTTGGGCTTAGGAGTTCGAGACTAACCTGAGAAAGAGCAAGACCCTATCTCTAAAAATACCTGTGTGGGGGGGAGGGAGGCAAGATGGCCAACTGAAGCCAGCTTTCAGCAAAGGCTCCCATCCAGAGGGAGAAATAATGGCCAGAAATAACTAAATAAAGCGGAAGATTGGGAGCTGAGCTGAGAGAGAGGATCGATAGGTTCACATCAGTCCTGCTGCAACAAGCCGGGACACCAAGGAAACAAATTTCAGGTACAAAACCCGTCCCAAAGAGGATGGGAATCATTCCCCTCCCCTCCCAGAAGAGCAACATGAGGAGAGTAGAGAACAAAGGACCTTTTGTTTCACCAAGGGGGAGAGAATGACTAAGGGTCAGACTCCCTCCACGGAGAGATTCTGCTGCAAGCCCATGCAGTTTCTTGCGTGGGCCAAAAGTTGATCTAATATTCTCCCTACCTTCCTCAACTCCCAATCCACCCTTCCCCACTCTCCTGGCAGTCTGGAAGATAACCCACTGCAAAATCCAGAGCTTGTTTGGCAGATTTTTGCTAGGGTGGGGCACCTCAGGAGCTGTGGGGCAGTTGCACCGAAACTATAACTTTAATAGAGGCGGGGAGTCACAAGAGGAGAGAGACTTGCCCCATGTTGGAAAAAGCATAGCTTGGGACTGCACTGCCGACCACTGGATGGTGGCTGACCAGCTCCCTGCCAACAGTGGGTGGCTTGGCTCCCCGCTGGGCTCGTAGGACCACAGCTGTGACTCATGCACTGGCAACTCTGCCCTTAGGCTCCCCACAGGGCTCTTGGGCCCTGAGGCAGGGTCAGCAGCTCTGCTGTCTGGTTCCCCACCTGGCCCCTGTGACCCTTGCAACCTGTGGCAACACCCTCCAGCTGTCAAGGGGCTCCTGCAACCTGCACACAGCAGTACCCTAGACCCATGGCACCACCTCTGACAGTGGCAGCACTGCCCTTGACAGTGGTGGTGGCTCCACGGTCCCTCCCACTGGGGTAAAATTGAGCTGCCAGTGGACCTGCGCTGCCTACATGCTGAAGACATTTTGAACTCTCCCACCTGATTGGTGTTTGTGTTGACTCGGACAATTGGTTTGGAACTCTTAACCTGGGCCTATCACCCGGGGACCCACCAAGGTTGTATCCTGGTTGTATTTTTGTGGGAGTGTGAGATTCTCCCCTTTCAGTTGTCGCCTGTTGGGTGGCAGGGTGTCTTAGTTGCTTATATATCTCCACAGCTGAGATTTCAGCCCAAAGCCACTGATTCACTAGGATTGGGCAGAGACTAGCTGAATACCAGTCAGCACCATCTAGCCCCACCACACCAAGCAGGTACCCAGAGTTTCGGGCTGTAGTTCTGAATGGGACCTTTGTAAAGCTCTAAGGGAAAAACTGCAATCACCAGTCCCAGTTCTTTGGGAAAGGGCTGGTTAGTTACAACTCCAGAAGCCCTCAATTCAATTTCACCTTGCCAGCTTCCTAGCCAAACAGTGAAAAATAATCATGGGGTGGAATCAGCAGGAAACCTCTGGCAACATGAATAATCACAGTAGATCAACTCTCCCAAGGAATGACAAAGGAGACACAACAGAAGATCCCGTTCATAAACAAATGGCTGAGATGTCAGAAATCGAATTCAGAATTTGGATTGCAAATAAGATTAACAGAATGGAGGTAGAGATGGAATTAGAAATTCAAAGAGCAAGTCAAAAGTTGTCTCACTCCAATAAAGTCAAAGACAAAATCACCAAAGATTTTGATACATTGGGGCAAAAGAACTTGCAGCCCTCAAAGATCTGAGAAATACAGTAGAATCCCTCAGTAACAGAATGGAGCACGCATAAGAAAGGATCTCTGACATTGAAGACAAAGCTTCTGAACGCTCCCAAATGCTCAAAGAGGAAGAGAAGTGGAGAGCAAAAACAGATCATTCCCTAAGAGAATTGTGGAATCACTATAAAAGAGCAAACATTCGCCTCATAGGAATCCCTGAAAGAGAAGAGGATGGTCCAAAAGGCACAGATACTCACTCCAAGAGATAATTGAGGAGAACTTCCCAAGCATGGCAAGAGATATTGAAATTCAGATAGCAGAGTTTCAGAATTCCAGCACAACTCACCCAAATAAAGCATCTTCTAGACACATTGTAATTAAATTGGCCAAAGTTAATATGAAGGAGAAAATCCTGCAAGCAAGCAGACATAAAAAAATTATAACCTGGGGGGGCAGAGCAAGATGGCAGCCGAGTAACAGCTTCCTCGCATCTGGGCACCGTGAGTCTGGGGAGATAGGACTCCAGGCATCTCTGGCTGCTGGGATCTGCCTATCATCACCCCTGAGAGGATACAGGGAGTCAGCGAGAGTCTTCTGGACCCCAAGAGGAGGACTAAAACAGTGGAAAACCGGCAAGTGGTCGCGTGTGTTCAATCCATCTAAACCAGCCCGCAACTGTAAGTTCAGTAGCAGCGAGACTGCAAACCAGAAAGGCCTTACCTATGAACTGTTTTAGTGTCTTTGGACTTGGCACTCAGCTGAACTGCCTTGGGGAGAGCCTGAGCAGGAGTGAGGAGAACTTTGGCCTTTGTCTAGGGCCCCAGTCTGAGCCACTGAGCCAGACGGAGCTAATGGTGTTTGGCTCTGGGTCACAGGCAGCCATTGTGAGCAATCTGCCTCGGCAAGCTCCACCCTCAGGGTCGCAGAGCTAGAATAGGGTGGGAGCTGGTAACCCAGCGACCAAGTAGCCTAAGGGCGGGGTCTGAGCCGCCTTGCAGCCCTAACCATCGGGGGCAGAGGGAGAACAGTTTTGGCACACAGGGTAAGTGGATAGCCACTTCAGCAGTGATTCCAGCGACAAGCACTTCCCTGGGAAAGCTTCTGCTCAGCAAGGAAACAAGTTCAAAGAGCCTTTTAAGTGGGCTGAAGAGAGATTTAGGGTGTCTACCTGCTGGGGTTTGAGAAACTAGCAGCCTCCAGTCGTATCAGAACTGTGATTAACATCTCATACCCCAGAAGACCACGTGTTGCCCAGACAATATTCAATAAAATATACATACTGCTTTGTTTTTGGTTGTGTTTTTTTTTTTTTTTTGGTTTGGTTGTTTTTTTTTTGTTTATTTTGATTTTATGGATTGTTGTTTTGTTTTTTAAGTTCAACCTTTTCCATACAGATCCTTTTTCTTTCTCAATTTCTCTAGTTTAATTATAATTTCCCATTGCTGCCTATTTCAATAATTAGAACTTCATTTTTGTTAGGGTTTCTACCACTATTATTTGGTTTTCCACCCAATTTTATCTTGTAAAGTTTTCTGTTTGCTTGTTTTGGTTTGATTTATAGCATTTTTGTCTTTCCTCTCTACTTGGTGGAGGTGGGGTACTGGGTCTGATCAGGTTAGCAAAGAGCTGCTGACCTCAAGGGAACCACCCAACTGGGCACCCCCAGAAGGTGTTTTTTTTTTTTTTTTAAGGTTGTACCAAAGTACCATACTGTACACCTATATTGCTCCGTCTACCTCTTTCTGTGCCTCTCTTCTTTTTGTCAATATTCCTTTTACCCACCCCCTCTCCTTTCTCTATTTTTCTTTTTTTTTCTTATCACTCGGTCCTCCTTTCTTTCATCCCTTTTTTGCTCTTCAACCTTCTCACCCTTCTGGTCTTGTAACTCTTAGTCCACAGGCACGAGCACTTAAAGAGCAAGAGGAAGTGAAAGGAAAATTAGGGCAAGGAAACAGATAAAAGAAATCACCCATGAGGAAGAATCAGCAGAAAACTCCAGACAACATGAAGAACCAGTCCAGAACAACCCCGCCAAGGGACCATGAGGTAGCTACTGCAGAGGATTCCACCTATAAAGAAATGTTAGGAATGACAGAAAGGGAATTTAGAATACACATGTTGAAATCAATGAAAGAAATGATAGAAACAATGAAGGAAACTGCTAATAAAGTGGAAAATAACCAAAAGGAAATTCAAAAACAGAATCAAATAAGAGATGAACGATATGAAGAATATAAAAAGGACATAGCAGAGCTGAAGGAACTGAAACAGTCAATTAGGGAACTTAAAGATGCAATGGAAAGTATCAGCAACAGGTTAGACCATGCAGAAGAAAGAATTTCAGAGGTAGAAGAAAAAGTTTTTGAGATAACTCAGATAGTAAAAGAGGCAGAAAAGAAGAGAGAGAAAGCAGAACGTTCACTGTCAGAATTATGGGACTTTATGAAGCGTTCCAACATACGAGTTATAGGAATTCCAGAAGGGGAAGAAGAATGCCCCAGAGGAATGGAAGCCATACTAGAGAATATTATAAAAGAAAATTTCCCAAATATCACCAAAGATTCTGACACACTGCTTTCAGAGGGCTATCGGACCCCAGGTCGCCTCAACTCTAACCGAGCTTCTCCAAGACACATTGTGATGAACCTGTCCAAAGTCAAGACAAAAGAAAAGATTCTGCAAGCTGCCAGGAGTAAGCGCCAGTTGACCTACAGGGGCAAATCCATCAGAGTGACCGCAGACTTCTCTAATGAAACTTTCCAAGCAAGAAGACAATGGTCATCTACCTTTAATCTACTTAAACAGAACAATTTCCAGCCCAGAATTCTGTACCCTGCTAAGCTAAGCTTCAAAATTGATGGAGAAATCAAATCATTTACGGATATACAAACATTGAGGAAATTTGCCACAACAAGACCAGCCCTACAGGAAATACTTCAACCTGTTCTGCACACTGACCACCACAATGGATCAGCAGCAAAGTAAGAACTCAGAATTTAACGGACAGAACCTAACCTCCACACTGATGCAAAAGATAAAACTAAGCAATGGACTCTCACAAAATAAGACAAATAGAATACTACCACGCTTATCAATTATCTCAATACATGTTAATGGCTTGAATTCCCCACTGAAGAAACATAGATTGGTTGACTGGATTAAAAAACACAAGCCATCCATTTGCTGTCTGTAAGAAACACACCTGGCTTCAAAAGACAAATTAAAGCTCCAAGTCAAGGGTTGGAAGACAATTTTTCAGGCAAATGGAATTCAGAAGAAAAGAGGAGTTGCAATCTTATTTTCAGATACATGTGGATTTAAAGCAACTAAAGTCAAAAAAGACAAAGATGGTCACTTTATATTGGTCAAGGGAAAAATACAACAAGAAGACATTTCAATTCTAAATATTTATGCACCCAATTTAAATGGTCCCAGATTCTTGAAACAGACCTTACTCAGTCTGAGCAATATGATATCTGATAATACCATAATAACAGGGGACCTTAACACTCCTCTTACAGAGCTGGACAGATCCTCTAAACAGAAATTAAACAAGGATATAAGAGACTTAAATGAGACCCTAGAACAACTGTGCTTGATAGACGCATATAGAACACTCCATCCCAAAGATAAAGAGTATACATTCTTCTCATCACCCCATGGAACATTCTCCAAAATTGATCATATCCTGGGACATAAAACAAATATCAACAGAATCAAAAGAATTGAAATTTTACCTTGTATCTTCTCAGACCATAAGGCACTAAAGGTGGAACTCAACTCTAACAAAAATGCTCGACCCCACCCAAGGGCATGGAAATTAAACAATCTTCTGTTGAATAACAGATGGGTGCATGAAGAAATAAAACAGGAAATCGTTAACTTCCTTGAGCATAACAACAATGAAGACACAAGCTACCAAAACCTGTGGGATACTGCAAAAGCAGTTTTGAGAGGAAAATTCATCGCTTTAGATGCCTACATTCGAAAAACAGAAAGAGAGCACATCAACAATCTCACAAGAGATCTTCTGGAATTGGAAAAAGAAGAACAATCTAAGCTTAAACTCAGTAGAAGAAAAGAAATATCCAAAATCAAATCAGAGATCAATGAAATTGAAAACAAAAGAATCATTCAGAAAATTAATGAAACAAGGAGTTGGTTTTTTGAAAAAATAAATAAAATAGATAAACCATTGGCCAGACTAACGAGGAATAGAAAAGTAAAATCTCTAGTAACCTCAATCAGAAATGATAAAGGGGAAATAACAACTGATCCCACAGAGATACAAGTGATCATCTCTGAATACTACCAGAAACTCTATGCCCAGAAATTTGACAATGTGAAGGAAATGGATCAATATTTGGAATCACACCCTCTCCCTAGACTCAGCCAGGAAGAAATAGAGCTCCTGAACAGACCAATTTCAAGCACTGAGATCAAAGAAACAATAAAAAATCTTCCAACCAAAAAATGCCCTGGTCCAGATGGCTTCACTCCAGAATTCTATCAAACCTTCAAGGAAGAGCTTATTCCTGTACTGCAGAAATTATTCCAAAAAATTGAGGAAGAAGGAATCTTCCCCAACACATTCTATGAAGCAAACATCACCCTGATACCAAAACCAGGAAAAGACCCAAACAAAAAGGAGAATTTCAGACCAATCTCACTCATGAACATAGACGCAAAAATCCTCAACAAAATCCTAGCCAATAGATTACAGCTTATCATCAAAAAAGTCATTCATCATGATCAAGTAGGCTTCATCCCAGGGATGCAAGGCTGGTTTAACATACGCAAGTCCATAAACGTTATCCACCATATTAACAGAGGCAAAAATAAAGATCACATGATCCTCTCAATAGATGCAGAAAAAGCATTTGATAAAATCCAGCATCCTTTTCTAATTAGAACACTGAAGAGTATAGGCATAGGTGGCACATTTCTAAATCTGATTGAAGCTATCTATGAAAAACCCACAGCCAATATTTTACTGAATGGAGTAAAACTGAAAGCTTTTCCTCTTAGAACTGGAACCAGACAAGGTTGTCCTCTGTCACACTTACTATTCAACATAGTGATGGAAGTTCTAGCCAATACAATTAGGCAAGACAAGGAAATAAAGGGAATCCAAATGGGAGCAGAGGAGGTCAAACTCTCCCTCTTTGCTGACGACATGAGCTTATACTTAGAGAACCCCAAAGACTCAACCACAAGACTCCTAGAAGTCATCAAAAAATACAGTAATGTTTCAGGATATAAAATCAATGTCCACAAGTCAGTAGCCTTTGTGTACACCAATAACAGTCAAGATGAGAAGCTAATTAAGGACACAACTCCCTTCACCATAGTCTCAAAGAAAATGAAATACCTAGGAATATACCTAACAAAGGAGGTGAAGGACCTCTATAAAGAAAACTATGAAATCCTCAGAAAGGAAATAGCAGAGGATATTAACAAATGGAAGAACATACTATGCTCATGGATGGGAAGAATCAACATTGTTAAAATGTCTATACTTCCCAAAGCAATCTACCTATTCAATGCCATTCCTATCAAAATACCAACATCATACTTTGAAGATTTGGAAAAAATGATTCTGCATTTTGTATGGAACCGGAAAAAACCCCGTATAGCTAAGGCAGTTCTCTGGAACAAAAATAAAGCTGGGGGCATCAGCATACCAGATTTTAGTCTGTACTATAAAGCCATAGTGGTCAAGACAGCATGGTACTGGCACAAAAACAGAGACATAGACACTTGGAATCGAATTGAAAACCAAGAAATGAAACTAACATCTTACAACCACCTAATCTTTGATAAACCAAACAAGAACATACCTTGGGAGAAAGACTCCCTATTCAATAAATGGTGTTGGGAGAACTGGATGTCTACATGTAAAAGACTGAAACTGGACCCACACCTTTCCCCACTCACAAAAATTGATTCAAGATCGATAAGGGACTTAAATTTAACGCATGAAACAATAAAAAATCCTCCAAGAAAGCATAGGAAAAACAATGGAAGATATTGGCCTGGGGGAAGACTTCATGAAGAAGACTGCCATGGCAATTGCAACAACAACAAAAATAAACAAATGGGACTTCATTAAACTGAAAAGCTTCTGTACAGCTAAGGACACAATAACCAAAGCAAAGAGACAACCTACACAATGGGAACGGATATTTGCATATTTTCAATCAGACAAAAGCTTGATAACTAGGCTCTATGGAAAACTCAAATTAATCCACATGAAAAAAGCCAACAATCCCATATATCAGTGGGCAAGAGACATGAATAGAACTTTCTCGGGCGGCGCCTGTGGCTCAAGGAGTAGGGCGCTGGTCCCATATGCCAGAGGTGGTGGGTTCAAACCTAGCCCTGGCCAAAAACCACAAAAACAAAACAAAAAAAAAAAAAAAAAGAACTTTCTCTAAAGACGATAGACGAATGGCTAACAAACACATGAAAAAATGTTCATCATCTCTAATATATTAGAGAAATGCAAATCAAAACAACCCTGAGATATCATCTAACCCCAGTGAGAATGGCCCACATCACAAAATCTCAAAACTGCATGCTGGTGTGGATGTGGAGAGAAGGGAACACTTTTACACTGCTGGTGGGACTGCAAACTAGTACAACCTTTCTGGAAGGAAGTATGGAGAAACCTCAAAGCACTCAAGCTAGACCTCCCATTTGATCTTGCAATCCCATTACTGGGCATCTACCCAGAAGGAAAAAAATCCTTTTATCATAAGGACACTTGTACTAGACTGTTTACTGCAGCTCAATTTACAATCGCCAAAATGTGGAAACAGCCTAAATGCCCACCAACCCAGGAATGGATTAACAAGCTGTGGTATATGTATACCATGGAATACTATTCAGCCATTAAAAAAAATGGAGACTTTACATCCTTCGTATTAACCTGGATGGACGTGGAAGACATTATTCTTAGTAAAGCATCACAAGAATGGAGAAGCATGAATCCTATGTACTCAATTTTGATATGAGGACAATTAATGACAATTATGGTTATGGGGGGGAACAGAAAGAGGGAAGGAGGGAGGGAGGTGGGGCCTTGGTGTGTGTCACACTTTATGGGGGCAAGACATGATTGCAAGAGGGACTTTACCTAACAATTGCAATCAGTGTAACCTGGCTTATTGTACCCTCAATGAATCCCCAACAATAAAAAAAAAAAAGTTTAAAAAAAAAAATTATAACCTACAAGGGGAAGAATATTAGAACAACTGCAGATCTCTCTCTGCTGAAAGTTTTCAAGCCAGAAGAGGATGGCCATCGACCTTCAATCTCATAAAACAAAACAACTTTCAGCTCAGGATCCTGTGTCCAGCTAAATTGAGCTTCATTTATGACAGAGAAGTTAAATACTTTAATGACATACATACATTGAAGAAATTTGCCATAACCAAAGGTTATCCTCAGACCCATCCTCCATAATGACCAGCACAAGGCTCTATCACCAAAGTAAATGCACTCTGAAATTCTTGACCAAAACCCAATTTCCACAGTGGTGAAAAGATTCAAAATGTCCACTGGACTTTCGAAAAACTTGACAACCAAAATACTACCAGGCTTATCAATACCCTCAATTAACGTGAACGGTCTTAAGAGGCACAGGTTGGCTGTTTGGATACAAAAACTCAGGCCAGATGTCTGCTGCATACAAGAAGCTCATTTTACCTTAAAGGAAAGATATAGACTTAGGGTAAAGGGACGGGGATCTGTAATCCAGGCAAATGGAAATCAGAAAAAAGCAGGGGTGGCAATTTTATTTGCATATACACTAGGCTTTAAACCAACCAAGTAAGGAAAGACAAGGATGGCCACTTCATATTTGTTAAGGGAAACACTCAACATGATGAGATGTCAATTATTAACATTTATGTACCTAATCAGAATGCTCCTCAGTTTATAAGGGAGACCCTAACAGACGTGAACAATTTAACATCTTATAGCACCATAATAGTTGGAGATTTTAACACCCCTTTGGCAGTGTTGGATAGATCCTCCAATAAGAAACTAAGCAAAGAAATTATGGACTTAAACTTCACCATATAACAATTTAATTTAACAGACATCTACAGAACATTTCATCTTAACAAAACTGAATACACATTCTTCTCACCAGTCCATGGAACATCCTCCAAAATTGATCACCTCTTACGTCACAAGTCTAACTTCAGTAAATTTAAAAGTATAGAAATTATTCCTTGCATTTTCTTGGATCATGCAATAAAAGTTGAACTCACCAATAACAGGTATCTGCATACTCATACAAAGACATGGAAACTAAATAAGCTTATGTTGAATGATAGCAGGGTCATAGATGACATTAAGAAGGAAATTGCCAAATTTTTGGAACAAAACAATAATGAAGACACAAATTATCAGAACTTGTGGGATACTGCAGAGGCAGTCCTAACAGGGAAATTTATAGTGTTCCAACCCTCCCTCAAGAGAATGGAAAGAGAGGAAGTCAGTAACTTAATGAGACATCTTAAGTAACTGGAAAAGGAAGAACATTCCAACCCCAAACCAAGCAGAAGACAAGAAATAACTAAACTTAGAGCAGAATTAAATGAAATAAAAAACAAAAGAATTATTCAAAAGATCAATGATTCAAAAAGTTGGCTTTTTGAAAAATTCAACAAAATTGATAAACCTTTGGCCAACCTAGCCAAAAAGAAAATTAAAGTCTATAATATCATTAATCAGAAATGACAAAGGTGAAATAACAACAGACAACTCAGAAATTCAAAAAATCCTTAAGGAATACTACAAAAAACTTTATTCTTAGAAATATGAAAATCTGAAAGAAATTGACCAATACTTGGAAGCATGCCAACTTCCTAAACTTAATCAGAAAGAATTGGAAATGCTGAACAGGTGTATATCAAGTACTGAAATAGAATCAACTATACGAAATCTCCCCAAAAAGAAGAGTCCAGGACCAGATGGCTTCACATCAGAATTCTACCAAACCTTTAAGGAGGAACTAGTACCCATATTATGTAACCTTTTCTGAAACATCAGAAAAGA
This sequence comes from Nycticebus coucang, assembly GCF_027406575.1. Taxonomy (NCBI): domain Eukaryota; kingdom Metazoa; phylum Chordata; class Mammalia; order Primates; family Lorisidae; genus Nycticebus; species Nycticebus coucang. The sequence continues at coordinate 70,606,464 of NC_069786.1, read as the reverse complement.
AGGAATACTTCCCAACACACTCTATGAAGCAAATATCACCCTGATCCCCAAACCAAAAAAAGATCCAACAAGAAAAGAAAACTATAAACCAATATCTTTAATGAACATAGATGCAAAAATATTCAATAAGATCCTAGCAAACAGAATCCAGCAACACATCAAACAAATTATACACTATGACCAAGTGGGTTTTATCCCAGGGTCTCAAGGTTGGTTCAATATACATAAATCTATAAATATAATACATCACATAAACAAACTAAAAAAATTAGACTGTATGATTATCTCAATAGATGCAGAAAAAGCTTTTGATAATATTCAGCATGCTTTCATGATCAGAACAGATAAGAAAATAGGTATAGAAGGGACATTTCTTAAACTGATAGAGGCCTTCTACAGCAAACCCACAGCCAATAACATACTGAATGGAGTAAAATAGAAAACATCTCCACACAGATCAGGAACTAGGCAAGGTTGCCCATTGTCTCCACTGCTTTTTAACATTGTAATGGAAGTCTTAGCCATTGCCATGAGGCAAGAGAAGGCGACCAAAGGTATACAAATAGGGTCAGAGGAGATCAAACTTTTACTCTTTGCAGATGATATGATTTTATACTGGGAAAACCCAAGGGACTCAACCACAAAACACTTAGAAGTGATCAAGGAATACAGTAGCATCTTAGGATACAAAATCAATACTCATAAATCAGTAGCTTTTTTTTTTTTGTAGAGACAGAGTCTCACTGTACCGCCCTCGGTAGAGTGCCGTGGCGTCACACGGCTCACAGCAACCTCTAACTCTTGGGCTTACGCGATTCTCTTGCCTCAGCCTCCCGAGCAGCTGGGACCACAGGCGCCCGCCACAACGCCCGGCTATTTTTTTTGTTGTTGCAGTTTGGCCGGGGCTGGGTTTGAACCTGCCACCCTCGGCATATGGGGCCGGTACCCTACTCACTGAGCCACAGGCACTGCCCAAATCAGTAGCTCTTATATATACCGATAATAGTCGAGTGGAAAAAACAGTCAAGAACTCTATTCCCTTTACAGTTTTGCCAAAGAAGATGAAATATTTGGAAATTTACCTAACAAAGGACATGAAAGATCTCTAGAAAGAGAATTATGAAACTCTGAGAAAAGAAATAGTTGAAGATGTTAACAAATGGGAAAACATACCATGCTCATGGCTAGGAAGAATCAACATTGTTAAAATGTCCATATTACCCATTTGTAAAGCAATTTACAAATTTAGTGCAATCCCTATCAAAGCACCACTGTCATACTTTAAAGATCTGGAAAAAATAGTACTTCATTTTATATGGAACCACTTTGAATAGCCAACACATTACTCAGAAATAAAAACAAATCAGGAGGAATCATGCTACCAGACTACAAAATATACTATAAATCTATGGTGATCCTAGTACTCTGAGAGGCCAAGGCAGGTGGATTGTTTGAGCTCAGGCATTCAAGACCAGCGTGAACAGGAGTGAGACCCCATCTCCACTAAAAATAGAAAAATTCACCAGTTACTTAGGAGGCTTAGGCAAGAGGATCAGAGCCCAAGAGTTTGAGGTTGCTGTGAGTTATGATGCCAGGGCATTCAACCCATGGTGACAGAGGGACACTCTGTCTTACAAAAAAAAAAAAAAAAGGAAAGAAAGAAACAAAGAGAGACTCAGATGGCAAAGTCAAACCTGGCTTAGTGCACTGATGGCCATGTGAAGCTAATGGGCCAATAGCCAATCTATACACAATGCCTAGGTGCACTTCCCCAATTTTTGTTTTTAGAGACACAGTCTCCCTCTGTCTCCCAGGCTACAGTGCAGTGGCCTGATGATAGCTTTCTGCAGCCTCAGCATCCTGGGCTCAAACAATCCTCCTACCTTAGCCTCCTGATTATGGGGGATGATAGGCACTTGCTACCACTCCCAGGTAATTAAAAAAATATTTTTGTAGAAATAGAATCTCATTATGTTGCCCAGATTGGTTTTGAACCCCCAGCCTCACGCAGTCTTCCTGCCTCAGCTTCCCAAAGTGTTGGGAGTACAGTCAGGACTACAGTGCCTGAGCAGAAGATGTAAATTCAGAATCAAGAAATATAACACTCTACAACCACAATCTATCAATCTACAGATTAGCAATCTATCAAATAAGTAAAAAAATCATAGGTAGAAAATTAAGATTAATATCAACTACATTTCTTTATGAGGCATGTTTTTATCAGAGCTATTGGGACTCTAGCACTTCATCTGGAATATGCTCATTGGATACTTGGCAAGTACTGTCAGTGGGACAGCTCCTGTGCTAATTTGGAAGGTCATCGTATATATTAATGGGCTTTTGCTAGTTTATTTTGCAAATAAGAAATGCCTTCAAATCTCAGTGGTTTATGAAAATAAAGGTTTATTTATCAGTCATGGTACATGTCAGCTGTTGTTCAGTTCAGTGAGTGCTCGTTTCAGGATCCAGGTGGAAGGAGGGACACCAGTAAGGACTACATTGTTGTGGCAAAGAGAAGAGCATGAGATGATTTTCAACCAGAGTGCTGTGAAAAATTTTAAACATCATTAATTAAAGTTTCTTCCAAAGAAGTTCAAAGCACAGTAAGTATACTCTTTTTTTTCTTTACTCTTTTTTTAAATCAACATAATGTATGTGTGCTGTGAAGTTTAACTATAGGTTCAAATACGCTGTGAGATAAAAAGTTGAAAAATACTGGTATAAAGAAGGCTAAACTATACAATGGCTTTTAAGCCTCTGTTTGGCTGATGGCACTGCTTGTGTCTCACATTTCACTGGTCAAAGCAAAATCACACAGTTAAACCTAATGTTAACAGAGTGGGAAAGTATTCACGTCCTATAGCAAGGTACTGGAAGTTACAAGGAAATGTGTATCATATATAATTCTCTTATAGGAAATGGGAATAATTGAGAACAAAAATGTAATCTACCATTATTAAAAGTGATGTGTCTCCTGAAAAAGAAATGCAATAGACTGTTGTGCTTTGATCATTTGAATAAGACCAATCTGATTGTTATGTAATATCCTTTCACATTTTATCACTTTCAACTTAAGAATCATGCAATGTTGACTGAGTGTGTTGCCTCACACCTGTAATCCCAGAACTTTTAAGTGGAAGAATTGCTTGAGGCCAGTAGTTGGAGATCAGCCTGGGCAACACAGCAAGACCCCAGCTCTACAAAAAATAATGATCTGTGTGTGATATCATGCCCCTGTAGTTCCAGCTACTCTTGAGAATGGCTTGAGTCCAGGAGTTCAAGTTTACAGTCTTGGGGCCACTGTACTCCAGCCTGGATGACACAGTGAGAGTCCGTCTCAACAACAACAAAAAAAAGAGCCCAGATGCAGTGGCTCACCCCTATAATCCTAGCACTCCAGGAGGCCAAGGCGGGTAGATTACTTGAGCTCATGAGTTTGAGACCAGCCTGAGCAAGAGTAAGACCCTGTCTCTACTAAAAATAGCTGGGTGTTGTGGGGCACCTGTAGTCCCAGCTACTCGGGAGGCTGAGACAAGAGGATTGCTGGAGCCCAGGAATGAGGTTACTATGAGCTATGACGCCACAGTATTCTGACCAGGACAACAGGGTGAGATTCTGTCTCAAAAATTAAGAAAAAAAGATCACAACCTTAGCTGGGCATTGTGGCTGGCACCTGTAGTCCCAGCTACTTGGGAGGCTGGGGCAAGAGAATCACTTAAGCCCAAGAGTTTGAGGTTGTTGTGAGCTGTGATGCCACGGCACTCTACTGGGGGCAACATAGTGAGACTCTGTCTCAAAAAAAAAGAAAAAAAGAAAAAGATTGCAACTTATAGGGAAATACAAACCATGCTACTTAGCAGTATTGCATCTTTTGAGTGGAAAGATGAGGTAGAAAATCTCCTTACCAGGAAGTCACTAACTAGTTCTGCCAAAGATAGCAACCATTCTCTATAACGGCAATGCCTAAAAGCATTTCTTCTCACTTATGGCTCATGTGTTCTTTCAATATAGCAGCCACCACCCTTCATAGTTCCTATTATTCATGTAACTCTGCTTCTGTCTTTTTTTTTTTTTTTTTTTGAGACAGTGTCTCACTTTGTCACCCTTGGTAGAGTGCTATGGCATCATAGCTCACAGCCACCTTAAACTCCTGGGCTTAAGTGATTCTCTTGCTTCAGCCTCCCAAGGAGCTGGGACTACAGGTTCCCATCACAACACCCTGCTACTTTTTAGAGACGAGGTCTCACTCTGGCTCAGGCTGGTCTTGACCTGTAAGCTCAGGCAATCCACCTGCCTTGGCCTCCCAAGTGCTGGGATTACAGGTGTGAGCCACCATGCCAGGCCTTGTAACTCTGTCTCTTAAAATTTATCCTATACTCAAAATCTTTTCTTGGAAGCATCATCATTGATTATTCTCCAGCATTCAATTGAGATGCCACATTGTTTGAAGCAAAATGTCAGTATGTATCCTTACACCATTTCTTCTATCTGTAATCATCCTGCATCCCCACTTAACCTCATCAGATAGGAGCTGGCTGGTTACCCTGGTGCCACACATATGTCTTAGGCAGGCAACTGTTTTTGATGAGCTGTGCTACCATACAGGTTTTCTACCTCTTATTTGGGATTCAGGAATTCTGGTCTGATGTCTGGTATGATTTATATTCTTCTGAAAGAGATTGAGCTCCAACACAGTTTCAAGGACCTTAATTTTCATCTTTTGTTTGATCCCACCCTATTTTCAAATTCCCATTATGTGCGATGATCTTCCATTATCAATATGATGATATTGTTGCTTTATTTTGTTTATTAGTTCATGTAAGAGAATCACTTCTGAAACCTACATGTTGCCTATAAGAGGAAAAGTGTCTGTCATTATTATTGGGTGAGATGGGTCATCAAAGAGATTCTGGATATTAGGTGACCCGATAGAGTGGGTAAAGGTGAGATTGTTCATTGAGCATAGAACTTCCCTCTGATGTTGGAAGGTGCAGAGTGGAGAATTTGAGGTTCCTAAGGATGAAAATGAGCAACCGAGTGGAAGATCCAACAAAGAGGCATAAACTTTTTTTTTTTTTTTTTTTTTTGTGGTTTTTGGCCGGGGCTGGGTTTGAACCCGCCACCTCCAGCATATGGGACCGGCGCCCCACTCCTTGAGCCACAGGCGCTGCCCAGGCATAAACTTTTGAACTTGAAGAGTCTTAAATTGCCTTGCATGCCCCAGTGGGATGGTCACATAAGAGGGAGCACACACCTACCTAGGAGGCTGAGGCTGAAGGATCTCTTCAAAGCCTGGAGTTTGAGACCAGCCTAGGCAATATAGACCTTACCTCCACAAAATTAAAAAAAAAGAGAAAAGGTGGAACACTCACAACAGAAACTAGGATGGATGAAATCACTAAAGATGCAAATGTCCTTTAAAACCCTTCACAGCTGGGCATGATGGCTCAGGACTGCAATCCCAGATACTCAGGAGACGGAAGCAGAAGGATCACTTGAACAATTATAAGTTACTGCAGCCCACAAGAGTTGAGGGCTGCAGTAACTTATAATTTAGCAACTGTACTCTAGTAGCCTTGGCAACAGAGTAAGACTTTTTTTTTTTGAGACAGAGTCCCAAATTATGTTGCTCTCGGTAGAGTGCTGTAGCATCACAGCTCACAGCAACCTCAAACTCTTGGGCTTAAACGATTCTCTTGCCTCAGCTTCCCGAGTAGCTGGGATTACAGGCACCCGCCACAACGCCCGGCTATTTTTGGTTGCAGTTGTCATTGTTGTTTAGCAGTCCCGGGCCAGGCTAGAACCTGCCAGACTCGGTGTATGTGGTCGGCGCCCTACCCACTGAGCTATGGACGCTGAGCCAGACTTTTTGTTTCTTTAAAAATAAAGCCTTCATAATTCATCAGCAAAAGTGCCTCAGGAATTCCACCAAAAAGGACTAAGATCATGGGACAACATGAAAGCGATGAGTGGACAGCATTCCTCTAAGAAATTGTTTTAAAAACCACCTTATCGAGGTATAATTTGCATAGAAAAACTATACATATTTAGTGATATCTCATTGTGGTTTTGATTTACATTTCCCCGAAGGTTAGTGATGTTAAGCACTTTTCATGTACCTGTTGGCCATGTATATGTCTTCTTTGGAAAAACATACCAGGTCTTTTGTATTTCAGGTCTTGAAAAATATATTTAGGTCTTTTGCCCATTTTTAAATTGGGCTATTTGAGCCCTCCTTCCTTCCGTCTTTCCTTCCTTCCTTCCTTTCCTCTGAGTTGTAGGAGTTTCTTATGTTTTGTTATTAATCCCTTATCAGATGATGGTTTGCAAATATTTTTTCTCTTTCTGTAGGTTGACTTTTCATTTTGTCGATTGTTTCCTTTGCTGTGCAAGTGCTATTTACTTTGACGTAATTTCACTTACCCATTTTTGCTTTCATTGCCTATGCTTTTGGTGTCATATCTGAGAAACCATTGCCAAGACCAATGTCAAAAAGCATTTCCCTATTTTTTTCTAGGGGTTTTATGGTTTTAGATTCCCACCATCATGGGAGAGTACTGGAATAGTACTGGAAGGGTTAAGGTTAGGGTTTCTAGGCCAGGCCTGGTGGCTCATGCCTATAATCCCAGCATTCTGGCAGGCTGAGGCAGGTAGATTGCCTGAGCTCATGAGTTCCACACCAATCTGAGCCAGAGCAAGACCTTGTCTCTAAAAACTAACCAGTGTTAGGGTGGGTGCCTGTAGTTTCAGCTACTTGGGAGGCTGAGACAAGAGGATCATTTGAGCCTGAGAGTTTGAGGTTGCTGTGAGCTGTGACACCATAGCACTCTACCAGGGGCAACAAAGTGAGACTCTATCTCAAAAAAAAAAAAAAAAGGTTAGGGTTTCTAGCACTGGAAGTCCTAGCCAGAACAGACAAGAAAAATAAATAAATAAAAGGCATTCAAATTGGAAAGGAAGAAGTAAAATAATCTCTGTTTGCTGATGGCATGATTTATATTTAATAAAAAACACTAAAGATGCCACAAAACCCCTGTCACAACTAATAACTTTGGTAATTGGCAAAATCAAAATCAATATACAGGCAGAGTGGGGTGGCTCACTCCACCAGTAATCCTAGCACCCTGGGAAGCTGAGGTGGATGGATTGCTTGAGTTCAGGAGTTCGAGAGCAGCCTGAGCAAGACTGAGACCCTTGTCTCTACTAAAAACAGAAAAACTAGCTGAGCATCACGGCAGGTGTCTGTAGTCCCAGCTACCCAATTGGCTGAGGCAGGAGGATTAGTTGAGCCCAAGAATTTGAGGTTGCTATGAGGTATGATGATGCCATGGCACTCTACCCAGGGTGACAGAGTGAGACTTTGTCTCAGAAAAAAAGAGAAAAAAATCAACATACAAAAATCAGTTGCATTTCTATACCCTAAGAATGAATTATTGAAAAGGAAATTAAGAGAACAATCCCATTTATAATATTATCAAAAGAATAACATACTTAGAAATAAACTTAACTAAGGAGTTGAGAAAAACTTATATGTTGAAAACCATAAAACAAAAGAATTTTTAAAAGACACAAATAAATGGAAAGACAAGTATAGTCACCATTGTAATAATTAATATTATTAAAATATTCATAACTGCTCAAAACAATCCATAGATTCATAGACATCCCTATTATAATCCCAATGGCATTTTTATAGGAATAGAAAAATATCCTCAAATTCATATGGAACCATAAAAGACTCTGAAAAGCCAAACCAATCTAGAGCTTCACATTTCCTGATTTTAAAATATATTTCAAAGCTATAGTAATCAAAACTTTACTGGCGTAAAGACAGATATAGAGACAATGGAACAGAAAGAGACCAATGGAACAGAAATAAATCTACACTTTTATAGTCAACTGATGTTTCACAAGAATGCCACAGATACACTGTGGGGAAAGGACAGTCTCTTTAATAAATGGTTTTGGGAAAACTGGATATTCATAAGCAAAATTATTAAATTGGACCATTATCTTATACCATACACAAAAATCAACTCAAAATAGATTAAAAACTTAAATGTGAAACACTGAGAAATTCTGAAACTAGAGCTATATTTCTCTCCCTTGCTTCTCTAGAAGTTAGCAAAGGCAGAACTCAAGAGACAAGGTGGCTGGGCATGGTGCCTCAGGCCTTAATCCTAGCACTTTGGGAGGCTGAGGTAGGAGGATTTCTTGAGGTTAGGAGTTCAAGACAAGCTTGAACAAGAGCAAAACCCCTCTCCACAAAAAGTAGAGCAATTAGCTGGGCATGGTGGTGGGCACTTGTAGTCTCAGCTATTGGGGAGGCTAAGACAGGAGAATCACTTGAGCCCAGGAATTTGAGGTTGCAGTGAGCTATGATGACACTGCTGCACTTTAGCCAGGGTGACAGAGCAAGAACCTGTCTCAAATAAAAACAATCCCAAAGAAACAAAAGACAGAGACAAAGTGGCTGGTGGCAGTGGCTAGGACCTTGGACCACATCCTGTGATAAGAACCAGTGGATGTTTTCTGGAAGAGACAGAGAATTCTGTTAGTTCTGTGTTAGTATCCATCCAAATTGTGCTCTGACCAGCAGCCTGAGCAGTTTCTCCCTGTATGGAACTTAGGGAAGAAGCAAGGAATGAGGAAAGGGCTATATCAGCTGATGCCAATCTGAGGCTTAGGGCTAGTTTTGTAGATAATGAATTTGTGTTCTGTAAACTCCAAAAAGGAAAAGGGAAATCTGCTCCTTTCTCCGGGGAAGAGGGGTTGATACTTTAGTCAGACTCCAAAAAAACTAATTAGGTCACAATTTCCTGTGGGCAGGGTCACTGTGATTAAAGATGTGAATTTCCTTCTCCTCCTTGCTTTTTGGAGCATGGATCTTCTGTTCCAAACAGATATTTTGCTCTCTTTCAGAAATTTTCTCCTCACTGATGCAGCAGATGGGATAAAATGAGCTCAGGCCTGCTTCTTTGGGGAAAATTGAATCACCTTTCTCTCTATCCTTTTTAATTAGGTGCTTTGGTTCTTAGGTTAAGTTCCTTGCAGGAAGGGAATAGTTTTTCTTGTTTCAGGTAAACCTACCTATGTTCTTAAGTACTTTAAACCTTTTCTCCTTGTCCTCATAAGCAAAGGAGATTTTTAACTTTTTTTTCTTTCTTTCTTTCTTTTTTTTTTTTTTGTGCATTGAGAATATCTATCAAGAACAGGATACAACAATCCAAACCTGTTCTCAATCTGATTTCATTCAGTCTCCCATGAGCAACATCAAAGAAAGAAGGCAGGATTTTCCGAACTACCAAATGTGTTCATTGGTGGTCAGAGTCCAGGTCTACAGATGGCAAGCTCACATATGTTGTAAGTGTTTGCTTGGGCTCATGGTGGGATAAGCAATGTGCTATGCAACGGACCTATAGTAAACATGTTAGATAATCCACACGCTACAGGTGTTTTACATATAACATTCTTTTATGTGTAAAACTGGGGAGAAAATAGCTGTTCCACAGCTGTTCCTATCCCAGCATGCCTTTTCTTTGAAAGAATAATGAACATATATTGCTCCCTGCACATTCTCTATTTTTGCTGTCACAAAGATTATATCTAGGAGGCATGTAATTCTAGAAGATCTATTTGATGATGGGTGGATACTATAAATTGATTTGGCCAAATTTCTGGAAGTTGCACCCAACTATCCTGCCCCCTTTGAAGGGCCACATAGGATGACAATTTCTCTGCTGCTGGCCTTCTGAGTCTCTGCTGTGGCAGACAGAAGGCCCAGCATCATGCGAATCACTTTAGTGCTCAGACTCTCCCCATACAGTGCTCCAGTAAGGAGCAAATCTGTGTTGGTGGGAAGGTGACCCCTAGTCATAGTGGTAACAGTAAAGGGCAGTGGTGTTAACGGTGCAGCCTAGAACCCACTTTCAAGCTTTCAGACTTGATAGGGTAACCTAGAGAGGGTGTGTGTCACAACAGGAAGCTAACTGTGGGGATCACTGGATGGACTGCTATTGGAATCTGGCACCATGCCAAGAGCCCCAGCCCAGATGGTAGCCCTAGAATTCAGCTGCTCACCAGAAATTGTTCTAATTTGATGGCCTTGTCTGTTGGGAGTAGGAAGAAAGGAATGTAACATGGGAGCATTCCCTAGAGCTTCAAAGGAGTAGCATGAAGCGGGAGTGTTTGCCACTTTCTGGTTCCTTTTATTTCTGATTTATGACATGATTTAGATGCAAGAATTCTCAAAAAATGAATTATTATTTCAGACAAACATCTTTGTTCCTATCTGATCAGAATTTAGTGAATTCTTTTTGTTTTTTGTTTGTTTGTTTGTTTGAGACGTAGTCTTAATCTGTTGCCCTGGGTAGAGTGCTGTGACATCAGCCTAGCTCACAACCACCTTAAACTCCTTGGCTTAAGTGATCCTCCTATCTCAAGCTGGGACTTGGGTGTGCACCAACCACGCCTGGCTAATTTTTCTATTTTTAGTAGTGATATGGTCTCATGCTTGCTAAGACTGGTCTCAAACTCCTGGCCTCAAAGGATCCTCCTGCCTCGGCCTTCCAGAGTGCTAGTATTATAGGTATGAGCCATTGGTGCTTATTCTGGTTTTTTTGTTTGTTTTTTGAGTTTAACTGAAATATATAGCCTTGTTACACACTAGGTTCAGAAACAGTAATTTATTTTCCCAGGATCTCTTGCAGTGATGGATGCAGATTCATGTTATATAGATGAGTCAGTGACTATGTGTGCACTTATAACTCTACAAATATTTATTGATTATACAGTACTTGAAAAATAGGCTAAAAAATGAGCCAATAATGGATTTACTAGGAAAGAGATTAAGGTCTCCATATCAAAACATCCAGATGAAATGTCAAAAATGTCCAACATCCAGATGTCTGGAATATTTTCCAGAGCGTTATCATCATGGGACAATATAAATATAGCTTACAAATATTGATTTCCACTCTGTGACCACTTCTGTTAAATTTTTCTAGGTTTAAATGATTACTTCCATTCAATGCTTCAGTTAAAAATCCACATTATTGGCTGGGCATGTTAGCTCATGCATGGAATCCTAGCACCTTAGAAGGCTGCGGTGGAGGATCGTTTGAGGCCAGGAGTTCGAGACCAGCCTGAGCAACAAACATAGCGAGACTATGATCTTTACTAAAAATACAAAAGATTGGCTCAGCGGCTAGGGCGCCAGCCACATACACCAGAGCTGGTGGGTTCGAATCCAGCCTGGGCCTGCCAAACAACAATGACAACTATAACCAAAAAATGCCCAGGCATTATGGTGGAGGCCTGTACTCCCAGCTACTTGGTAGGCTGAGGTGAGAGAATTGCTTAAGCCCAAGAGTTTGAGGTTGCTGTGAGCTGTGACACCATGGCACTCTACTGAGGGTGACATAGTGAGACTCTATCATAAATAAATAAATAAACAAACAAACAAAAAATTATCCAGGTATGATGGTGCATGCCTATAGTCCCAGCCATTTTTGGAGGTTGAGGCAGGACAATTGCTTGAGCCCAGGAGTTAGAGGTTACAGTAAGCTATGATGATGCCAACATGCTCTAGCCTAGAAAACAGAGCAAGACTCTGCCTCAAAAAAAGAAAATCCACCTTAATAGAAGTATCTCTGCCCTCAAAATGCTCTGCTTGACAAAGACACTTCACTTTCCAACTGTTGCTGTTATCTTCTCTTCCTCCCTGTTCTTTTTCTTCTTCAAAAGAAAATCATGAATAATTCAAAGAAAATTTCATAAAATTCACCCTTTGAAAGTTTACAATTCAGTGGCTTTTAGAATATATATTCACAATGTTGTATGATCATCACCACTATATAATTCCTGGAACATTTTTATCACTCCCCAAAGAAACCCTGTACTCATTAGCAGGAACTTCTCATTCCCTCATTCACTTAGCCCTTGGCAACCACTAATCTACTTTCTTTCTCTATGGGTTTTCCTATTCAGGACATTTCACATAAAATGAATCATACAATATGTGGCATTTTGTGTCTGGCTTTTTTCACTCAACATAATGTTTTATGTTTTAACCTGAGTTAAACAAAATAGAAAATTTTGGACGATTTTCCAAAATGGTTGTATTACTTTACATTTCTACTGTTAGTGTATGAGGGACCCAGTTCCTCTGTATCTTTATCAACACTTGTTACGGTCTTTCTGCTACGGCCATACCTGCAGTTGTGAAATGGTATCTCATTGTGATTTTGATTTGAATTTCCCTAATGATTAATGTTGAATATCATTGATGTGCTTATTGGTTATTTGTATATCTTCTCTGAAGAAATGTTGATTGAAATTTCTTTCACTATTTTTAAATAGTAGACCAGGTACGGTGGCTCATGCCTGTAATCCCAGCACTGTGGGAGGCCAAGGCGGGTGGATTGCCTGAGCTCAGGAGTTCAAGACCAGCCTGAGCAAGAGTGATAACTCATCTCCAAAAATAGCCAGGCGCCATGGTGGGTGCCTGTAGTCCCAGCTACTTGGGAGGCTGAGGCAAGAGAATCACTTAAACCCATTAGTTTGAGGTTGTTGTGAGCTGTGATGCTACGGCATTCCACTGACGGTGACAAAGTGCGACTCTGTCTCAAAAAAAAAATTGGTTTGTTGGGTGGTGCCTGTGGCTCAGTGGGTAGGGTGCCGGTCCCATATGCCGGAGGTGGCGGGTTCAAACCCAGCCCCGGCCAAAAAAAAAAAAAAATTTGGTTTGTCTTTTTATTATTAATCTTTAGCTGTGGTAGTTCTTTATATAATCTGGGCAATACATCTTTATGAGATACATAATTTGTAAATACTTTCTTCTAGGGCAGGTGCTATGTTCTAACCTGTATAATCCCAGCACTCTGGGAGGCTAAGGTGGCAGGATTTCTTGAGCTCAGGAGTTCAAGACCAGCCTAAGTAAGAGTGACACCTCACTTCTACTAAAAATAGAAAAAAAACAGCCAGGCATTGTGGTGGGTACCTGTAGTCCCAGCTACTCAGGAGGTTGAGGCAAGAGAAACTCTTGAGCTCAGGAGCTTGAGGTTGCTGTGAGCTATGAAGCCATAGCACTCTACCCAGGGTGACTGAGTGAGACTCTGTCTCAAAAACAAAAACAAAAACAACTTTCTTCTATTCTGTAGGTTATCTTTTCACTTTTCTTGATAATGTCCTTTGAAGCACAATAGTTTTGAGTCTAATTTTTCTATTTTTTTCCTTTGGCTGCTTGTGCTTTATGAGTTATACATAGCTAAGAAATCAAGGGCACAAAGATTAACTTCTGTGTTTTCTTCTGAGAGCTTTATAGTGTTAGCTCTTACACTTAGGTTATTTATTTATTTAGAGATACGGTCTAGCTATGTCATCTGGGCTAGAAGTGCAATGGTGTCATCATAGCTCACTGTAGACTCAAAGTGCGGCTCAAGTGATTCTCCTACCTCAGCCTCCTGAGTAGCTAGGAATATAGGCACACATAACCATGCCTGGCTAATTTTTCTTTTCTTTCTTTCTTTTTTTTTTTTTTTTTAATTTTTTCTATTTTTTTGTAGAGATGGGGTCCCACTGTTGCATATTCCAGTCTTGAACTCCTGATCTCAAGCAGTTCTCCTGCTTTGGGCTCCTTAAGTGCTAGGATGACAGGTGTGAACCACTATGCCCAGTCACTTTACCTGTTTTAATTTTTTTTTTTTATGTCTTGTAAGATAGGGGTCTGACTTAGTTCTTTTGCATTCAAATAGCTATTCATTTTCTAAGTAATTTTTGCTTCTATTTAAAAATATGCAAAGTATTAGAAAGTAAGTAATATAATTCAAATGAAATATGCTTTTTTTTTTTTTTGAGATAAGAGTCTTGCTCTGTTGCTTTGGTCAGAGTGGAGGAGTATTCGTCGCAGCTCATTGCAACCTCAAATTCCTAGCTCAAGTGATCCTCTCACCTCAGTCTCCCAGAGTGCAAGGATTACAGGCATGAGCCACCATGCCTAGCCTTTTCCCCCTATTTTTAATAGACACAGGGTCACTTTTGCTTAGACTGGTTTTCAAATCCTGAGGTCAGGCTGGTCTTTAAATCCTGACCTCAAGAGATCCTTCTGCCTCAGTCTCTCAGAGTACTAGGATTAGAGGTGTGAGCTACCACATTCAGCCTGAAATACAGTATCAATAATAAAGTAAGGACTCAGATAGCCGGGCGTGGTGGGAGGCGCCTGTAGTCCCAGTTACTCAGAAGGCTGAGACAAGACAATCGCCTAAGCCCAGGAGTTGGAGGTTGCTGTGAGCTATGTGACGCCATGGCACTCCACCGAGGGCAATAAAGTGAGACTTTGTCTCTTAAAAAGAAAAAAAATAGTAAGGACTCAGAATTTACTGGTGTCTAGGTTCCAGTCTAAGTGACTCTGGTTCTCATCTAAGGGAGATTATTAAATCTGTTTTGCTTAACTTTGTAATCACTGGAGCATCATAACTTAGTAAAACTGTCTGAAACACCAGCAGTCCATAGGTTTTTGTGTTTTAAAAGGACATTTTCAAAAATCGAACTGCCTGAGTTGACTCTGAATTCTTTAGTTGGCAATTGGTAGTCTCAACATGAAGCAGACATAGTTTTTAACCAATAGTGAAGAGTACATTTTATATGTCTTATTTTAGCATTACTTTCTCTCCTTATTTTTATAGCTATGATTGGACAGCCAATATTTTCAGCTTTACCCTCTTATTTCGTGGCATTTATTGACTTGGCTTTAGTCAATTGGAGTTGTTATACTTGAATCCTGTTCTTTCATCACCCGTAATTCTTTCTTGCCTGTTTATAACTAGAAGTGTGGAGTTATTTTATTCAGAAGTGGTCAGTGAAATCAATCATCCCAGTAGAAAGAGTATCTCAAATTGGCAAAGTTTGGCTTCATCTACCTCATTTTTAAAATTAGTGCACTGCCAGCTGAGCATTTCTGGTGGAGAAAATATTGGCTACCTTTGAAAATGATGTAGACAAAAAAAAAAAAAAGGCAGAGAGAGCAGTGTGCCTATATTCCTCAATGACATTCATACCTAAAGCTATTCTCCAACCTGGCCACTGTGGAACTGCCATTCTAACAAGCAGATGATGTAAGCAGAATGTGAATTATTAATGCCCCATAGCATTGTCACCAACAGGCCACAAAATCTATTTAAAAAATTCTTTTACATACATAGTGGCTTCTGCTATGGCACTGTGTGCTCTCAAAGCTGCAGATACATTTTAGAAAACACTGATGAAGCCATTACTGCTCTGTCCATTTGTTCATAGTATATATCATTATTCAAGAAATTTAAGAACCATAATGATGGAAAATCACACAGAAAGAAAAGAAAAGGAACATGGACTCTGTCAGAAACAAGGGCTACATTTTTATTCAAGAGGTCCCTAATGATGGAAAATCACAGTGAAAGGCAGAGGCGAAACCAGGATCCCAGAAAGGACCTGACACACATCAGTAGTACAAGTAGGAGAACAGTCACAGCAGACACATAAAAATAAAGAAAAACAAAATTAACGAGAGACAAGCTATACTGGGGCTGACGCACAAAACAGCAACAAATCACAGCAAATTCTGAAGATTAATTTCAAAGAATCTTCTGAAATAAGCAAGGAGACAGACAGCATCAATATTAATGAAGCTGAAATGGAGCTCCAAAAGAGCCACAGCACAAAATGGCACATGAAATATTTTGTTTTTAAATGGATTGTAGATTGGATCACAGGACCATCAGGAAAATGAAGGGACATTCACAGGAACATCATAACAGGGCCAGCTGTGTGATAAGCAATTACAACATCAGTGCTAAAATCTCCAATGTAAGAGAAAAACATCAGTGTTGAAATAAAAGAAAATGTCAACAGTCTGCTGATGAGGTATAAGAAAGTGAATAATAGATTGTATTGAGACTCAATAGCCTACACTGTGTCAATATCAAATGTCTTTGATAAAAACAGATTGAGCAGACAATAGGCATTTGAAGAAAGATCCGAATTTGATTCCATCTTGTATTGCACTCAATTTCCCTTCAGACTGTCAGTGGAGACGGCCCTGGAATCAGCCCTGTGTTTCCATTGCTTAAACTACTTGCTAGTTGTAGAGTGGATGCTTTTGGGAGCTGTATAACTTTGATAGGTTCCTGGAATTCTGTGGGTGTATTTCTCATCCCTATAAATCACATTTTAAAATAAATAGTTTCAATGTGTTAATAGCGTCGGCTACTTAGAGGAATGGTATAGTCCTGATTTTTATAAAATGAAGGTGTTGATATTAAAGGCACGTGGTCATAGTCTCATTGGTTATGGGGCCACAGCACGCTGACCTCTGCCCAGGTCCTTGTGCTGTGTTAGCAAGGGATCCTGATAATTCCACTGGGCATTTCCATCACTGTGTGTACCACAGAAGGAGAAAATAACACCCACTTCGAGCTTTTTTCTTCTCCTGTAGCTCTACGACATTTATGACTGCAGGTTGTTGAGGTATTTTAACCACTAGCTGAGCCTGTTTGGAGTGGAAGGAAGAGCCTAGTGAGGATCACTTTCCGTTCACAGTTAGCAAAGCAAGTCATGTCTGGCTAAAAACAGCCCGAAAAGCCAGTTTCTTTGTCAGTCTCTCCTAGAAAGACGGGTGGGAAGTTATGGGGTGTTTCTGGAGAACTTAAACTAGGGAGGCTTCTTACAAACCTTTGCTCTCTGCATTACCGCATGGAAATAATATTAGCATTGTGGTGGTTTAAAATTATGCTCACAGATTCTTTCTCATTCTTCCCTTTAGGAGGTGGTACTTAATTCCCCTCTCCTTGATAGCTGGCTGGACTTCATGACAAATAGGTGATGAAAATGATGGGTCCTGACTTTAAAGACCAGGTCATAAAAAGCCTTTAGGTTTCTTCCTTGCACTTTCTTGAATTACTTACTCTGAGGAAGGCAGTTGCCATCTCCTGAGGACACTCAAGCAATCCTATGAAAAGACCCCATGGTGAGGAACAGAAGCCTCTCACCAACAGTCTGGAATAAGTGAGGTCTTTTGCTAAGAATAGTAGTAATGAGCCGTCGTCCTCTAGCCCTAGTCAACTTTCAGAGGACTGCAGTTCTGGACAACGTCTTGGCAACGGTTTGGATTGGGATAGTGATGGTGAGAAGAAAACAGATAATTTTGTAGCCTAAAGGTATAATTGATAAACCGTCTAGAATATGGTTCTATCTTTCTTTACCAGACTCCCCCCACTAAATTTTCGTGTTCTCTTGCTTTCTCAGAGAAAGTAAATGCCACTAGCCTGGAATTCTCTCAATGTCTTGGTAACACACCTATAGCCTGCACTGCACCTATAACCTCTGTTCCTCCAACATCAGTGGAAGAGGCCTCCACTCTCCTGTGTACGGCCTCACCTTCATCCTAGCTTCCACTCTCTTCTTTCTCAGAGAACTTAAACTACTATGGCCTTTTCCTGTTCTTAACTTTAATCTATCTCTATTGGCTCCTTTCCATTGATATTTAAGTATCTCTCATTTTAAAGGTTCTTTGAAATACAAAGTAGTGAGTACAACTAAATTGAGTTAACTTATAAAACCCAGGAGGAGCTTTAATGAAAGAACCTGACTCCTCCAACTGCAATAAGCATCTTCCTAGAAAGCCTTTGTACCTCATATGCCAATGATTTATTCATTTAAAACAAATATTTGTTAAGCACTGTCTGGGATAGTGAAGGAAAGCAGGACATATTTTCATTACTCCGGCCTCATCAAGAGTGAGACCCTCGTCTCTACTAAAAATAAAGCTTAGCTCCAAAATTCCAACTGGAAAAAATATATATATATATATTTGTATATATTTGTGAGTGTCTTAGTTAGAAAGTTAGAGAGCCAAGCAAGTTTTCCTTGTAGTTGGAAGGTATACCCATAAATAAGGACTAAAATGCTTAGCCATTTGGATGAAGCATTCTACCAAAACCATTTATTCTACTACTTGTCAATAAGAAACAGAAGAAGGAAGGAAGGAAGGAAGGAAGGAAGTTAGTTAGTTGTAATCCTAGCACTCTGGGAGGCTGAGGGGGGTGGATTGCCTGAGCTCACAGGTTTGAGACCAGCCTGAGCCAGAGTGAGACCTCTCTCTAAAAACAGCCCGGCGTTGTGGCAGCACCTGTAGTCCCAGCTACTTGGGAGGCTGAGGCAAGGGAATCACTTGAGCCCAAGAGTTGGAGGTTGCTGTGAGCTATGCTGTCACAGCACTCTACTGAGGATGACAAAGTGAGATTCTGACTCAAAAAAGAAGAAGAAGAAAAAAAAAGAAACAAATCTAGGCTGAGCATGGTGGCTCACACCTGTAACTAGCACTTTGGGAGGCCAAGGGGGTAGGATTACTTGAGTGCAGGAATTTGAGAACAACCTGACCTCCTCTCTACAAAACATAGTCTTCTCTCTACCAACAAGAAAAGAAGCCCGGCAACGGGCACGGACGGGGCTGGGGCTGCCGCCTTCGACGGTTCCGAACCGAGTGCGGAGCGGCCGGGGTTCCCTGAGCTCTTGAGGCTGCCTGCCTGGGGCGTCCCTGCGCGACCCTCTGCCTGGCGTCCGCGTCTCTGCAGTGCACCGAACAGCTGCGGACTGGGATGCGCACCCCTCTGGCTCCCAGGAGCCAGGGCAGTGAGGTCGCAGGCCTTCCCTATGCTGATGGCGAGCTCATCCCCAGGGAGCCCAGTTTCTTTCCTGAGGACAAGGAAGAGGCTATGACACTGGCCTCGCCTGAGGGCCCCCAGGAGTCAGACATGGACAGCCCCATGGAGAGCACCCAGAGCCTGGAGGGGTCTGTCCCGAGTCCTGCTGAAGAGAAGGACCGGGGCCTGTTTCTGCCAGAGGACAAGGCCCTGGTCCACACTCCCTCCAGGACCACATCAGACCTGTCTACACACTCCACTGCCTCCCTCATCAGCAACGAGGAACAGTTTGAAGACCATGGGGAGGGGGATGATGTGGACTGTGCCCCCAGCAGCCCCTGCCTGATGATGAGATCAGGACCAACGTCTACTCAGACCTGGGGCCTTCAGGGTCTTCCAGTGCCGGGCAGACACCTAGGAAAATGCGGCGCGCATACAACAGTGAATCATTGGATGTGTACTGCTCTCAGAGCTGCACGATCAACCTCCTGAATGACTTGGAAGCCCGGCTGAGAAACTTGAAGGCCAACAGCCCCAACCGAAAGATTTCCAGCACAGTCTTTGGACGGCAGCTAATGCACAACAGCAACTTCAGCAGCAGCAATGGCAGCACGGAAGACCTGTTCCGGGACAGCATCGACTCCAGTGACAATGACATCACAGAAAAGGTGAGCTTTCTGGAAAACAAGGTGACGGAAGTGGAGAATGACAGCCTGACCAATGGGGACCTGAAGAGCAAGCTGAAGCAGGAGAACACGCAGCTGGTGTACCGGGCCCACAAGCTGGAGGGGATGGTGAAGGACCAGGAGGCCGAGGCTCAGCAGGCCCTGGAGGAGGAGATGCGGTGACACGGCGAGGCCTACAGCAAGCTGGAAAGGGCGAAGACCACTGAGGTCGAGCTGCTCAAACGACAGTAACGCGGCTCAAGTCTCAAACAGAGAAACTGGATGAGGAGCGGCAGCGCAAGTCCGACCGGCTGGAGGACACCAGCCTGCGACTCAAGGATGAGATGGACTTGTACAAGCGCATGACGGACAAGCTGCAGCAGAACCGCCTAGAGTTCCAGAAGGAGCGGGAGGCCACGCAGGAGCTCATCGAGGACTTCCCGAAGGAGCCTGAGCATCTGCAGATGTACAAGTTGGACTGCGAGCGGCCAGGCCAGGCCGAAGTGCATCCTCTGGCCTGGGCGAGTTCAGTCCCAGTCCCAGAGATAGAGCTGGAGAACCAGGTCAAGCGGCTCAAGCAGAAGAATCATAAGCTGCGGGATGGACAGATTCTGAGACTGTCAGACTTGAATGGACAGATTCTGAGCCTCAGCCTCTACGAAGCAAAGAACCTTTTTGCCACCCAGACCAAAGCCCAGTCCCTGGCTGCAGAAATAGACAGGGCCTCATGTGATGAGCTAATAATGGAAGCCTTAAAGGAACAGGAGGAGATCAACTTCCGGCTGCTGTCCTGGACCACAGCCCCTCCATCCTTGAGATCAAACACTAAGACATGGGGGCTGGCTGCAGAGCAGCCTCAGGACCCTGGGACAGCAGGACAGACCCTGCCTCACACTCCCTCTGTAAATGTATCTCTGGCCACCACATACTGCGCATACCGATGTATTTGTGGGGAGGCCATGTGCACAAGCAAGGGGTGAGCGTGAGGCCACGGCTCTGGGTGACGTCTGCACAGTAGTCGTCCATGCACTTTTGTGGCCCCTTTGCAAGGGTCAGGGGGTTCTGGAAGTGGGAGGGGGCAAGGTCTGCTATCAGGAGTTACTGTAATAACAAAAACTGGAAGCTCATGTTTCAGGTACTGGGTAAAATGATTCTACCTCTGAGGATAAGGATTAAAATACACTCTAGTGAAATCCCTCTTTTACCCCACCCCTAATCCCCCTGGGAGTGGGAGCAAAATTGTGATCTTTTCCAGGAGTTTGAATGCCCAACAGTTGTGTCCTCACCACTGCTTTGGCCACCAACATTAGGAGAAAAGGAGTTTGGGGGACCCATGAGGAGCTGCCCTCACTGAGCTGCCTGCCCCTGGCTGGCCACTCTCTGCAACTTGTGTGCACAGTGTCAAAGGGACTCAGGTTTGCAGAGGAGCTAGCACAGGCCATTCTTGTTCTGGAGAGTTCTCCATGCACTTCCCCATCCTTGCTTACCCACCTCCCCTTTTCTTTTTGTTTTGTTGTGAAGACAGTGAAAAATAAGCAGCCTTCACTTGGGTGTAACACGAAGTGATAAAAAGGAAGGAGAAAAAGAGGATGGCGGGATAGGGGTGTCTAAGGCAGATGCTGACATTGGACAACTAAAGAGGAGATTTTGGGGCGAGGAGCATAGCTCCCCTTCTGGTCGGTTTCCTTAAGGCTGTGAGGTGAGACAGGCATGGATGGGCCTTCTCAGCTGTCTTGCCCATCTCGTTTCTCTGGGCACCCTCGTGATGGCAGGCCTTGGGCTTGGATTTCAGACCCATGCCCTGAGCTCCCAGGCAGCAGCAAGGCCCCATCATTCCAGCCCTCAGAAAAACACTTGCATTTGGTTCTCAGCCAGGGAAGCAAACTCTGTGCAGTGAGGGGGCCAGTTGGGAAAGTTACAGGGAAACCTTGGTCTTCCATCCTTCTGATGCATGGTGGGAATTTACACTATGGTTTTTAATGGGATCTTTTGTTCTAGACGGCTGGGAATAGATATGGTACTTAGAGTTTTCCTGTTTATCTCAATTTTATATGGCTTGTGATTCACTTCCTTAACCCAAATATATATAAACATGTATGGTCTTACTTCAAAAAAAAAGAAAAGAAAAAAATGAAGGAAGGAAGAAAGAAAGAAAAATTAGCCAGATGTGGTGACATGTGCTTATTCTCCCAGATACTGGGAAGGCTGATGCAAGAGCCACTTGAGCCTAGGACTTAGAGGCTACTGTGAGCTATGATCATACCCTTACACTTCAGCCTGGGCAAGACCCTGTGACAATGAACAAACAAAAAATATAATAAAACATATCTATATCCAAACATTTAGCCATATTCTCAGATACTTAAACATCCTATAGTTAAAGATGAATTAATACAATTTAAAGAACTGATTTCTTAAGAAAAAAAGCATGTGTAAGAGCACTGGAAATATTTTTCTGGCTGAAGACATGCAAGACAGATATGCTAGAAATGACATAACATTACTGAGAGAAAGTGAAGATCTAAATAGAAGTTTATGGGGTTGAAGAGGCGATATTGCTAAGATGTCAGTTCTCCCCAAATTGATTTGTAGATTTAATGCAATCACACTTAAAACTTTAGCAGCCAAAACAACCAAGAAAGAAAGTTTCAACAACAAAGTTGAAAGAATTATACTGTCAGATATGATTTCAAGGCTTTATAAAGCTTCAGTAACCAAAACAGTTACTTGATACTTTGCAGTATATTGGCACAAACATAGACAAAGAGATTAATGAGATAGAATAGAAAGAAACAGGGGCTCATCTATATGGACAACTGATTTCTGACAAA
The DNA here is from genome assembly GCF_027406575.1 of Nycticebus coucang. NCBI lineage: Eukaryota > Metazoa > Chordata > Mammalia > Primates > Lorisidae > Nycticebus > Nycticebus coucang. Next base: position 70,584,291 of record NC_069786.1, on the reverse strand, counting down.
GGTATAAAAGTAATTGAAGATAAATTTTCCAACAAATGGTTCTGGAACTTTTGGATATCTACATGGAAAACAATAAAAGCATGTATAATATGTCAAACTTATCAAGTTGTTTTTTTTGTTTTTTAGGTTTTTTTAAGACAGAGTCTCACTTTGTCAAACTTGGTACAGTGCTGTGGCGTCATAGCTCACAGCAACCTCCAACTCTTGGGTTCAAGTGATCCCCTTCCCTTAGCCTCTCAAGTAGCTGGGACTATAGGTGTCACCACAGCCTGGCTAGTTTTTCTATTTTTAGTAGAGATGGGGTCTCGCTCTTGCTCAGGCTGGTCTCCAACTCCTGAGCTCAAGCAATCCCCCCGCCTCGGCCTCCCAGAGTGTTAGGATTATAGGCATGAGCCACCGAGCCTGGCCTAAGTTGTATATTTTAAATATATGCAGTTCATATATTTAAATATGTGCAGTTCAAATGGTATGTCATTTATTCTTCAATATAGCTGCTTAAAAAACGTTAATATCCAATTCTGAAAAGTCAACATGTAATTGCCAGATGATATTGTCAGAAGGCTTCCAGATCATAATTGAAATGTCACGTGGGTTAGAATCTCCTATGGATGGATGAACACAAAAGGACAGAATCTGGTCAAAGCTACCCTTCCCCTTGGTAAATTCCCACCAGGCTAAGTTCAGATGCTAACATTAGATTATCTTTCTTTGGACATGAGAAATTTTAGAATTGGTGATCAGAACCAGTTGTGACTTTTGCTAAAAGGATAGATCCTCCAAAATAAATTTTGATTTTAGAATAATCCAATTTATCCAGACATTTTTTTTATCTACCACCCTTTATAATCTGAGTTTGCATTTTTCTATTAGCCTGAAAATCTAATTAAATTTAATATCTAACATGCTTGGGGAATTAAATGATTCCTAGGATCACTCAAAGGAAAATTCTAAGGGCAGCAATTTGGCATTAATCTACTCTGACAGCATAATATAAATTGGAATAACAATTGAGGTTGGTTTAGTGGTCAAGAAGTTTGTCATTCAAAAAACCCAGACTAAATGTCCATCAAGAAATGAATAGATAAAATATGGCATATACATTCAACGTGACATTATTCAGCCTTAAAAAAAGAATGACATTTTTGGTGGACACTACAACATGGATGAATCTTGAAAACATGCTAAGTGAAATAAGCCAGGTACAAAGGGACATGTGTCATGTGATTCTACATATCTGAGCACATAGAACAGTCAAATTCATAGAGACAGAAAGTAGAGTTGTGATTACCAGAGGCTCAGGAAAGGGGAAAATGGGGAATTATTGTTTGATAGGTAGAGTTTCACTTTAGGATGATGAAAATGTTCTAGAGATGGATAGTAGTAGTGGTTGTACAACAATGTGAATGTACTTAATGCCACCAAATTGTATGCTCATAAGTGGTTAAATGGTAAATTTTATGATATGTATATTACCACAATTAATAATTTTTAAAATGCCTGGTTGAAAACCACTTCTGCCATTTAAAAATTATGAAATCTTGGGCTATATTGGAGCCACAAGTTCCTCATACACAAATAGGAGTGATAATACCTGTCTCACAGAGCTCTTGTGAGAATTAAATGAAATAAATTATGTAAAATATTTCTACTTTTTTTACACAAAATAACTGCAGAAATGGCAGCTACTATTATAAACATATGTTCATTTACCTTTGTATTGTCAATGTCAATAGTTTGTTTAATAATTGAATAAGCAAAGAATTATAGGACACTTTTTCTGGTGGATCTGAAATGTTAGAACAATAACAATAAAAATGACTACTAATATTTGTGTAACAATTCAGAGTTTGCAGAGAGGTTTCACAGTCACTTCTTTTGAATATCACAGTGACAAATGAACAGGGCAGGCTTGAGTCTATGTGCTGTTAGTAACCACCAGCAGGGCAGCAATTAGGGTGGTTAATATGATGGAAGAGTGGAGGATACAACCAATTTATTTATTTATTTTCTTTCTTTCTTTTCTTTCTCTCTTCTCTCTTTCTTTCTTGTAGAGACAGAGTCTCACTTTATCGCCCTCGGTAGAGTGCCATGGTGTCACAGCTCACAGCAACCTCCATCTCCTGGGCTTAGGCGATTCTCCTGCCTCAGCCTCCTGAGTAGCTGGGACTACAGGCGCCCACCACAACGCCTGGCTATTTTTTTGTTGCAGTTTGGCCGGGGCTGGGTTTGAACCCACCACCCTTGGTATATGGGGCCGGCGCCCTACCCACTGAGCCACAGGCGCTGCCCTATACAACCAATTTATAACTTAAACCCACGTTCAGTTCTCAGTCTAGTGTCTTTTCCATAGCTACAATGTGAAATTACCAACGGGATGGAAAATGCATAGAATATGAGTACATATGTAAAAGATCCGTGGGTGGCAGCACAGATTGGTTGCTTTGCCCTACACATCTTCTGTTTCCTGACACCTAGAAATTAGCTACGAAGCCTCTGGCAATTAGGACTTGACATAAGGTATCTTTTGATAGTGGAAGCAAAAGAGAGCAAGAAAGAGAGAAATCTGACATTGATTTACCGCAAAGAAGAAGGAGCATTGTCCTGTAATCTTATTTTTCTGTTGTTGTAAAGCAGCCCTGGAGCAGTAAGGGGAGGCTGTCCCCAACTTACTTCTCCTATTGCCTAAGCCACTGTTCTCCTCCACACTTATAAGATATTGCAGTCTATATAGGGTGGAAGGTGGACAACTAAAATCAGAAACAGACAAGGAAATAGAACTAATGTGAACTGGACCAGTTAGCATCGAGATGGTGATTTTTGCTAGAAACTGAGTAGAACAGTGACTTAAGCAATAAGTGAGGAACGCACCGGCTGAGATGAGTGAAACTGTTTTTGTTTATTGTTCCCAGAGTATTCTGCAGCAAGGAAAATAAGGCTGCACAATTTCCCCTGCATTATGATCTGTGGCAATGTTCTGTAATTCCCTGCTCTGTCTTTTTGTTTGTTTTTACAGACTAGATTTTTGGAAGTGTTATCTTCTACCTGCAAAAGGATTTCTACCCTTAAATCCCACAGCTGAAGTGTGTACCAAATTCTCATTTCCTTTAAAATGCAAGAATTAAGTCACAAGAAAGCTGGATAGCCATACAATCATCCCCAAAATTGCTTGAAGCCAAGCTTTAGTGAGATGATTTCAACCTCAAACCATATGGCAAGCACACAGTTCTCCCAAAGCCTCATCATGACAAAGATGATCTTCCTGTAGTCTCTTTTGTTGTGTGTCTGCCTAAGATGCTCTTTCCGGCTCTAATGAGTGAGGCCACAGACACAAGTCCGTGCTCCTTTCTCTTTACTCCTCTGACCTCAGATAGCATGCGGCCAGATTCTGTCTCCATCGTTACTGCAGAAAGTGTTATCTTTAGAGAAAGATGCCTTTTTTTTTTTTATTTAATCATAGCTGTGTACATTAATGCGATCATGGGGCACCATACACTGGTTTTATAGACCATTTGTCACACCGGTTAACATAGCCTGCCTGGCATTTTCTTAGTTATTGAGTTAAGACATTTATATTCTACATTTACTAAGTTTCACATGTATTCTTGTAAGAAGCACCACAGGTGTAATCCCACCAATCACTCTCCCTCCGCCCATCCTCTCCCCTCCCTCCCTTCCCCCTTCCCCCAATTCTTAGGTTATAACTGGGTTCCACCTTTCATGTGAAAGCCATAAATTAGTTTCATAGTAGGGCTGAGTACATTCCAGCTCCATCCATGTAAACATGAAAGAGGTAAAGTCTCCATCTTTCTTTAAGGCTGCATAATATTCCATGGTGTACATATACCACAATTTATTAATCCATTCGTGGATCGATGGGCACTTGGGCTTTTTCCATGACTTAGCAATTATGAATTGGGCTGCAATAAACATTCTGGTACAAATATCTTTGTTATAATGTGATTTTTGATCTTCTGGATATATACCTAGTAGAGGAATTGTAGGATTGAATGGCAGATATATTTTTAGATCTCTAAGTGTTCTCAAAAATCTTTCTAAAAGGAATGTATTAATTTGCATTCCCACCAGCAGTGTAGAAATGTTCCCTTTTCTCCACATCCACGCCAACATCTCTGGTCTTGGGATTTTGTGATATGAGCTAATCTTACTGGACTTAGATGATATCTCAAAGTAGTTTTGATTTGCATTTCTCTGATGATTAAGGATGATGAGCATTTTTTCATATGTCTATAGGCTATGCACCTGTCTTCTTCAGAAAAGTTTCTCTTCAAGTCCCTTGCCCAGCCTGCGATGGGATCATTTGTTCTTTTCTTGCTTATACGTTTGAGTTCTCTTGGATTCTGGTTATTAAACCTTTGTTGGAGACATAACCTGCAAATGTCTTCTCCCATTCTGAGGGCTGTTTGCTTGCTTTACTTACTGTGTTCTTGGCTGTGCAGAAGCTTTTTAGTTTGATCAGGTCCCAGTAGTGTATTTTTGAAACTGCTTCAATTGCCCGGGGGGGGGGGGTACTCCTCATAAAGTACTCACCCAGACCGACTTCTTCAAGGATTTTCCCTGCACTCTCTTCTAGTATTTTTATAGTTTCATGTCTTAAGTTTAAATCTTTAATCCAGTGAGAGTCTATCTTAGTTAATGGTGAAAGCTGTGGGTCCGGTTTCAGTCTTCTATAGGTTGCCAGCCAGTTCACCCAGCACCATTTGTTAAATAGGGAATCTTTTCCCTACCGAATGATTTTAATTAGCTTGTCAAAGATCAATAATGGTAAGTAGCTGAGCTCATCTCTTGGTTCTCTATTCTATTTCAGATATCTACTTCTCAGTTTTTGTGCCAGTACCATGCTGGTTTTTTGTTTTTTTTTTTTTTTGTAGAGACAGAGTCTCACTTTACTGCCCTCAGTAGAGTGCCGTGGCATCACAGGGCTCACAGCAACCTCCAGCTCTTGGGCTTATGTGATTCTCTTGCCTCAGCCTCTCGAGCAGCTGGGACTACAGGCGCCCACCACAACGCCTGGCTAGTTTTTTTTTGCAGTTTGGCCGGGGCTGGGTTTGAACCCGCCACCCTTGGTATATGGGGCCGGCGCCCTACTCACTGAGCCACAGGCCCCGCCCCACCATGATGTTTTGATCACTGTCGATTTATAGTATAGTCTGAGGTCTGGTAGTGTGATTCCTCCTACTTTGTTTTTATTTCTGAGTAATGTCTTGGCTATTTGACTTTTTTTCTGATTCCATATAAAATGAAGTATTATTTTTTCAAGATCTTTAAAGTATGACAGTGGAGCTTTAATAAGGATTGCATTAAAATTGTATATTGCTTTGGGTAGTATGGACATTTTAACAATGTTGATTATTCCCAGCCATGAGCATGGTATGTTTTTCCATTCGTTAACATTTTCAGCTATTTCTTTTCTTAGAGTTTCATAGTTCTTTTTATAGACATCTTTCACATCCTTTGTTAGATAAACTCCCAAATATTTCATCTTCATTGGCACTACTGTGAATGGAATAGAGTCCTTAACTGTTTTTTCAGCTTGACTATTGTTGGTATATATAAAAGCTACTGATTTATGAGTGTTGATTTTGTAACCTGAGATGCTGCTGTATTCCTTGATCACTTCTAAGAGTTTTGTAGTAGAATCCCTGGTGTTTTCCAGATATACAATCATATCATCTGCAAAGAGCGAAAGTTTGATCTCTTCTGACCCTATATGGATACCCTTGACCGCCTTTTCTTCCCTATTTGCGATGGCTAAAACTTCCATTACAATGTTAAAGAGCAGTGGAGACAATGGGCAGCCTTGTCTGGTTCCTGATCTGAGTGGAAATGATTTCAATTTAATTCCATTCAATACGATATTGGCTGTGGGTTTGCTGTAGATGGCCTCTATCAGTTTAAGGAATGTCCCTACTATACCAATTTTCTTAAGTGTTCTGATCATGAAGGGATGCTGGATATTATGAAAAGCTTTTTTCTGCATCAATTGAGAGAATCATATGGTCTTTGTTTTTTAATTTGTTTATGTGCTGAATTATACTTATAGATTTATGTATATTGAACTAGTCTTGAGACCCTGGGATAAAACTGACTTGGTCATGATGTATAATTCGTTTGATGTGTTGCTGGATTCTGTTTGTTAGGATCTTGTTGAATATTTTTGCATCTATATTCATTAGTGATATTGGTCTCTAATTTTCTTTTCTTGTTGGGTCTTTTCCTGGTTTGGAGATCAGGGTGATGTTTGCTTCATAGAACGTGTTGGGTAGTCTTCCTTCTTTTTCTACATTTTGGAACAGGTTGAGTAATATAGGTACTAGTTCCTCTTTAAAGGTTTGGTAGAATTCTGGGCGGCACCTGTGGCTCAGTCGGTAAGGCACCGGCCCCATATACCGAGGGTGGTGGGTTCAAGCCCGGCCCCGTCCAAACTGCAACCAAAAAATAGCCGGGTGTTGTGGCGGGCGCCTGTAGTCCCAGCTGCTCGGGAGGCTGAGGCAGGAGAATCGCTTAAGCCCAGGAGTTGGAGGTTGCTATGAGCTGTGTGAGGCCAGGGCACTCTACCGAGGGCCATAAAGTGAGACTCTGTCTCTACAAAAAAAAAAAAAAAGGTTTGGTAGAATTCTGACATGAAGCCATCTGGTACCGGGCTTTTCTTGTTAGGGAGATTTTGTATGGTTGATGCTATTTCAGAACTTGATATTGGCCTGTTCAACATTTCCACTTGATTCTGGCTAAGTCTTGGAAGGTGATGTGCTTCCAAGTATTGGTCAATTTCTTTCAGATTTTCATATTTCTGAGAATAAAGTTTCTTGTAATATTCATTAAGGATTTTTTGAATTTCTGAGGAGTCTGTTGTTATTTCATCTTTGTCGTTTCTGATTGATGAGATTAGAGATTTTACTCTTTTTTTCCTAGTTAGGTTAGCCAAAGGTTTATCTATTTTTCTGACCTTTTTAAAAAACCAACTTTTTGATTTATTGATCTGTTGTATAATTCTTTTGTTTTTAATTTCATTTAATTCTGCTCTAATTTTGGTTATTTCTTTTCTTCTACTGGATTTGGGGTTGGAATGTTCCTTGTTTTCCAGTTGCTTGAGATGTCCCATTAAGTTGTTAACTTCCTCTCTTTCCATTCTCTTGAGGAAGGCTTGCAGTGCTATAAATTTCCCTCTTAGGACTGCCATTGTGATATCCCAGAGGTTCTGATAATTCATGTCTTCATTGTCATTTTGTTCCAAAAATTTGGCGATTTCCTTCTTAATCTCATCTCTGACCCAGCTATCATTCAGCATAAGGTTATTTAACTTCCATGTTTTTGTATGAGTATGCATATTGCTGTTGTTACTGAGTTCAACTTTTATTCCATGGTAGTCCGAGGAGATGCAAGGAATAATTTCTATTCCTTTAAATTTACTGAGGTTAGACTTGTGACCTAAGATGTGATCCATTTTGGAGTATGTTCCATGGGCTGATGAGAAGTATGTGTATTCAGTTTTGTTGGGATGAAATGTTCTGTAGATGTCTGCTAAATCCAAATGTTGGATGGTTAGATTTAAATCTAAAATTTCTTTGCTCAGCTTCTTATTGGAGAATCTATCCAAAACTGCCAAAGGAGTATTAAAATCTCCGACTATTATGGAGCTGGAGGAAATCAAGTTGCTCATGTCTGTTAGAGTTTCTCTTATAAATTGAGGTGCATTCTGGTTGAGTGCATAAATATTGATGATTGAAATCTCATCATATTGAGTATTACCCTTAACAAATATGAAGTGACCATTCTTATCCTTCCTTACTTTTGTTGGTTTAAAGCCTATTGTGTCTGCAAATAGAATTGCAACACCTCTTTTTTCTGATTACCATTTCCCTGAAATATGGACAACAATCCTTTCATCCTGAGTCTATATTTATCTTTTAAGGTAAGATGTGACTCTTGTATGCAGCAAATATCTGGCCTGAGTTTTTGTATCTGGTCAGCTAAACTGTGCCTCTTTAGGGGACAGTTTAAGCTGTTCACATTAATGGAGAATATTGATAAGTCTGGGTATCGAGTTTTTTGAAAGTCCAGTGGACATTTTTAATCCTTTCACTACTGTGGAAGTTGGAGTTTGATCAAAAGTTTCTGAGTGAGTTTACTTTTGTGGTAGTGGATTGGGCTGGTCATTATGGAGGATAGGTCTGAGAATATCCTGAAGAGCTGGTTTGGTTATGGCAAATTTCTTCAACATATGAATGTCATTAAAGTATTTAATTTCTCCATCATAGATGAAACTCAGTTTAGCTGGATACAGGATCCAGGGTTGAAAGTTATTTTGCTTTAGGAGATTAAAATTCGATGACCACCCTCTTCTGGCTTGAAAAGTTTCAGCAGAGAGATCTGCAGTCATTCTAATGTTCTTCCCTTTGTAGGTAATGGATTTCTTACATCTGGCTGCTTTTAGAATTTTCTCTTTCATATTAACTTTAGTGAAGTTAATTATGATATGCCTGGGGTATGTCTTATTTGGATTGAGTCATGCTGGGGTTCTGTAACTGTCTGCTATCTGAATTTCAGCATCTCTTGGCATGTCTGGAAAATTCTCTTTCAGAATTTCATGGAGAAGGGCCTCTGTGCCTTGAGAAGCCACGTCATCACTTTCAGGGATTCCAATGAGGCAGATATTACCCTTCTTCGAATTATCCCAGAGTTCTCTGAGAGAATGATCCATTTTTGCTCTCCATTTCTCTTCCTCTTTGAGCGTTTGGGAGCGTTCAAAGGCTTTGTCTTCAATGTCAGAAATCTTTTCTTCTGCTTGCTCCACTCTGTTACCGAGGGATTCTACTGTGTTTTTCAGATCTTTGAGGGCTGCAAATTCTTGCTTCAGTGCATCAAAATCTTTGGTGGTTTTGTCTTTAAATTTGTTAAATTCTTGAGACAACTTTTCAATTTCTCCTCGAATTTATAATGCCGACTTTTGAAATGCTCCTCAAATTTCTAATTCCAAATTTTCCTCCATTCTATGAATCTTGTTTGCAATCCAAATTCTGAATTCAATTTCTGACATCTCAGCCAGCTGTTTATGAATGGGATCTTCAGTTACATCTGCCATATCTTTCCTTCGGTGGGTTTATGTATTCTGGTTATTCATGTTACCAAAGTTTTTCCACTGATTCCACCCCATGATTATTTTACACTGTTTGATTTTTTTTCCCCTGGAGCTTGTTGAGGACCCGTACAGTTCTATGGCCTGAGAAACTGAGGACCTGTTTGGTGTGGTGGGGCTAAGTGGTTCTGTCTTGTTTTCAGCTGGTCTCTGTCCGACCCTAGTGAAACAGTTACTCTGGGCTGAAGTCTCAGCTGTGGAGAAATACCAGCAATTAAGTCACCCCGCCCCCCATGGGTAACAATTGGAAAAGGAAAATTAAACCTTCATACAACCACATACCCAGGGCACCACTTGAATAGTCCTCGGGCAATTGGCTCAGTTCAAAAGGTCCAAATCAATTGTCTCAGTCAGTACCTGTCTCAGGTGGGAGAGTTTAAAAGGTCTCTGGCAACCGTATCGCAGGGGTCTGGTGACAACTCAGATATGACTTGCTCCGGTGCTCCGTGAAGTCAGGGGGACCCACCCAACAAATAGATTAGTCTGGGAAGGTTGATGCCTCCTTCCCCACCTTGCACCTCTGTCACACCCAGTCACTGACGGCCCCTCAGAGCTGTGACCCAGTTGCCTCTAGTGAACAGATTCTCCAGGGGTTTCCACCTGCCTGAATCACAAGGAAATCTATATCTGCTCAGCCAGGCCACTGCGCTCTGCCTGTATCTAGCAGGGGGAGGTGAGGCCTGACCACCTTGGTGCTGGATGGAGGCTGGGGGGTGTTCACTCAGTCCCAGCCCCGCCCTGGATTAATATTACTGACAGAACAGAACAACTTTGCAGAAATTTGTTAGAAAGATGCCTTTTGCAATCTTGTAAGAACTCTAGTTGGTCTGGAAGGAGAAGGTTGCAACTCTTTATTTGGGGGCATCTTTAAAAAAGCAACACTCTACAAGTACCTATTTCTATATGTAGAATTCCACCAAGTTCTTAACTGCTATGCTCAAAAACATACTTAGGAGACATAAATGCTGCAAAGTAAAATCTGAAATGCTCAATGTTAAGATTATGAAAATGTTCGCCAAGCATGGTGGCTCACGCCTGTAATCTTAGCAGTCTGGGCAGATGGATCACTTGAGCTCAGGAGTTCAAGACTAGCCTGAGCAAGAGCAACACCCTGTCTCTACTAAAAATAGTAAAACTAGCCTGGCATTATGGTGAGTGCCTGTGATCCCAGCTACTTGGGAGACTGAGGCAAGGGGATTGCTTGAGCCTCCCAGGACACAGAGTGAGACTCTGTCTCAAAACAAACAAACAAAAAGAATCATGAAAATGTTATTAATTATACATGGTAAAAAGCTTCAAAATCGACAGGAACTTCTTTTTTTTTTTTTTTCCTGAATAGCTACTAGGTTTTTTTTTTTTTGAGACCGAGTCTCATGTCGCCCTTGATAGGGTGCTGTGGCGTTATAGCTCACAGCAACCTCCCACACTTGGGCTTAAGCTATTCTCTTGCCTCAGCCTCCCAAGTACCTGGGACTACAGACGCTGGCCACAACACCCAGCTATTTTTTGTTACAGTTGTCACTGTTGTTTATCTGGCCCAGGCCAGGTTTGAACCTGTCAGCCTCAGTGCACAGGGCTGGTGCCGTAACTGCTATGCTACAGGCACCGAGCTGAAAAACTACTAGTTTTAATAACTTAAATAAGTGCTTCTATCAAAGTATTCCTTCAGTAAAAATGTGTATAGTTTGCTGCCAATGATGTGCAAAAAATGAGTATTTATCTTGGGCTTGTTTGAATGATAGGATGAGATTCAGTGCCCATATCAACAGTTCGGTTATCTCCAGTGCCATTTCACCCTTTAGAGTGAGTTACATGCAGAGATTGTGAACATCAGAGGTGGTTTCTTATCCAGTCTGCCTTATTCTTAATCTGTTCACAGATATTTATTTACTAGAGCTTTGTTTTCTTAAGAGTTATGGGATAGGAAAATGAAGTGTTTGCTCTTCATTTACTAAATGATTGTAAACTCGAGTTTTTCATCAAAATAAAATTCCATTGTTTTAAAAAAAATTAAATGAAAAGCTACTAGTTTTAAACACAAAAACTTCTTGAATGAACATTTATATGACACAATATATTTTCAGACCACATCAAATTGTTGTTTTACTGAAAGATATAGACAACATGTCATAAGGATGTGAAATTTTGATAGTTTTTAAGGCTACTTGTGTCTCTACCAGGAAAAGAAATATATGGGCCTAGATGGTGTCTGGAGAAAGTATCTGATCTCAATAGTCACAGAGACACTACTTTTGCTGCTTGTGCATTAAGCACGTGAGGCATAAAGAACACTGATGACAGGCGGTGGAGATAAGGTCATGGTGCCTGTTCATAGAACAAGGCTCTCTGGAGAAATGGAGCTCAAGATAGGAGGGGCTGTGTGTTAGTAGGAAAAGGCTCTTAGGAGATGGGATTCACAAAGTTTGAAGGGAGGACTAGGTGGCTTATATAACAGAAGGAGATGCTGGAGAGTACGTGGGGAATATACAGGCATATTCGTATGCTATATATATGCACGGTGCGCTCCTTGGAGCGTGAACAGAGACGGGGTGTGGGGCTGGACAGGTGGAAGGGGCTCATAGATTAGGGGTCTTCTCTGCCAAGCTAAGGAGTTGGATTTTATCCTAGAGACCAGGATCCTAGAGCCATGGAAAGTTTTAAATTATGGAAATGGTACAACCAAATTTGTATTTTTGAATGCTCTGTCTGCAGTATGGAGACAGGATTTGAGAAAGAGAAAGAGTTTGAAGGCAGGAAAACTAGTTAGGAAAATAAAGGTGACTCCAGTGAGACTGTATGAGCTGGAAGGGGAGGTTTTTAGGACGTTTTGTAGGGACTGTAAGGGACTAGACGGTGGGGAAGGACCTGAGGCTGTCAATGAGGAAGGTGACAGGATAAAATGCTGAAGGAGGCCAAAGGGGCACAAAAGGCCTGGAGAAAGAGACAGGGAAGACAGGAGGACAGATGGAAGGAGGAGGAAGGACTTAGGGAAGTTCGCAGATGGGAGAGAATTAAAGGCCTCTCTTTCGTTGTTGGTGCTTCTGCCAAGAGAACAGTGGCCACAGTCTGGGACCTGTGGAGAATGGTAAATGTTTGGAGGAGTCACTGTGAGCAGAAAGGGAGTAACACAATGTCTGTGCCACCCTGAAGCCCCAGCAGAGGTAAGGCTTTCCTGAGCATGTGAAGACGGGAGAGACAGTAATCCTTGCACTGGGAAATTGAACTGGGTTGTTTTGTGTTAGGACAGTTGACAGGATTGAGAAGGCTGAAGTCCTAGGCTGAGGGAATTGAGTAGGCTGGTGAGAGGGTGCCTGGCAATTTGAGATCCAGGTGTGGACGAGAAGGAAAGGAGCCAGGAAGGGGCTAAACGTCTGATGATCTAAGACTGTAGTGGTAGGGATGAGGCTGAAGTGCAGATTTCATGACAGGTCACACATATGGAATGAAGGAACCTGGAGTGTGGTGGTGGAAAAGGAGGTTTCTGATGAAAGAATGCAGAGGAAAAGCCGTGTCAAGTAGTGACAAGGTTTCAAAGCCAGCCTGAGATATGTGCGGAGGTTACATAGGAGAAATTTGTATCAGACCTAAAGGAAACATTTCCTAAAAGTTCTGTCAACATGGCGCTATTATTTGGTCCTTTTCAACTTTGGGTTTAGGGAAATATTGGAAACCTCTGTTCCCTAAGGAAGATGAAAGTGAGAAGATAGAGCTCTGAAAAGCAAGTACATCTGGGGATTGTTAATTATATGTAAAAACAAAAGCACCCTCAAAACCAGAAACAGGACAGGGAGGTAAGCACTCTGCCTCTTGCTATGTTAAATAACTAGCTAGAAAAGAATGCTTTGCCCAAGTCTTCATAATAAGGCAATTTTATTTGGTTTATACTTCCTATAAATCTTGAAACAAGAGAACTTTTATTTAAGTTTTGTTATATAAATCCCCCCCGCCCCTGAAAAACAGCTTGAATTCTCTTTTATGTTCTTGTCATCCTCCTGGGGTTATGAGTTTGATTAGTAGAGTGGACCTGTAATTTCTAACTTCACACTCTACACTTCATCTAAGTATTCATTATAGCCCTAATTTCTCACTCCAGAAATTGGTTTTCCTTTAGACAGCTTTCTTTTCTAAAATAATGTCTACAATCTCAAAGTAAAAACTAAAAAACAAAATCAAGCTAAATACAAAAACTTTAACCTTATTTAAGGTAGTCTGTAGAAATCTTTGAAGTGAATAAAGTGTAAATAAATATTCATACTATTATTTATAATTGCCTAAAAGTGAAAACACCCAAATTGTCTATCCATGAATAAATGAATAATTAAAATGTGGCATATCTATATAATTGAATATAATTGAATATCATTTGGCATAAAAAGAAACGAAGTATAGATACATGCTAAACATTGATGAATCTTGAAAACAGTATGCTAAGTGTGATGATTCATTTCATGTCAACTTGGTTGGGACCTGGGATGTCCAGATTAAACATTCTTTTTAGGTGTGTCTGTGAGGTTGTTTCTGGATGAGATTAGCATTTATACGGTGCTAGGGGCCTGATTACAGCAGATTGCCCTCAGTGTGAGAGAGCATTATGCAATCTGTGGGGAAGGCAGCATTCATTCTCTCTGCCTGAATGCTTGACCTGGGACATCAGTCTTCTCCTATCCTGGACTGGGACTTATACCATGCCTGGTCTCCAGATTGCAGAGGTCAGACTGTGGGACTTCTCAGCCTCCATGATCACATGAACCAATTTCTTATAATAAATATCATCTTTCTAAGTCTCTCTCATCTTTTCTCCTTCATGAGAGGGACCCATTTCCAACTCTCTTTGGAAGTGTTCTAAACTTTCTCTTTGAAAAAAGAAAAAGAAAAAAACTTGTCTCTATCTATATCTCCATCCATCTCATTGGTTCTGTTTTCTAGAGATAAAAGCATACACTATTTGACACATAGGGCACGCTACATAGAAATAAAGCATTTCCCGCAAGTTAATTCTCCTGTGGCTAGTTTATTTTTTGAGAGAACTTTATAACCATGGACTTGAAGGGACGAAGATAGTTCAAAAACTAAAAAGGCCTCTGAGTCCTAATGTCTTCTGGGTAAGAAGTAAGCTGAAAAAACTATTCAACTTCAAACATGGGCTATTTCTTATGGAACAGGAAGAATGACTCAGAGGGCAGAGCCAAGGTCTTGGGGAATTGGGAGAGCTACTCTTAGCAAGCAGAACTGGGCCTTAATCAAGGCACTTCTGATCTCACAGTTGGAGGAAATGACAATATATGTTTGCTGAATTTCAGAATTGCTATGGTCTGGTGGCTGATACATCCCCCACCCCCCTTTTTTTTGAAAGGAGGTGGTTATCTTCTCCTTTTTTAACCATTGTATTTTTGGGTGCATGTGGGCAGATAGTCTTTTTTTTTTTTTGAGACAGAGTCTTACTTTGTAACCCTTGGTAGAGTGCCATGGAGTCATAGCTCACAGCAACCTCCAACTCTTGGGTACAAGCTCTTGACTCAGCCTCTCAAGTAACTGAGACTATAAGGGCACACCACAAACCCTGGCTATTTTTTTTTTTTTTTGTAGAGACAGAGTCTCACTGTACTGCCCTCGGGTAGAGTGCCGTGGCGTCACACGGCTCACAGCAACCTCTAACTCTTGGGCTTACGCGATTCTCTTGCCTCAGCCTCCAACCCTGGCTATTTTGAGAGACAGGGTCTCACTCTTGCTCAGGCTGGTCTTAAACTCCAGACCTCAGGCGATCCATCCACCTCGGCCTCCCAGTGGGATTATAGGCGTGAGCAGATAGTCTTCCTAAATCACATGCCTTTGCAAACATAGTGTCAAACCTAAGAGAACATACCTAAAGAGGCTCATCTGCTCCTTGATCTTATTTAGG
The DNA here is from genome assembly GCF_027406575.1 of Nycticebus coucang. Lineage (NCBI taxonomy): Eukaryota > Metazoa > Chordata > Mammalia > Primates > Lorisidae > Nycticebus > Nycticebus coucang. The sequence continues at coordinate 70,569,238 of NC_069786.1, read as the reverse complement.
TAATAAGATCCTGGACTTTGAGTTGATGCTACACTAATATGATCCTTCAGGATTTTGAGGGCCAGGCATGGTGGCTCACCCTTGTAATCCCAACAATTTGAGAGGCCAAAAAGGGAGGATTACTTGAACCCAGGAGTTCCAGACCAGCCTGGGCAATAAAGTTCCCATCTCTCAAAAAAAAAAAAAATATATATATATATATATAGCAGAGCATGGTGGTGCACCTGCAGTCCTGGTTACTCAGGAAATTGAGGCAGGAGAATTGCTTGAGCTTCGGGATTCCAGGTTACAGTGAGCTATGTTGATGCCACGGCACTCCAGCCTGGGGGACAGAGTGAGACTGTCTCTAAAGGAAACCAGAAAAACAAAAACCAAGAAAAATGTGACGTGTAATTTTAGAGTACTATTCAAGAGACTTTGTTTATATTAAATAGGAGATCTTTATTTTATATACAATGTTAATTATATAAATAGCCAAATCCTTGATTTCTCCTAGTCTCAGTAGACTTTTATTGAACTTAATTTCTTCTTTTAGCATGTGTTATTCAAATAACAGAATGATGTTTGTTGCTTATTTTGATAATATATTTCTATGAAAAAATCTTTTGTTCTTATGACTTATAGGATTCTTTGGTTGGCTTAATACTGTCAAGAAATGTGACCAAAACCCATTCATTACATTACACTTTCTTTCTTTTTTTAATTTTTTTTTTTTTTGAGACATAGTCTCACTTTATTGCCCTTGGTAGAGTGCTGTGACGTCTCGGCTCACAGCAACCTCTAGCTCTTAGGCTTAGGTGATTCTCTTGCCTCAGCCTCCCGAGTAGCTGGGACTACAGGTGCCCACCACAACACCCAGCTATTTTTTGTTGCAGTTTGGCCAGGGCCGGGTTTGAACCTGCCACCTTCAGTACATGGGGCTGGCACCCTACCCACTGAGCCACAGGTGCCGCCCATACATTACACTTTCTTTAAAGTTAATTTTTGTGGCAGAGATATGAAGTGGAACAGAAGATAGATGCATTTGATAAACACAACATTCCTGAGACTTTGACTTTTAAGAAAATAATGTGGATTAGAAGACTAGCATTAAAATATCTTCGATAACATGCTTCAAAGCCCTGTGTCCAAGATATACTCTGCAGTTAACAGAACAGTAACATTTCTATACTTTCCTAAGACAGCTCATTTCAATTTCTTCACAAAGGATTGGGTAGTTGTATTTAGCTAACGATTCTACACAATGGAGTCTCTAGCATTCTTTTTTGCAGGATAGCTTTATATAAACAAGAGCAATGGTTTTAAGCCACATTTGCTTCTTTCATTTGCTTGCTCTAGACTTCTGCAATTCATCATCTGGCTCTTGTTAGGGTTATTTTTCCATTCGGTTGGGACTTTACTACACTTTGTGTACATTAACAGAAATATTGGTAGAGTCAGCAGTAGTGAGAAGGGTTTGTTGGGCAAATCTCTTTAGGATCTTGCCTTTGTCCACTGGCACCATGCCTCCTGTGCTCTGCCCTGGCCACATGCAGCTATTTATCCTGACTGTGTGAGTTGTGCTCTTGCATTTTTTATTTCTCTGAGGCTTGCCCCCCATCTCAGTTAGCTTCTACTCAGTCTTTACAATTCAGCATAATTGTCTCTGGCTCCAGGATGCCCTCCAGTTATCTTCAGTCTTGGTACCGTATTTTACTCACCTCCCCTGTGGGCCTCACTTACCATATTGACTCCTTTGTCTCTTTTCCCCATTAGACTGTGTAGGAAAGGAATTACATTTTATCTGTATTTATCTACTGTCCCTCAACAGAGTACCTGGCATAGCATTGGTTCAATAAGTGCTTGTTAGCTTGTTAAGAGAGAAAATGAAAGGGAAGCCTTTCTGTCTTAGAGGAAAACGAAATCAAGCTTTAGAAAGGCACCTTCATGGGGAACCACAGATAAACATTATCTTTCTCTTTTAAACAGCTTTATTGAGAGATCATTCACAATTCATATAATTCACTTCTTGGGGTTTTTATGCACTATAATGAGCTGATGGAAGTAGTTAAATTTATACTCCTTCAGGCTATCACACATATCACAAGTAGTGGTTTTTTGTTTTTTTTTTTTAACACTTTTATATTATGTTTCCAAACATGTTAGAAAATAGTCAACATCCTTACAATTTTTAAAAGCCCTTTTTGTCTAACACAGTGGTTCTCAAATTTTAAATGCCTCAAAATCACCTTGAGGGTTTAATGCATAGATTACTCTCAGAGTTTCTGATCCAGAGGGTCTGGGTGGGTCTAAGAATTAGCATTTCTAACAAGTTTCCAAATAGAGGGGATACTACTGGTTGAGGAACCACACTTCTGGGAAGTACTGGTCTCGGTTTTAGTAGTTATCAGCATTTTACCTTGCCTGTCACGTACCCCTTCCTTTCTTCCTTTCCTTCTTTTCTGTAGTTTCTAAAAGTAAATTTCTTACCTGGGTTTGGTAACAAGGTGATACTGGCTTCACAGAACGTGTTGGGGAAGGATTCCTTTCTTCTTGATGTTATGAAATAATTTCTGCCGTATAGGTATTAATTCCTCTTTGTAGGTCTGGTAAAATTTGGCTGTGAAACCATCTGGTCTGGAATTTTTTTTTCTTTGGAAGGTTTTTTATTGCTGCTTCAATTTCGTCACTTGATATTGGTCTGTTTAGGAGTTCTGTTTCTTTCTGATTGGACCTAGGGAGGTTATGTGTTTTCAAGAATTCATCCATTTCCTCAGTGGTTTCCAGTTTATAGAGGTTTTTATAGTATTCGGGGATGATTATTTTGTATTTCTGTGATATCAGTTGTAAAGTATCCTTTTTTTCCTTTTCTTTTCTTTTTTTTTTTTTTGAGACAGAGTTTTACTCTGTGGCCCTAAGTAGAGTGCCATGGCATCATCATAGCTCACAGCACAAACTCTTGGGCTCAAGCAATCCTCTTGCTTCAGCCTCCTAAGTAGTCGGGACTATAAACGCCCGCTAAAAGGCCTGGATAGTTTTTCTATTTTTTGCAGAGATGGGGTCTCGCTCTTGCTCAGGCTGGTCTCGAACTCCTGATGAGGACTCTCTTTTCACATATTATCATACCTAAAAGTTAAAAATACATCCTTAGTATCATCTAACTGATAATCATAAAATTTTTTTAATTATCTCAAGAACACTTCGGCAATGCTTTATATTTCATCAAATCAGGAGGCATATAATGTCTGGTTGTCCCACTTTAAGTGATGCTAAATTGGTGGATTTAAGGAGTATCAGCTTAATCTTACATTGTGCAGTGAACTATCCACCTTTCTCCTAACAGTTTTATCATCCATTGATGAGCACTGCCCAAACCAGTTGCTCATGGTTTTCTAAATCTATCATTCCTTTACATTTATTAATTAGGTATCTCTTTCTTTCTTTCTCTCCTTTTTTTTTTTTTTTGGAGACAGAGTCTCACTTTGTCACCCTTGGTAGAGTGCTGCATCACAGTTCACAGCAACCTCCAGCTCTTGGGCTTAGGTGATTCTCTTGCCTCAGCCTCCTGAGTAGCTGGGACTACAGGCACCCACCACAACACCCGGCTATTTGTTTTTTTGCAGTTTGGCTGGGGCTGGGTTTGCACCCACCACCCTCGGTATATGGGGCCAGCCCCCTACTCACTGAGACACAGGTGCCACCAGGTATCTCTTTTTTCAATTAGGGCTATTTAGTGATTCTAAAATACTGTTTGTATAGAACAGGCAGAATACATTCTTTTGTGTTATCCTTTCATTTCTAATTTTCAAAGTAAACACTTAATTTCTGTCCTTACTGAATTGTGTCCCCTAAAATTCACACCAAAGTTCTAACCCTTAGTAGCTATGTGTAGAGAGAGAGAATTTAGAACAGTAAGTTAAAATTAGGTCATTAAGGTGGGTCCCAATCTAATATGAATGATGTCCTTATAAGAAAAGGAAATCTGGGGCGACGCCTGTGGCTCAAGGGGTAGGGCACCGGTCCCATATGCCAGAGGTGGTGGGTTCAAACCCAGCCCTGGCCAAAAACGAAAAAAAAAAAAAAAGGAAAAGGAAATCTGGACAGAACAGGCACAGATGGAAGACCAGATGAAGACAGGAGAAAATGGCCATCTACAAGCCAGGGACAGAGGTATCAGAAGAAACCAACCCTGTTCAGAACCTGATCTCAGACCTCCACCCTCCAGAATTCTGAGCAAATTAATTTTTACTGTTTAAGCCACCCAGTCTGTGGTACTTTCTCATGGCAACTCAAGAAATTGAATATGATGCCCTAACTACTTCTAACGGTGCCTGTGGCTTTTGAAAAAATTAATTAGCTTTCTTTCTCTTTTGTTTCTTTTTCTTCTTTTTATTTTTTTCAGTTACTTAAAAAAAATTTTTTTTTCAAGTTAATATGAGGGTACAGATGATTAGTTTACATTGCTTGTATTTGTTAGGTAAAGTCCAAGTTGTAGAGTTGAGCTCTTCACCGAGGAGCTGCCATATACCCCTACATGTTAGAGGAGAGCTTACCAAAACTTCTTCCTCCTCCCCTCTCCTCTTTTTTCTTTTTTTAGACAAAGTCTTGCTCTGTCTCTCAAACTAGAATGCAGTGGCATCATTGTAGCTCACTGCAACCTCAAACTCTTGGACTCGAGCAATCCTTCTGACTCAGTCTTCCAAGTGTTGGGGACTACAGGCACCCACCACACCCAGCTAATGTTTTTCTTTCTTTCTTTTTTTTTTTTTTTTAAAGATGGGGGTTCTTGCTGTTGCTTAGGTAGGTCTTGAACTTCTGGACTTAACCAATCCTTCTACCTTGATCTCCCAAATTGCTAGGATTACACTATCTGGCCTCTTACTCTTTTTCATATCATTGTGAACTCATAGATTTTATGCATTCAGTCTGTTTCAATCAGTTGTAGTCATTTTTCCTTTGTATGTTTAAATTTTTCTGTGCATGACTAGAGGATGCCCCAGAGTAATTAGACTTTGGTATCATTTTGGTTTAACCCCAGCTGTCTTTGATGACAACCTTGTCCTCAAGTACAAGATATCTCAGGCTCATTCTATACATTTTTGTTCTTGACCTGGAATCAGCTAACTTAAAAATGACACAGTAGTCCCCATTGTCCACGGGGGATACATTCCAAGACCCCCAGTGGATGCCTGAGGCTGAGGATGGTACTAAACCCTATATATACTGTTTTTTCCTATGCATACATACTTACGATAATATTTAATTTATAAATTAGAAATAGTAAATGTTAACAATTAATAAAACAGAACAAATGTAACAAGATACTATAATAAAAGTTTATGTGAACATGTGTCTCTCTCTCAAAATACCTTATTGGAGCCAGGTGTGGTGGTTCACACCTATAATCCTAGCACTTTGGGAGGCTAAGGTGGAAGGATTCCTTGAGGCCAGGAGTTCAAGACCAGCCTTGGCAATGATAGTAGTGAGGCGCATGTCTACTAAAAACAAAAATAAAACTAAAAACATCTAAAAAATAAAATCTTGGGCCAGGCGTGGTGGCTCATACCTATAATCCCAGCACTCTGGGAGGCAGAGGCGAGTGGATTACCTGAGCTCAGGAGTTCAAAACCCCATCACTAAAAAAAATAGCCAGGTGTTGTGGTGGGCACCTGTAGTCCCAGGGAGACTGAGGCAAGAGGACTGCTTGAGCCCGAGTTTGAGGAAGTTGTTAGCTATGATGCCACGGCACTCTACCAAGGTGGCAAAGTCAGACTCTGTCTCAAAATAAATAAAAAATAAATAAAATCTGGGCGGCGCCTGTGGCTCAGTCAGTAAGGCGCCGGCCCCATATAGCGAGGGTGGCGGGTTCAAACCTAGCCCCGGCTGAACTGCAACCAAAAAATAGCTGGGTGTTGTGGCGGGCGCCTGTAGTCCCAGCTACTCGGGAGGCTGAGGCAAGAGAATCACTTAAGCCCAGGAGTTGGAGGTTGCTGTGAGCTGTGTGAGGCCACGGCACTCTACCGAGGGCCATAAAGTGAGACTCTGTCTCTACAAAAAAAAAAATAAAAATAAATAAATAAAATCTTGTTGTACTGTACCTATTGTGATGATGTGAGATGATAAATGCTTATGTGACAAGATGAAGTGAAGCGAATGACAGAAGCACTGTGACATAGTTTTGGACTGCTGTTGATTTTCCGAGGATCATCTGCTTTGGGGGATCCTGGATCATGGAGCCACGATGATGTTGATGGCTGGACATTAGGTGCAGACGGTGTCAATGGTAACGGGCAGGTAGTGTACAGGGTGTGGATACACTTGTCAGAGCAATGATTCACATCCCAAGTGAGATGGGATGGTGTGAGATTTCATCATGCTATTTAGAACAGTGCACAATTTAAAATTTATAGTTTTATTCTAGAATTTTCCATGTAATATTTTGGGATCATGCTTGGCCATGGGTAACTGAAAACTTGAAGAGGGAAGCCATGAATAAGGGGCACTACTGTATAACCTGGGCATATTGCTCTTCATTGCTACTAGGTTGCCACTGCATCTGAGTTTTTTCAGGAAATAAAAGATTACGAGGGTCTTGCTCTGTTGCCCAGGCTGGAGTGCAGTGGCCTCATCACAGCTCCCTGCAACCTCAAATTCATAGGCTCAAGAGATCCTCCTGCCTCAGCCTCCTGATTGGGACTACGGACACACACCATCACACCTGGGTAATTTTTCTATTTTTTTCTATGTTGCTCAGACTGGTCTCAAACTCTTGGCCTCAGGCAATCCTCTCAAAGTTCTAGGATGACAGATGTGAGCCACTTGACCTGACTTTTCTATTCGTGTCTTACATCTATTACACAGAAAGTTTTGGATCACAACATATTAACATAATCAATTGCCTTATAATATCCATAAAAATTTCAAAATGATATCAAGTTTTTTACTAACAATCAGACTATTAAAAGAAATTTAATGTTTGCCTTTTGTCCTCAGATTATGCACTCCTTTTTTTTTAAATACACATTTCTAAAACACATAGTCAAAATCTTATGTTTTAAAAATGCTAAAAGTAGTTATTTTCTTGTATGGTTACATTATCAATTTGATATACAGTTAATTTCATTTGTTTTAGAACAATCTTTTTGGTACTTTGTCAGGCAATGTTCTTTGATTTTATAAGCATCATCAGAAAGCAGCTGTCTTCAAGGTGCAATGAGAATTGAGCTTAAAAGACAGAAGAAATGGAAAAAAGCCGTTCTGGGACCTCATCTTCCTACTTATATATGTCATTTAATAGTTGACCAGTGATTTCACAGCAATTCATCCAGGTTTCCTTGACTAAACTGTTCTCCGACAAAACATTTTAATCAGTGCCTCAATTTAGATAATCCTGGTTACTTCATAAACATTGAAACGTTAATGTTTCAAGGTTCTTGTTTGCCCTTGAACACTAAAGCTGACTGATACATTGAATATATCTTCTAATACTCTTAATAGACATATTTACTGCATTGAAATAGTCATGATTAAAAAAAGAAATCCTAGCCAGAAATTTCCTCTGGGGTCAATTTTTTTTTACATGAAATTGAATTTATATTTTGCTTTGGTAAAAAGTATGCACGTGCGCACACACATATCCCTTCTTAAAAAATACTTTTTTTTTATGTTTTGTTTATTTTTTTGAGTCAGAGTCTCACTTTGTCACCCTGGATAGAGTACTATGGCAACGTAGCTCACAGCAACCTCAAACTCTTGGGCTCAAGTGATTCTCTTGCCTCAGCCTCCAGAGTATCTGGGACTACAGGCTCCCACCACAATGCCCAGTTATGTTTTTAAGAAATGGGGGTCTCAAAAGAAGATAATTTAGATGTTAAAAAAAAAAAAAGAAATGGGGGTCTCTTTCTTGCTCAGGATGGTTTTGAACTTGTGAGCTCCAGCAATCTGCCCACCTTGGCCTCCCACAGTATTTTTATTTTTTGAAGTTAACAGTCTTACTGGAAGACTTTATGTTTTAGAGTGATTTTAAGTTCACAGCACAATTGAGAGGAAGGTACAGAGATTTCCATATACACCCTGCCCTAGGCACACTGCCTCTCATTGTCAGCACCCCCCACTGGAGTGGTACGTGTGCTACCACCTACGAACTTACATGGCGCATCACTCCCAGCCAACGTCACTCTTCAGTGCCACGCCTTCTTCAGGTTGGGATGGGTGTACAATAACACGTATTTACCATTAGCGTCATACAGAGTAGCTTCACTGCCCTAGAAATCCTGTGCTCTGCTTGTTCATCCCTCCTTCCTTCCGATCTCTGGCATCCACTGATCCACTGTCTCCATAGTTTTTGCCTTTTCGAGAATATCATATAGTTGAAATAATACAGTACGTAGACTTTTCAGATTGTTTTCTTTCACTTAGTAATATGCATTTAAGGTTCCTCCATGTCTTTTCATGGCTTGATAGATCATTTCTTTTTAGCGCTGAATAATATTCTGTCGTTTGGAAATACCAGAATTTATTTCCCCATTCACCAGGTTTTGGCAATTATGATCAGAGCTGCTATAAATATCCATGTGCAGGTTTTTGTGTGAATATAAACTTTCACCTTTTGGGGGTAAATACTAAGGAGCACAATTGCTAGAGTGTGGTTAGAGTGTTTAGTGTCGTAAGAAACGGCCAGTCTTCAAAGTGACTGCATTATTTTGCATTCCCAGCAGCAATGAGTTAGAGTCCTGTTGCTCTGCATGCTTGCCAGGATTTGGTGTTTTCAGTGTTTTGGATTTTGGCCTTTTTAACAGGTGTGTAGTCGATTCTTTCTTCATTTATATTGTTAGCCAGATTGCATTGTTTACTATACTATGTATGAAATAGCCTTTGACGACTGTAGGAAAAGCATGTTTAAATAGAAAGCATGAGAACTCTAAAGTCAGATGGAACTTGTTTTATGCAGTAAAAGTTACTAAAAACCGGTAATAAAGCTGCCTAACTTTTTACAGTCTTGGTATCCTTAGCTGTAAAAGGGTTGTAATAATATATACTAAAAGAGAGTTATCCTGAGCAGTAAATTAGGTCCCGAGTATAAAGTGGCTAGTACAGTGTCAGGCCCACCACAGGGGTTTAATAATCACCATGTTTCTCTTAACCTAAAAACTTCTTGAGACAAACACAAATAGAAGAAGTGGTTTGATCTTAAAGATGATTGTTAGTACAGTTTTACTTCCTGTCTTTATTCTTAAGTCATTTTTTATAACTCAGCTCTACCCTAAAAGGAGTACCAAATTGAGCTCTTATTTATTACTTCATTTGGTCAGGAAGTCACTGTATCAAGCAATCTCTTTAGTCCTGCTAATTTATGCAGGGCACAGAGGTAATATAAAAAAATGGCTACCATAATTAGGAGGTTTTCTACTGGCTGTCAAACAGGACATCCTAAAGAGTTTCTGGAGGGAGAGCCTGAATTTGCCTCAAGAAAAGCTACAAGTTTCAAGTCATTCTTTGGAGATTTTTTTACTCCCCTTGAAATTGCATTTTCTCACCCAGAGTGAAATATAAGACTTTTAATTCCATCTCTAAATTTCACTTTAGTAGTCAGACTTCTGATGGGAGCACTGCTTTCCTTAGGGTTGATGCTCACTTTTTTTTCTTGGTAAGTAATCCTTTTATTGTTTGTTAGGTGTTGAAAAGGGAAGGGGAGAGAGCATTCTTTAACAGTCTTGTATTTTTCCTGCAACAAAAGTACTCCTCCTAAATCACTAAAAGCAACTTTCAGAGTTACTCTCCTCAGGGCACATGTTCCAAGAAATTTTAATGTATATTATGTTTAAAAGTATATACACATTTGGGCAGCGCCTGTGGCTCAGTCGGTAAGGCGCCGGCCCGATATACCGAGGGTGGCGGGTTCAAACCCGGCCCCGGCTGAACTGCAACCAAAAAATAGCTGGGCGTTGTGGCAGGTGCCTGTAGTCCCAGCTACTCGGGAGGCTGAGGCAGGAGAATCGCTTAAGCCCAGGAGTTGGAGGTTGCTGTGAGCTCTCTGATGCCATGGCACTCTACCGAGGGCCATAAAGTGAGACTCTGTCTCTACAAAAAAAAAAAAAAGTATATACACATTTGGTAATGCAGGTTTAAAGAGAGTTGAAGTCTTTGATGCAGAATTTCTCAAAACTTTAAATATTCTGATATATATCAATCTCCCAAAGGGATTATGCAGCACTTCCTAAATTTATCTGATCTTGGATTCCTTATTTCACAGAACAACTTGGGAGAATCGTTCATTGTTCCACAGAACGCACTATAGGAAACAATGTCTCCTAATTTAAAACTACAGGTAAGAGGAATATTAGACCTATGTGCCTCCAAGATACACTAAGTTTAAGTTCTTGTTTGCTTTGGCTACTGCAACCATTGTTTGGCTATAAGAAACAGAAACACGCTGCAAATCAATTTAACAGAAAATGGAAGTTCTTGGTGGAACACAGATGTTATCTCACGGAGTCCAAGGTCAGAAATATACAGGGACATAAGAGGTGTAGACTTTAATCTTGTGATTATGCGCTCCTCTCTCAATTTCCGCAGGACCATATATATATATACGGTCCATTATCTACTCCTCTTCCTACCTCCCTGTTTCCTTTTTCTTTTTAGGATAGTTGATTTTGCCCTTGTCAAGACATTGTCTGACATAGCCCTAGTTCTATGTTCTCTAAATAGCTGATATTTTTTATTATTATGTTCTAAGTTCAGCTTCTAGAGAGAAACAGAATCTTTATTTGCCCAGCTTGGGTTAAGTTTTCTGGCGCTCCTAATCCAGTCTACTGTGGGTGAAAGGCTCATGTACTAATAACAGGAAAGCTTAGGCCTACCCCCTCAGCTCAGCAAAGAAAATGAATCCTTGTTAGAGTGAAGAGGCTGTGGGATGATAGTTACCACCAAAGCAACATCAGTCATGACTTCTTTTGTGTGTGTGTGTGTGTGTGTGTTTGACCGGGGCTGGGTTTGAACCTGCCACCTCTGGTATTACTCCTTTGAGCCACAGGTGCCACCCCAGTCATGACTTCTTTCTAAGAATTATCTTACCAAGGGCAGCCTTGATTATAGTAATTCACATATATTAATAGTTAGAGTATCCCTAATCTGAAAAACTAAACTAAAATCTAAAATCCTCCAAAATGAAACTTTTTCTTCTTTTTTCTTGATATATAATATTTGCACATACTTATGGAGTGTAACTGATATTTTGATACTGTATACAATGATCAAATTAAGGTAACTAGGACATCCATCACCTCAAACATTTATCATTTCTTTGTGTTGAGAACATTTGAAACTTTTTGAGTGCTAATAAGTTGCCATGAGTGGAAAATTCCACACTTGGCCACATATGATGGGTCACAATCAAAATGTAAGTGGAAAGCCACTGTTTATTGCCATTATTAACAGCTGATGGAGATGTTCTGGTGATGTTACTGTGCTGCTTACTTTCCTTGAACAGGTGATTTTTTTCACTGTATTAATGGTGGTATATATTACCATTTTTTTTTTTTTTTTTTGTAGAGACAGAGTTTCACTTTATGGCCCTTGGTAGAGTGCCATGGCATCACACAGCTCACAGCAACCTCCAACTCCTGGGCTTAAGCGATTCTCCTGCCTCAGCCTCCCTAGTAGCTGGGACTACAGGCGCCTGCCACAAAACCCGGCTATTTTTTTGTTGCAGTTCGGTTGGGGCCGGGTTTGAACCCGCCACCCTTGGTATATGGGGCCGGCGCCTTACCGACTGAGCCACAGGTGCCGCCCACACACTACCATTTTTTTTACTGTTGAGTCCTTACGTGTGAATAAGCATAAGAAAATAATTGTTTATCAGTACCATACAAATTCTAAGTCAGGAATGATGGTGATGTTCGGATTGTTCACATGGTGGGCTGAGTTAGTGACACCTCTGCTTTCTGATATTTCAATGTACACAAACCAGCCTGGGCAACATAGCAAGATCGCCATCTCTACAAAAAATCAAAAAAATGGCTAGATGTAATGATACCTACCTGGTGTTCTGGCTACTTGGGAGGCTAAGGCAGGAGTGGTGCTTGAGTCTAGAAATCGGAGCTACAGTGAGCTGTGTTCATGCTACTGCACTGCAGCCTGGGTGACAAAGCGAGACCTTGTCTCTCTTAAAAAAACAACAACATATATTTATACACATGTATATATTTATATACATGTATATACACACTACAAAATTATCTTCAGGCTATTATTTATAAGGTGTGTATGAAACATAAATTTTGTGTTTAGACTTAGGTCCTATCCCCAAGATATCCCATTGTGTATGTGTAAATATTTCAAAATTTGAAAAATTCAAAATCAGAAGCACTTTTGGTTACAGGCATTTTGAATAAGGGATATTTAACCTATACTATTAATACCAAATTGACTTGGAAAGAAAGTCCTTCACGGAACCTACAGGGAAAGAATATTGTGTTAGGTATTACCACTATTTATCAATACCTAATTCTCCTCTATTTCTGGGCACAAAGAAGATTCCCAGCCCCTTGAAATTATATGGGGTCATATGACTTAGTTTGGCTAATAAAATGCTACTTTGGGGTAAGAGTACTTTTTTTTGAGACAGAATCTCAGTCTATCACCCTGGGAAGTGCACCATGGCATCATAGCTCACAGCAACCTCAAACTCTTAAACTTGAGTGATCTTCTTGCCTCAGCTTCCCAAGTAGCTGGAACTATAGGTCTGCAACACTATTCCTGGCTAATTTTCCTAGTTTTAGCAGAAATGGCGTCTCACTCTTGCTCAGGCTGGTCTAGAACTCCTGAGCTCAGGCAATCCACCCACTTGGACCTCCCAGAGTGCTAGGATTACTGCATGAGCCACCATACTGACCATGGGTAAGAGCACTTTGACATAGAAGGGTTCTGAGAATAAAGCAGCCTGAAAGTACTGAGCCAACTGATGGAGAGCTGGCAGATCTCTAGTGGATGTAATGTAAGAAATGTACTTTTATTCTGTTAAGCTTCTCAAATTCTGAAGTTGCCTGTTGTTAGATTATTATCTAGCCCATTCTGCCCAATACAGATATTCTTTGAAATGAACAACACAGGTCCAAAACCATAATGAAGATGAAATATTATGCCAAGCTGATGTTAAATTGAGAGGGCCTGAGTTTGGTGACCTAGGTCCATGCATAAGATTCCCCGATTTCCAGCTTAAGTGATGGGTCCTTATGACATATTTTGACAAGCAACCTTCCTTTCCTTTTTTTTGAGACAGAGTCTTACTATGTTGCCCTCAGTGGAGCGCCATGGCATCACAGCTCTCAGCAACCTCAAACTGTTGAGATTAAACAATTCTCTTGCCTCGGCCTCCCAAGTAGCTGGGACTACATGCACCCGCCACAATGCCTGGTTATTTTTTTTGTTGTAGTTGTCATTGTTGTTTAGCAGACCTGGCCAGGTTCGAACCTGCCAGCCCTGGTGTATGTGGCTGGAGCCCTAACCACTGAGCTACGGGCGCTAAGCCCAACCTTCCTTTCAATGATGGGAATTTTCAGTATCTTGTAAAAATTAATAAAAATATTATTTTCACATGTTCTAATTTTATACACCATTAAGACTTTACTGTTTCCTCACTGAACTAGGTGTGCCAACATTTATTACAATTTTTATATATCAGATGACCACCAATGCCACTATATCTTTCAGAATTACCGTACTCTGCTCAAGGTACTATCTTGAAAAATGGTTCAGGAAGTTAGGTAGACACTGCTGGTGTCTTTTTCTTATACAACCCACATTTTACTCAGATTCTCTACCTATCTCTCACACAGCCATGGGCTTCAGAGGAAGTTCACTTCTCTGTTAGCCCGAGGATGGACTAAAAGGTCTCAGCGTAACCATATCTTCCCTGCCAATGTTTGATCAGGTATAGGCCTGAGACTCAGTTTTGCTCGGAGAAATGGAAGAATTGTGCTGACAGGGCTCTGAAATGTTTCCTTTCTCCAGGAAAAAGCTACTGGAAGAGCTGGTTTCTCCTTGCTCCCTCCCCCTCATATTGTCATTTTTGGATGTGCTGTTAGAACTGCTACAACAGGCTTATTGCTGTGAACCTAGAGGAAGCCCAGTGAATACAGAACCAAGACATAGGACCAGGATCCTTGAAATTGTGTTGAGCTATTGAATCTGTCAGTCCTGAAGTTCTCCTCTCTGTACTTTGTTATACAGGATACATTTTTTTTTTTTTTTTTGAGACAGAGCCTCAAGCTGTCACCCTGGGTAGATGCTGTGGCATTACAGCTCACAGCAACCTCCAACTCCTGGGCTCAAGCAATTCTCTTGCCTCAGCCTCCCGAGTACCTGGGACTACAGGCGCCTGCCACAATGCCCGGCTATTTTTTGGTTGCAGCCATCATTGTTGTTTGGTGAGCCTGGGCTGGATTCGAACCCACCAGCTCAGGTGTACGTGGCTGGCGCCTTAGCCGCTTGAGTTACAGGCGCTGAGCTATACAGGATACATTTTAATAGACTTAGAAGCTAAAAGCATTAGTTAGCTAATATACAGGCAGTATATTTACTTTTCTGGATTAGTATATGCCTTTTTATGGAGCCTCTGGGAAAACAGTACGTAACTTTTTAGTACTACCTGGCATATATATAATATCAGATGTGTGGAAAGTAAGTGAAAATCAAGGTATTTTATTTTAAACTTGCAAATTGTAGTTAAAGTAATTAGGTATTCTTCTATATATTTTACCCAGGTCCTTATATAGTTATTTGTGTAATTTCTTGTCCACCACACTAGACTGTAAGCTCCTTGAGGGCAATGACTATGTTTATCTTATCTATGTATGTATATATGTATTTTGAGATAAAGTCTATTGCCCAGGCTACAGTGCCATGGCATCAGCCTAGCTCACAGCAATCTCAGCCTCCAGTGTAGCTGGGACTATAGATGTACTCCACCATGCCTGGCTAATTCTTTTATTTTTAGTAGAGATGGGGTCTTGTTCTTGCTCAGGCTGTTCTTGAATTCCTGAGCTCAAGGGCTCCTCCAGGCCTCCCAGAGTCCTGTGGTTACAGCCATAAGCCACTGCCTGCGGCCTACATCTTGTTCTTTACTACTCCAAAGGCTAGAGCACTGCCTGGGTTGGAGGAAGGCCTCAAGAACAAAATTTTATATCAAGAACACCAACAAAAATATGAATAGGATATTCTAAGTACATGGGCCAATTTTCTGGACAGTGGATATGACAGTAAGCTCAAAATATATAGAGAAAAAAATCTGACACAGGTAACAGAAAAAAATGCTACTTAATAACTCTATATTGGGTAGTAATTTTTCTGTACAGGGAAGCTGTCCCCTTTTCCCCTGAAGTTAATTATCAGGATTCAATTGCCTTTTCAGTGTAGTTATTACAACTACAGTAGAACCTCCATAGCTGACCACCTCTCTGGGGTGACCACCTCCTTGTTAACCTAATTTTCATAGAGCAGACATGCACCACATGTATGTATCAGCACAGTAAGCCTAGTTGACCAGTTTGTTACAGTCCCGTGGGTGGTCAACTTATAGAGGTTCTACTGTATGTTTTTTTTCTGTTATGCCTCTGACAGATGTGGACAGGGTTGCCAACACACATAAGCCCCACAAGTGCCTGGTGAACATGACGCTGCTTCTGTTTTCCTCCTTTCCTTTTCCCACCCTCGCTGTCTCTGCTTTTGCTATTTCTTCTCTCTTAGCTTTCTGTACAGGATGAGTAAATCTCTGAATTTCTAACTAAGCTACTCTGTATTGGGGGATAAATTATTGACCCCAAACCACTCTTTGGATCCTTTGCGACCTGAGGTCAACTCATTTGATCCATCGTCATTAGCTTAAAACTGGGAAGGAAAGAAAAATCTAATAATAGCAGAGTTAAAATAGGGACTGCCTACTTTTTTCCATTTCATTGTTCCTTCCCCAGTAGCAACCTTATGTATGGTTTATTCTCATTCCCCTTTGACAGAAATCTTTTGCTCTCTTTTCATTCCAGACTGCTTCTGATTCTTTTCTCTAGGCTTCACTTCATCACTGCACCCAATAGGTACTAAACAGACTTCCTTTTGTGCAAAAGGCTCAAGGACAAGCTTTCCTCTAGTCAAAGTCCCTTTTTAGGGTTGCGTTAGTGTTAGCTCTCAACCTGTTTCACTAAGTCTTCTTTTAATATTTAGAATAGTAGATACCCTACTAGGGTCTTCTCTGAGAACTGCTTGTTTCATTATTAGTAGGGAGAGGTCATTCATAGGGATGTTTTGAGTATGTGACCTCTACTCACCTAGCCATGGCTGACTGAATCCTTGGTAGAACTTTACCTAAACTGGGCCAATCAGATCTTTTTTGTGAATAAAAATTGACCATCCCAGTGACTATAAGTTGGAAATGGAGTCCTGTTATCAGGTAAGTGTCAGTAGCAGCAATTAGCACTCATGAAATTCTGACTGGCTCACTGAGATTTGTGTGACCTGCTTTGGCAAGGTACTTTAAAAGTAGGGAATGGTCAAAAGTGTGGGTAAGAAAGGTATAGTTGTAAACAGAGAAACAGGACTTGGTAGGACTTGGTAGTGTGAATTTAAGGGAATAGGTAGATCAGAAAGATATTGAGACTGAAGAAGTATCTAGATTTGGCTCAAAGGACAGTGATAAGTTGAAGATGATTCTACTATTCCACAACTAGAGAATGTGTTCAATTAGTATTAAAGTGGCTGGTTGCTGGGAAGAGAAGGCTGTTTGGGATTCTCGAATTTTTGAAGTAACGGTTCCTCTCAATTTCCACAAGGAGCTACGTGAACCCAACTATAGAACTTCATTACTAAGATGGCAGTGAATGATTTAGAAATGACTTTGTAGAACTATATTGAGGGCAGCCACACAATGTGGGCTAGTTAGTGCTCTTTTTTGTAGCTAAAGTGCAGATACCAATGTTTTACATATGATTTTGGTGACAAGGGCAGTAAATTGACAGAGTATAAATACAACATATTTCTGAATGATATTAAGAAAAACAATACAAAACCAAAACAAATTGCCAGTGTTCTTTTTTTTTTTTTTTTGAGACAGAGTCTCACTATGTCACTCTGGTGAGAGTGCCGTGGTGTCCCAGCTCACAGCAACCTCAAACTCTTGGGTTTAAGTGATTCTCTTGCCTCAGCCTCCCAAGTAGCTGGGACTACAGGTGCCCTCCACAATGCTATTTTTCGGTTGTAGTTGTTTGGCAGGCCCGGGCCAGGTTCAAACCTGCCAGCCCTGGTGGCAGATCACTGGCATAGGGCTAAGTAAAATCCTTAATGCAATCTTAAAGTAGTGGCTCAGTTGCTGTCTATAGGGAGTCCCTATTTGAAAGAATTCTGGTTGAAAGGGAACAGGTTTTTCAGTTAGCATGCTCTTTGAAATCTGGCTTCTGCCACTTACTAGTTGTGTGACTTCATCCAAATTAACCTTTCTGATATTGTTCTCTCATCTGTAGAATGGGGATAGCAACTAATTTACATCCTCTTCTTTATTAGCAAGTCTCTTTGAAAGAAGCTTCAAGCGTCCCAGGTGTTGGACAGCTAATACTTCATTCCAACAACTATTGTATTTGCCAACAGAAGGCCAGGACCTACATGAGAACCCCCACAGTGGAGCTCATGGTGCAGGCAGATGGGATGAGACCCTAATATCAACAATAGCTACTGTTTATGAGCCTTTTCTATATGTGTGGGTACTGTTGTTGCAAGCTGTACACACATTATCTCATTTCACCCTATCACCTCCTAAGGTGGCTCTCAATAGCCTCACTTTACTCAAGAGGAAACGGAAGCTCAGGGAAGTTGATTTGTCCGGGGTCACACAGTTAACGAGTGGTGGAATCCAGACTGGAAACCGTTTCCCAAATTTCAAAGGCCCCTGCTTTTAACCACCAAGAAGAAAAGGTGGAAGATTGGCTCTATTACACGCAGCCTGTGAGCCAGTGAAAGGAATCCTTAGAAAATAAGCTTCTCTTCACCCCTGTTTTCCTTCAAGTAAGTGTAACACCTTCTCACCGTCTGGACTGATTGAAGAAAGTTATAGGCAAAAGGAAGGCGGGCTGGGGCCGCGGTCCACGCGGTGCCCGGCTGGTGCGGCCGTTCGACCGTCCTCAGGCGACAGCGACCTCCTGACCGGAGGTCAGGGCCGAAGGTGATTCGAGGTCCAGCGAGTGAAGAGTGGGCCTGCAGACGGGCGAGCGACTGTGGCTAGGCAACTCCGGCGCGGAGCCAGACAGAAGTGGAGACATGGGGCCCACAAGCCCCATAAGCCCCACGTGCTGGGACCAGGAAAATGCGCGCTACTGGCAGGGTCGCCACAAGTACCTTCCCGGCTCACTCCGGCGGGTGGCCGCGCTGCTCCTCCCTCCTTGCTCCCGCCCCCTTGGCCTGTCGGCCAATAGACGGGGTGCGTGGGCGGGGCGGGGAGGGGCGCGCACTCTGCGCGCAGGGGCCGCCCAGCGTCCGACCCGCCCATTCCGCCGCCGCCGCCGTCTTGCGTGCTGCTCGGCAAAGGGGCGGGCCTGCACTCTCTCCTCCTTCCTCCACGCCTCCGGCTGCCGGTAGGACTCGTCTCTCGCTGCAGCTGCTGGGACCCTGTGTCATCCCCCACCCCGAGCACGGTGAGACCCTCAGGGAGCTCGCGGGCGCGCTCTCCGCCGAATCTTCTGCTCCCGGGCCCGTTTCTCTGAGGCCAGCGCGAGGCCCCGGCCCGGTGGCCAGGATAGGGTGAGGGCGGCGGGTGGCGTGGGGTGTGTGGATGAATGAGGCGCTCCTGGACTAGGCCGCGAGTCCCGAGGGCGGCCCGTGCCTCACTCCGTCACTCTCTGGGGAAAGCCTTCTCCGGAGCCCGGGACTGCCCGTGGCCCAGTCCAGAGGGGGACGATGTTACGTAGGGGCCTGCGTTGGGTGGGCGGCCGGCCACCCCTCGGTAGGCCAGAGGACTAGACAAGTTCTGCTCTTGCAGCTGTCCTTTGGAGGCCTGGGGTTTGGCCGGTAACAGGTGTCACGACCCAAAGAAGGGAAATCCTTGCCCCTTGGAGTCAGAGATCAGAGCCTGGACTGTTACTTCAGGAGCAGGGTCCCAGCGTGGCTCCAGGAGGTACAACTCGCAGCCAAAAGACAGGGACAGTTTTGGTTGCCAACTTCTCAGACGTGAGCTTAGCAGTCCTCAGGATTTCAGTTTGCAGTAGTAGAGTGGGATTCATTCTGCCCTGACAAATTTGGAGCCAGAACTGGCCAGGGGCTGAAAAAGTTTCAAATCGTAAAATAAAAAGGTTTATTCGTGGATTCGTTTACGATTAAAGTAACCAAAGTATATATTGCGGAGATTAATATTCCTGAGGACCCATGAACCACTAGTGCCAAAGGTGGAAGGGATTTGGTTGGGATGTGCCTTCATGTGAAAAAGGGCTTGTGGGTGAATGGGGAGGATCGGGTTTCAGGTTATAGAGGAATGGTTTGCTGAGAGATGACTTGGTTGCTGGTACTTCTAGAATGGATTTTCTTTGACTATCATCTTTGTTCCTGCTTCCAAAACCTTTCATTCATATAACCGTATGTCAGGTTAAGAAATAAAATGTTTTGTAAGTAATTTGAAAGGAAAGAAAATTGGTAGCAAAGTTTTAAGTTTAACTTTGATTCCTGGTGCCATGTATTTTTAGATCAGTCTTTATAGGACTTTTCTGGAGTGACTGCTTTGATGGCCATCAAAATGAAATATACAGAACTTTTTTTTTGTTAAAAAATAAAGTGGAGTTGGTGCTATGTTATTTTTAGATTGATATATATTGCAGTTTTTGGCCAGGGCTGGATTTGAACCCACCACCTCTGGTATATGGGGCTGGTGCCCTACTCCTTTGAGCCACAGGCGCCATCTATATGCAAAATATTTTATTCTTTTTTTTTTTTTTTTTTTTTTGTAGTTTGTAGAGACAGAGTCTCACTTTATTGCCCTCGGTAGAGTGTCATGGCCTCACACAGCTCACAGCAACCTCCAACTCCTGGGCTTAAGCGATTCTCTTGCCTCAGCCTCCCGAGTAGCTGGGACTACAGGCGCCCGCCACAATGCCCAGCTATTTTTTGGTTGCAGATTGGCCGGGGCCGGGTTCGAACCCGTCACCCTCGGTATATGGGGCCGGTGCCCCACCGACTGAGCCACAGGCGCCGCCCCAAAATATTTTATTGTTTATCTATTATTCCCTAATATATTTTATGTTATGAAATGTGCACTTGCTCCATGGGGATAGTTCATATGTTTGTTTTGACATTTCAGATGCCCCCCAAAAAGGGAGGTGATGGAATTAAACCACCCCCAATCATTGGAAGATTTGGAACTTCACTGAAAATTGGTATTGTTGGATTGCCAAATGTTGGGTAGGTAATATTTTGGGTCCTATTCTAGAAATGGGAACTCATGAAGTAATTAAAATTTAAATTGAAGAGGCCAGGAATATAAATGTTACAAAATTAGGCTTTAATTTAGGTATATTTTATTGATGTCAGTATTAGCTAGTTATGTGGTATCTACCTAGGCTGGCTACTAGAGGTCATGCATAGGATATGTCATGATATAATTTTAAAAGCCTCATTATAAGTTTGATTAGATGCTTGAAAGACTAGGTAAATCTTCACTGGAGAATAAGGTGGCAGTTTCGAACTTAATATTGGAACTTGCTAGATAGAGTACTAGTTATTGTTGTAAATCTGAAAGGTGTGAGAACAAAAATTTGAGTTTTGTAATGCTTTTAAAATTAAAGTGAATCATTTATTTACAGAGAAGAGAGTGGTAGGAAATATATAAGGAGTTTATCATACAAATCTATACACACATAAATATACAAAGTCAGCTTTTTTCCTTCTTTTTTTTTTGAGAGATGGGTTCTTGTTTTGTTACCTAGGACAGAATGCAGTGGTGTGATCATAGCTCACGGCAGCCTTGAACTGCTGGGCTCAGGTGATCCTCCTGCCTCCAGTAGTTGGGACTATGGGCTTGCACCACTATATGTGGCTAATTGTTTTTATTTATTAATTTTTTTTAGAGACAAGGTCTTCCTATGTTGCCCAGGTTGGTCTTCTACTCCTGGCCTAAAGCTGTCCTCCCATCTCAGTTTCCCAAGCAGCTGGGATACATTGTTTCTGGCTTGCCTTTTTCATTATTTATCCTTCTATTGCAAGACCTTTCACTCATGTCTCAAAAGTGATTAGGGCACATTAATGGGTAATGGAGCCAATATGGATTTCTTTCTTTCTTTTTTTTTGTTGAGACAGAGTTTCAATTTGTCACCCTCAGTAGAGTACTGTGGCATCATAGCTTACAGCAACCTCCAACTCCTGGGCTTGAGCGATTCTTTTGCCTCAACCTCCTAAATAGCTGGGACTACAGGCACCTGCTACAATGCCCGGCTATTTTTAGAGATGAGGTCTTGCTTTGGCTCAGCCTGGTCATCCACTGCATCAGCCTTCCAAGTGCTGTGATTACAGGTGTGAGCCACCGTGCCCAGCACCAACATGGATTTCTAAAGGTAACTGAAGATATTTTGGAATGTGCGTAGGCTTTTAGATTAGTGGCAAGTAAGACAACCATGTTCTTCCATGTGTTCATTGGAGCCTCTATCATAGAAATTCTTCAGTGATGTGACCAAGGAAGGCAGTTCTTAAATTCTTATAAAATATGAATAAGTGTTGCTGTCCTAATTTCAATATTTTTCTGGACCTGGAGAGGTTTGCATTTTGAAGGGGTTTCCTGCTGTGATATAGTCTGCTTGTACAGTAAGTCTAAGTAGGGTGGAAGTGTAAGCAAAACAAATAATCAAAGGTACTGTAGGTTGCTATCGATAAACTTGAAAATTGGGCGGCGCCTGTGGCTCAGTGGGTAGGGTGCCAGCCGCAGATACTGAGGGTGACGGATTCGAACCCGGCCCCAGTGAAACTGCAACAAAAAAATAGCCGGGCGTTGTGGCAGGCACCAGTAGTCCCAGCTACTTGGGAGGCTGAGGCAAGAGAATCTGCTAAGCCCAGGAGTTGGAGGTTGCTGTGAGCTGTGTGATGCCGTGGCGCTCTACCAAGGGTGATAAAGTGAGACTCTGTCTCTACAAAAAAAATAAAAATAAACTTGAAAATAAGGTTTCATTATATATGTTGTCAGCTTTATTGCACTAGTACAGAAGACATAGTTTTTAAATATTAACATACTTATTATTTTAGAATTGCTGCAGTCAGTGCAACTTGACTTTATTTATTTATTTTGAGACAGTCTCACTTTATCGTCCTTGGTAGAGTGGTGTGGCATCATAGCTCACAGCAACCTCCAATTCCTGGGCTTAGACGATTCTCTTGCCTCAGCCTCCTGAGTAACTGGGACTACAGGTGCCTGCCATAACACCTGGCTATTTTTTGTTTTGCAGTTTGGCCGCCACCGGGTTTGAACCTGCCACTTTATATGGGGGATGTCTTTAAAGCTTTTTAGTTACAGAGTATAATAAAATCAATGTACATGAAAATAACCTAAAAGTATTTTGTTATCCAGTGTAAGTTTGCTGTTCAGGCTTTTAAATCAAACACTTTCCCCTTTACTTTCACTGAGGTATATTACACAAACAGTAGAATTCATTCGTTTCGAAGGTACAAACACATTTTGGCTGTTGTGTTGGTTGTAAAGGCTCCATTTTGTAGAATGATCTTGCTTCTAAAAGATCATTCTTGGTAAGCAACACAAATTCTGGCTATTTTAAGCAAGAAAAAAAGTGTAATAGAAAGATACAATTGAAAGAGGAGCTGACCAGCCAGGCCTCAGGAGGGATGGGAGCCAAGGCAGAGATGTGTCCATGTGGAACTCAGCCACATGTGCTCCTGAACTTCTGGGTTTCTCATTTTTGGCTGCCTGTCCTGTGATTCAAATTCCTGAGTAAGGAAATCAGACTGGAGGTGTCTACTTCTGGATACATTTACAAAAAGTAGGGGAGAGGGCAGTTCTCTAAAGGATAGCCTGGTGATCAATAATAAGGATATTCAATAAAGGAACCATCTGAACAATCTCTTGAGGGGTAGGTGCAGTGGTTCACACCTATGATCCTAGCATTCTAGGTGGCTGAGGTGGGTGGATGGCTTGAGCTCACCAAGAGCAAGACCCTGTCTCTATTAAAAAAAATAGACAAACTAGCTTGGCATTGTGATGGGTACCTGTAATCCCATCTACTTGGGAGGCTGAGGTAAGAAGATCACTTGAGTCCAGGAGTTAGAGGTTGCTGTGATCTGTGACACCATGGCAGTCTATCCAGGGCAACAGAGTGAGACTGTCTCAAAAACAAACAAAAAAACCCCAAAATAAAACAATGTCTTGATTTTTTAGCTGAGTGAATAAGAGTTACTTTTTAGTATGCATAGGGCTGATTATCTAGAAACTTGGAGGTAATATTTATAGCTAATCTGAAATTTACTTAACACTTAACTGTATGCCAATCACTATTCTGGATGCTTTATATGCTATATATTATCTAATTTAATAAGCTGTTTGACATTCCCCTTAATCGGAATTTAAATTCTATGAAGTTAGGGATTTTGGTATTCTTACTTACTGGTGTATTTCTAGTGTCTGGACTGATGTTAGGAACATAGTAGATATTCAGTAATTATTTGTGAGTAGGGTAGGTATTTCCCCTTTGATGGCTGTGTGTAGATTTAAAGATAAGGAGAAATGTTTTAAATGAAGTACAAAGAACAGGGAGAAAATATGGTGATTTGATTTCTGGTTCTATACTGCTTTTTCTTAATCTATTTTTTTATTATTATTTAATCATAGCTGTGTACATTAATGCAATCATGGGGCACCATACACTGGTTTTATATACCGTGTGACATATTTTCATCACACTGGTTAACATAGCCTTCCTGGCATTTTCTTAGTTATTGTGCTAAGACATTCATATTCTACACCTAGCACGTCTCACATGTACCCCTGTAAGATGCAGCGTAGGTGTAATCCCACCAATCACCCTCTCTCCACCCATCCTCCCCCCTTTTTCTTATCTGAACGATCCTTTATAAATTAGCTCTTCTTGCACCAGTGTATTGTGGATGTGAGGTTTAGAGGCTGGGGGAAGCTACATTTTGATACAGTATTCCAGACATCTTTACTTCTGTCAAGGACAGCTCTTCTTATTGTTACCACTGCATTAGATGGAGTGAGATTCAATTAAAAGTGTCAGGCTGAACCCTGTCATTCATACCTGTAATCCCAGCACTTTGGAAGGCTGAGGCAGGAGGATCACTTGAGGTCAGGAGTTTAAGACCAGCTGGGCAACATAGTGAGACCCCATCTCTAAAAAAAAACAAAAAGCTAGTAGTGATGTCATGATTGCTTTAACTCAGAAGTTGGAGGCTACATTGAGCTATGATTGCACCACTGCACTCCAGTCTTAGTGGCAGAGCAAGGTCAGAAAACCCTGGCTAAAACCTAAGTTTCTTTTTCATGTAGAAGTGCGACAGTCTGCATTTTGCACTATGGATTGGTGTGATGGATCTGCTTCGTGAAGTCCTCAGGAACTCGAGTTCCTTAGCTCTCTAGGCATGGTCTGAGGTGTGTGGTTTCCAGGCAGCTGGTATCCAAAGGGTGAAGAGGCCCAAGATGGCCAGTAGTCTCTTTTCCCTGTAAGTGACCTGCCATGCTTCTGCTGACTTTGCTTCGTCCAGATTTTAGTCACAGGAATTTAGTTGTAAGGAAGGCTGGAAAATGGAGTATTTATTGACAATTGTATCTTCAGTTAACAATTCTATTATCTTGAAAGAAGGGGAGAATGGATATTCTCAATTAGTATATTCTGTTTAAACATTCACTATGGCAGTGTAGGAACTGGCCCAGGGGAGTAATCGTCTTAGCTGATGCTTCTGGCAGTGTGTTTTGGTGTCACCACAACTTGCTTTCTCCCAATTTGCCAGAAACGAGTCACAGAGCCAGTAAAAGACATTTACTATTGCTGAGGGAAAAGGTTGTAGGACATGCAAAAAAAAAAAAGCAACAACAACAACAAAAAAACCTCACAAGATAATTATCATCATTGTTTTAGGTATTTGTTATCGTGTAGCAAACCACTCTAAAGGTTCATGGTTTAAAATAACAATTTATTATTTTTCATAATTTTGTACATTAGTGTCTTTGTATTGCTACAAAGGAATACCTGAGCCAGGGTAAGTTATTTAAAAAAGAGGTTTATTTGGCTTGTGGTTCTCCAGGCCATATATGATGTCTGGTGCTAGCATCTCCTTCTGGGGAGGGATTCAGTCCGCTTTCACTCATGTCAGGAGGAGAAGGGGCGTTGTGCAGATACCACTTGACAGAATAGGTGAAGTGGAGAAAGAGGGAGTGTGCCTGCAGGTGCAAGCATGTGCCAGGCAGGTGCCAGGCAGGCCCTTTACAAGTGCCAGTTCTCATGGGAACTAAAAATGAGAACCTAGTCATTTCCTGAAGCAGTGATTTTCAAATTGTGTGCTGTGAAAAATTTTAAAGATCATTAATTAAATTATTTTTGAAAGAAGTTCAAAGCACAGAGAGTATATTCTTTTTCTATTCTTTTTTTTGATCAACATAATTTAAATGTGCTGTGGAAGTTTAACTATAGGTTCAAGTGTGCTGAGAGATACAAAAGGTTGAAAAACAGCACTCTAAGGAATGGCACCCCGGCACTCAAAACATTCTCCATAATGCCCCACCTTCAACACTGGGGATCAGATTTATTTATTTATTTATTTTTATTAAATCATAACTGTATACATTGATATGATCATGGGGCATCATACACTCGCTTCATAAACCATTTGACACATTTTTATCACAGTGGTTAACATAGCCTTTCTGGCGTTATCTCAGTTACTGTGCCAAACGGGGATCAGATTTAAACATGAGATTTGGTGGGACCAAATTAATCATATCCAAACCATAGCAGTTAGCAAGACGAGTCTTCTGCTGGTCTCACTTGGGATCCCTCATGTGGTTCTATTCAGCTGGTGGCTGGTGAAGAACTGGAAGATCCAAATGGTCACTCCTGCAGTCTGGGTCCTTGTCAGGATTGGCTGGAAGTCTGGGACACTTCTCTTTTACACGGCTTCTTTCTTTTTCTCTCTAAGAGGTCTCTAGACCAAGCTTCTTTACAACTTGGTGGCTGATTCCTGAGAGTGGAAGTATGGCAGTGTAGTGTAGCACACCTCTACTTGTTCAAAGCAAGTCATGCTACCAGCCCAGAGATAAGGAGGGGGTGGTAATCTGTTGATGAGAGGAGTGGCAAAAAATGTGTGGCCATTTCAATCCCCTGTTGTCAACTGTTTTTGTAATATGGTTTGCATATTGCCTATGTGTTCCCCGGAGAAGTCTTCCTGGTTGATTCTTAGCTTATTTCTTGTTCATTGGAGGTTCCCTTCTTTTTTTTTTGTTTTTTTGAGACAGAATCTCACTTTGTTGCCCTTGGTAGAGTGCCCTGGTGTCACAGCTCACAGCAACCTCAAACTCCTGGGCTCAAGCGATTCTCTTGCCTCAGCCTTCCAGGTAGCTGGGACTACAGGTACCTGCTACAACGCCCGGCTACTTTTTTGTTGCTGTTGTCATTGTTGTTTAGCAGGCCAGGGCTGGGTTTGAACCCACCAGCCTCAGTGCATGTGGCTGTCACCCGAACTACTGAGCTATGGGTGCTGAGCCGTGTCTTTTCATTTTTTTAATTTTTTTTGAGACAGAGTCTCATTATGTCGCCCTTGGTAGAGTGCTGTGGCATCATAGCTCACAGCAATCTCAAACTCTTGGGCTTAAGCAGTTCTCTTGCTTCAGCCTCCCAAGCAGCTGCCACTATAGGCACCTGCCACAATGTCTGTCTGTTTTTTTTTTTTTTTGGTTGTAGTTGTCGTTGTTTAGCTGGCCCAGGCTGAGTTCGAACCCACCAGCCTTAATGTATGTGGCTGGCACTGTAACCACTGTGCTATGGGTGCTGAGCCATGTCTTTTCATTTTAAATTTAAAAATTTTGAGCTGGGCACAGTGGTACACACCATAGTTCCAACTACTTGATCGGCTGAGGCAGGAGGATCGCTTGATCCCAGAAGTTCTGGAGTGTAGTGTGGTAGCCAACTAGGTATCCATACTAAGTTTGGCATCAATACGGTGACTTCCCAGGAGCGGGGACCACCAGGTTTCCTAAGAGAGCTACGGGCCCAGATCAAAATTGAGGAAATCTAAACTCCAACTCCTGTGCTGGCCAGGTGCAGTGGCTCACATCTGTCACCCCAGCACTCTGGGAGGTCGAGGCAGGAGAATCACTTGAGCTCAGGTGTTTGAGACCAGCCTTGCAAGAACTAGACCACGTCTCCACTAAAAATAGAAAAAAAATAACTGAGAGTAGTGTTGCATGTTCTCAGCTACTCAGGAGGCCAAGCCAGGAGGATCACTTGAGCTCAGGAACTTTAGGTTACAGTGAATTATGAAGACGCCACTGCACTGTAGCTCAGATGACACGGCAAGACTGTCTCAAAAACAAACAAAACCTCTAAAAAAAACAAAACAAAACAGACCCTCCAGTTCTATCAATAATAGGATCATGCTTGTGAATAGCCACTGTAATCCAGTTTGGGCAACACCAGGAGAACTGGTCTCTTAAAAAAATTTTTTTTGGAAATAATTTCATGCGTAAGAAATTTCACACTTGTGGGTGGCGCCTGTGGCTCAGTGAGTAGGGCACCGGCCCCATATGCCGAGGGTGGCGGGTTCAGACCCAGCCCCGGCCAAACTGCAACAGAAAAATAGCTGGGCGTTGTGGCGGGCGCCTGTAGTCCCAGCTGCTCGGGAGGCTGAGGCAAGAGAATCGCATAAGCCCGAGAGTTAGAGGTTGCTGTGAGTTGTGTGAGGCCACGGCACTCTACCTGAGGGCGGTACAGTGAGACTCTGTCTCTACAAAAAAAAAAACAAAAAACCCTCCCTTCTGGGCGACCCTGTGGCTCAAAGGAATAAGGCGCCAGCCCCATATGCTGGAGGTGCTGGGTTCAAACCCAGCCCCAGCCAAAAACTGCAAAAAAAAAAAAAAAAAAATCTCACACTTGCAAAAATAGTTAAAAAAACTAGTTGGGTGCCCATTGCTCAGTGGTTAGGTTGCCTGCCATAGGCCTGTGGGTTTGAACCTGGCCAGGCCTGCTAAACCAAAAAAGAAAAAGAAAAAGCTGGGTGTTGTGGCGGGTGCCTGTAGTCCCAGCTACTTGGGAGGCTGAGGAGAGAGAATCACTTGAGCCCAAGAGTTTGAGGTTGCTGTGAGCTACAATGCCACAGGTGACAAAGTAAGACTCTGTCTCAATTAAAAAAAAAAAAAAAATCACATCTAACCTCTACTTACATACCCTAAATGTTAGCATCTTCTATAACCATAGTATGGTTAAGTATAGAAATCAGGAAATAAACATTGATTTACCAATGATCCCACTGGGATTATATACCCTGTTTCCCTGAAAATAAGACATCCTCAGAAAATAAGACCTACTTACAGGAAAGATAAGACGTCCCCTGAAAATAAAACCTAGCACATCTTTGGGAGCACACCTTAAAATAAGACACTGTCTTATTTTCGAGGAAACAGGGTATTACATTTAATTGTTTTGTCTCCTTAGTTTCTTTTTCTTTTTCTTTCTTTCTTTCTTTTTGTAGAGACAAGAGTCTCATTGTACCGCCCTCGGGTAGAGTGCCGTGGTGTCACATGGCTCACAGCAACCTCTATCTCTTGGGCTTACACGATTCTCTTGCCTCAGCCTCCTGAGCAGCTGGGACTACAGGCGCCCGCCACAACGCCCGGCTATTTTTTTGTTGCAGTTTGGCCGGGGCTGGGTTTGAACCCGCCACCCTCGGCATATGGGGCCGGCGCCCTACTCACTTACTCACTGAGCCTCGGGCGCCACCCTCTTTTTTTTTTTTTTTTGAGATAGAGTCTCTCTGTCATTCTGAGTAGAGTGCTGTGATGGCATAGCTCATAGTAACCTCAAATTCTTGAGCTCAAGGAATCCTCTTGTCTCAGCCTCTGAGTAGCTGGGACTATAGGCACCTGCCACAACTCCCGGCTAGTTTTTTGTATTTGGTAGAGATGGAGTCTCACTCTTGCTCAGGCTGGTCTCAAACTCCTGAGCTCCACCCACTTTGGCCTCCCAGAGTGTGTGCTGGTCTTCTCTTTAGTTTCCATTAATCTGGAACACTTTGTCAGTGTCTCTTTGTCTTTCATGTCCTTGACACTTTTGTAGTAGTCTTTTATTTATTTATTATTTTTTGTTTAGCAGGCCGTGGCACAGTCGAACGTGCCACACCCTCGTATGCAGGGCCAGTACTCTAACCACTGAGTTGCAGGCACCCAGCCTTCTTGACACTTTTGAAGGGAACTAGCCATTTTTTGTGTACAACCCTCATTTTGGGTTTGTCTAATGTTTCTTCGTGATTAAATTTAAGTTACACATTTTGGGGGCACAGAAGTGACATGTACTTTTTAGTACATTGTATTATACAGAGAAGCATGTGATTTTTGATTTGTCCCATTATTGTTGTTTATTTTGATTGCTTGTCTATGGAAGCATCAGACAGAATTTTTCACTGAAAGGGTTACTATTTTTCCCATTGCAATTAATAAACATCTTGTAGGAGATTCTTTGAAGTTGTACATATATGTTGTTTCTTGTACTTTTGACTCTGAATTTTAGCATGTACTGAGTCTTGTTTGACTCTATTTGAAACTATTATTATTGTGGTATTTACCAAATGGTGATTAAAAAATTTCCCTTCTAGGCTCAGCGCCTGTAGCTCAGTGGCTAGAGCACCAGCCACGTATACTGGAGCTGGCAGGTTCGAACCTGGCTTGGGCCTGCCAAGCAACAGTGACAACTACAACCAAAAAATAGCTGGGCATTGTGGTGGGCACCTATAGTCCCAGCTACTTGGGAGGCTGAGGCAGGAGAATCACTTGAGCCCAAGAGTTTGAGGTTGCTGTGAGCTGTGATGCGACAGCATTCTTCTGAGGGTGACATAGTGAGACTCTGTCTCAAAAAACAAAAAAAAAATTTCCACCACCTCCGGCATATGGATCCGGCGCCCTACCCCTTTGAGCCACAGGCGCTGCCCAACAACACCCGGCTATTTTTTGGTTGCAGCCATCATTGTTGTTTGGCAGGCCTGGGCTGGATTTGAACCTGCCAGCTCAGATGTATGTGGCTGGTGCCTTAATCGCTTGAGCAATAGGCACCAAGCCATCCAATATATTTTCCATTGTAATTTCATTTTTAGATACTGTATTTTTCATTCAATACTTCTCCCTGGATATATTTCATGTCTTTCATTTCCCTCTTTATTGTCTTTATATTTCCTTTTATATCTTTAAGAAATTTTAAGAAGATTTGTAACATTTTAAGATTTTGTGTGCTAATTTCATCATATCTGTCATTACTGAAGTTGTTTGTATTTATTGACTTTTATCCTGATTTTGGCACATTTTCCTGCTTTTTTGCAAGCCTTGTCATTTTTATTGGGTTCCATCCAGACACTGGATTTTATGCTGAGTGCTGAATTTTATTGTATTTCTTTAAAGAGTTTTGGACCTTAGTATGGCATTTAGTTATTTATGTATCATTTTAATTATTTTGAGGCTCCCTATTACGTATCATTTTAATTATTATGAGGCTCCCTACAAACTTATGATGAGTTTGTATAATTTTTTCTTCTGGTGTTTCTTTAGTCTTAGTACTAATATGTAAACCCTTTTGAGGATTCTACCCAAATTCCCTTATCTTTCTACTTTGGCTGATAGATCAGAATGTAGACTATCCGCCAGAGAACGGAGCCCTGAGAATTGTTCATCCTATTACTTTTGGGTGATTTTTCCCTGGCCTTGTGAGAGGTGAACGTATTCATGCACAAGTCGTTACTCATCCATGTTCTTGAAGGGACCCTCTTCAGGGTCTTTCTGCAGCTTTTGCCTTTCAGTATACTCTCCTGTAAATTTTGGTTGCCTTGCTAACTCTCATCTCAGTTTCCTCAACTTGACTTTACTACTGGGTTGTGTTGGTTCCCTCTTCCTGTACTGTGGCTTTTAAACCATAATTAGCCAGTAGACTGGGGCAGTTGTAGGGCTTAGTTTGTTTTTCTTATCTGCTTTCCTAGTCACCCTTTTCTATTATTTAGTAGTCATGTGTACCTTAGAAGTACTTCATAGATTAGTGCATTTTTTAAGTCTTTTAATTTTTAAGTTTCTTTTTCAGAATTCTAGCCTTTATTACTATATCACCGCATAATTTCAGGTAGATTTTTTTGCTCATTAATTTCCAGTTGACCTTGCACAGTGCAGTGGTTAAGAATGCTGACCCCTCACGAAGTTGAAAATCCGCATATAATTTTTGACTCTCTCCAAACCTAACTACGAATAGCCTACTGTTGACTGGAAGCCTTAATGGCTGATGAACCTGTATTTTGTATGTTATATTTATTATGTACTGTATTCTTACAATTAGGTAAGCTAGAGGAAAGAAAATGTTGTAAGAACATTATAAAGAAGGGAAAATATAATTACTATTCCTTAAGTGAAAGCAGATAATCATAAAGGTCTTCTTCATCTTTGCCATTTTCATGGTGAGTAGGCTGGGAAAAGGAGAGATTGGTCTTACTGTCTTGGGTGGCAGAGATAGAAAGGGAGATAGAAAAGGCAGGCACATTTGGGGTAACTTTTGTTGTAAAATGTCTGTGTGTAAGAGGACCCTCCCAGATCAGATCCACAGGTTTCAAGGGTCAGTTATATCTAACTTTTTTTTACTGTTAACTAAATATATACTTTGTTTGGGTTTCACCAGCTTTCCCACTGCTGTCCTTTTCCTTTCCCAGTATAGAATACCATGTTGCATTTAATCATGTCTCCTGTTTCTTCCAGTCTGTGACAATTTCTGAGGGTTTTATTTTTTATGACCTTTAAAAAATTTATTTTTGAAGATTACTGGTCAGTTATTTTGTATACTCTCTTTCAATTTTAGTTTGATATTTTCTCTTTCTATGGGCTTTTTTTGGGGGGGGATATAACATAATGTTAAATTTACCCTCTTAACGATTCTTCGTGTGTATTATCTTCACATTGTTGTGTAACTTTTTTTTTATTGTTGTGTAACTTATCTGTAGAACTTTTTCATCTTGCACATCTGAAACTCCCTACCCATTGAATAACTTCCTATTTCTCCTTCCTCCCACCTTATTTCACTCAGCATAGTGTCCTTAAAGTTTATTAATGTGATAGATTGTGACAGGACTTCCTTTTTTAAGAGCCGAATACTATTCCATTCTATGTATATAACATTTTTTTAATCCAGTTATCTGTTGATGGACATTTGTTTCTGTTTATTGGCTGTTGTGAATAATGTAGCAATGAATGTAGGTATGCAAATATCTCTTTGAGATCCTGCTTTTGATTCTTTAGACTATACTTCACATACCCAGAAACGAGAACCTGGATCATGGTAGTTCTGCATTTTGGGGGGGATCTCATATTGTTTTCTATGGTACCTGCACCATTCTACATTTCTGCCGGCAGTGCACAGAGTTCGAATTTCTCTATACCCTTGCCAACACTTATTTTCTGTTTTGTTTTTTTCTCCTCCAATAGTGACCATCTTGATGGATGGAAGGTGATATCTCATTGTGCGTGTGTGTGTGTGTTTGAGACAGTCTCACTCTGTTGCACAGGCTAGAGTGCTGTGTTGTCAGCCTACCTCACAGCAACCTCAAACTTCTGGGTTCAAGTGATCCTCCTGCTTTAGCCTCCTGAGTAGCTGGGACTACAGGTGCATGCCACAAGACCCAGCTAATTTTTCTATTGTTGGTTAGAGACAGGGGTGTTGCTCTTGCTCTGGGTGGTCTCAAAATCCAGAGCTCAAGGGATCTTGCCTTCTAAAGTGCTAGGATTACAAGTGTGAGCCACCCTGCAGGCTATCTCATTGTGATTTGGGTTTGCATTTCTCTAATGATTAGCCATGTTTAACATGCTTTCATATGCTTTTTGGCTATTTGTGTATCTTCTTTACCTAAACATTTCTCTTGGTATGATCATTGCTCCTGGGATGTTACAGTTTTTAGGTTCTTTCTTTCTTTTTTTTTTTTTTTTGTAGAGACAGAGTCTCGCTTTATGGCCCTCGGCAGTGCCGTGGCCTAACACAGCTCACAGCAACCTCCAACTCCTGGGCTGAAGCGATTCTCCTGCCTCAGCCTCCCGAGTAGCTGGGACTACAGGCGCCTGCCACAACGCCCAGCTATTTTTTGATTGCAGTTCAGCCGGGGCCGGGTTTGAACCCCCCACCCTCGGTATATGGGGCCGGCGCCTTACCGACTGAGCCACAGGCGCCGTCCAGTTTTTAGGTTCTGTTATCTGACAGGAAATATATGTAGTTATACTCGCACATGTATACACATGCAAAGATGTTTATTTCTATATCAGACAAATCCTTTTAGTTATAACTAAATTCAATTCAAAACATTTTGAAAGGGCTTTCTACTTTTTCCTCATGTTTTGAAAAAATGGTTAATTCAGAATGTTGTGGGAATTTGCATTAGTATCTTGACTTCCCAATACATATTGCTATTTTGCATAAAACTTCTTATGGTGTCAGATTTACTTGATATAGTAAAATATGTAATTTCCAAAATAAAGTTTAGGGAGGGAGCATACATTAAGGGTAGGCACTGTTTTTTTTTTTTTTTCTTTTAATGTTATCATTGCAAAATCATTCATGTAAACCTGTTCTTGAGAGAAATCTATGATTTTGAATCTTTCTCCTTCAAGCTTTAATAATAACTGCAAAGGATGTGTGTGTGTGTGTGCGTGCGTGTGTGTGTGTGTGTGTGTGTGTCTAAAATTCTCATTTCATAAAAAGCCCATGGGCTTTTCACTTCAGGCTTAGGCCAAAACTTTCAGATTTCTTTGCTTTTGCAAGGCTTTTCTTTGACAGATTTGAATAGATCAAAATGTCTTTAAGTTGCCACTGAAGCCTATAATAATAATCCTTAGAAACTTTTCTTTTCCTTCTTCCTTATTTCTTTTTACTTTTTGATATTTATAAAGCTATCGGAAGGTACAGATAATGTCGGCTTCATGAAATTTAAAATTCATCTAAAAATCAGACACTCTGAAAATGAAGGTTTGTCTTCCAAATTTGGTTTGAATGTGTGGAGGGGTTTTTTTCTGCCTAAGAAATAATAGTATTTTCTTTTGCTATGTTTTATCATATGATATGTTTTAAGGGATAAACTTTTCCTTTATTACAAAGCATACTTATTATTGCCCAGATAGACAATCAATATTATACTTAGTAATAGCCATAAATTTGAAAAAAACGTTGTAAAGTGCCTATGGCCTTTTTAGAATTGCAATTGATTGTGGTAATAGTAATGAGTAGTTTTTAATTATAGCAAAGGAAACTGTCCTTATGATGTTATACTTAAGCGTTTCTTAAATGTTTAATATATTTGAATTTTGCTTTAAGTACTTTTATTGCAACATTATTTTGTGATATTTTCATTGCAGGTACAAAGTATTTTCATTGCATGTTAGATAAATGAGGACTCATGGACTGTTCTGGAAATTTAACTATTATTTTTTATTTTTTTGTGGAGAAGGGAAGAGGTTTGGAGGGTGAGTCAGTCTATATTACCAATTACTTGAGCATACTATTGTAGTTTTCCTTCCAAAGGGAACTATCCTGAGTAGAAAACTGGTGGTGTGCTGGATGTTTTCCAGGTTTCCTCCAAATGCTTTGCTGCTTTCTCTCTCCTTCAGCATTAGTGTTCCACGGGTATAAAGTCTGGATTCTTGCCTCTTTCCTTTGCCCAGAATGTGCACGTCTCCAGAGTGAAAGTGACCTTAGAGGTCAAAATACCTCTTCTAAGTTTTTGTCTGTCTCCAGAATCCCAGCCCATACAAACAGATGGTTTTCCGTATTTTGCATTTCATATGACTTTTCTAGGTTCGGGTGGGATCACTGGTCTTCTGTTAGTTTTTGTAATTCACCCAGAAGCAGACGTCCCCCTCCCCCCACCCCCCACCACTTCCCAACTGACTTATTGAAGAAATCTGGTTGTTAATCTCATGGAACTTTTCAAAGTGTGGGTTTTATTGATTGTATCCTGTGGTGTCATTTAATATGTTCTGTCCTCTCTATTTCCTGTAAAGTGGTAGTACTTTACAAAGGATTGATCAGATTAAGGTGAAAGATGATGTGTATGAGGTTGGACACTTAAGATGGAGAGCTCATCCTAGGAAATGTGCTCCCTGCCTCACTGGTGAACATCACTACGGTCAGCTTCTAAGTACTCCCCTTGGGAAGCTGTGCACCCATGCCAGCGCCTAGGTCACCCTTCAAAGCAATTTTGGAACTCTTTTTCTGGAATGGCCTTCAGAGCTATCGTTGTATGAGGTCTGACAATTGAGTTTGTGAACTCATCTTAGAAGCAGTGCTTTAAAGGGTGGACTAGGCTCTGGCATTGGTTCATAACCAAAGTGATAGTCAGCAATGAGGTACATAGCACTTTTTCTATGACACTTTATGGAACTTAATTGTCGGACGTCATATACTTCTGTCAGGAGGTACTATTTCCCCTTCTGTTCTTGCAGTATTTACTGTCATTAGTGATCATTACCCAGATCCATTAACTTACAGGAGTTGCAAAATGGTGGTATTGTGGTTGTCTAGGATATCACATCCTCATTTATAAGTGAAATATGTTTGTAATTTCCCTTTTTAATAATATATTTTTTCCAATTTTAATATCAGGTATATCCAGATGAAGTAGAATGAATTTTAAGTATTTCTTCTTTTTCTGTTGTCTATAAGATTTGACATGATCTATTTTTTGAAATTATCTTCTATTTTTATTTATAAATATTGTCCATTTTTAAAAAATTTAAAAAATGGTGGTATTCTAATTTTTTTACTCTTTCCTCATTTATAGGCTGGAATATGTCCATAAAATAATCTTTTACTCATCAGTTCTATGGTTGTTATAAAAATATAGTCAGTAGGAAAAATATGATAAATAACAGTTGTCAAAGAATTAATCATCTAATGCTCTTAAAAGGTGGCCAGTGAGAGTTTTAAATTTTGTTTTGTTGAGGATTATGACAACTCGTGGAAGTAACATTATTTTATTTGTTACAATCCACTGTAGCCATTCTTATATGCTGAGATTGCCTATTATGTTTTTTTTTTTTCTTTGAGACAGAGTCCCGAGCTATTGGCCTGGGTAGAGTGCAATGGCATCATAGCACACAGCAACCTCCAACTCTTGGGCTCAAGCGATCCTCTTGCCTCAGTTTTTCTATTGTTAATAGAGACGAGGTCTCACTTTTGCTCAGGCTGGTCTCTAAATTGTGACCACCAGTCTCGGCCTCCCAGAATGCTAGGACAGTGGGCCTACTCAAATTGGCTCCAGAGTGCTTTTTTTTTTTTTTTTTCTTTGAGACAGAATCTTACTCTGTCGCCCTGAGTAGAGTGCTGTGGCATCATGGCAACCTCAAACTCTTGGGCTTGAGCTATCCTCTTGCACCAACCTCCTGAGTAGCTGGGACTACACCACCATACCCAGCTATTTTTTTTTTTTTTCTATTTTTAGTAGAGACTGGGTCTCTCTCTTGCTCAGCCTGGTCTCCAGTTCCTGTGCTCAAGCAATCTACTGGCCTCAGCCTCCCACAGTGCTAGGATTACAGGCATGAGCCACCACACCCAGCCTCTAGTGTTTTTGATATGACTCAAAAGCCTTTAATAGTTTCCTCATTTTCCCTTAGGAAAAGTTGTTTGAGACTTGTATTTTTTTGTATGTGTGTCTCAGATCTGAAACTAGCTGTTTCTCCCAAGAAGTCTTGGTCATTTTTAATGAACATGATGTTATTTAAAGTCATTAGTCCGAATGTGAATTCTTCTTTAAAAAATTATTAACTCAATCATGACTTAGTATTTTACATTGTATTAAGCTTTATACTCTTTTTGGAAATAGATTATTTTAAATTAAGTACTGTAACATTTATCTTAATAGGGTTGAAATTAAAAGCCAGCCCTATAGAAACCCCTGATTTCTTCTTACTCATCATTCCTGGAGTTTTGGGATTGTTACTAGTCTCTTACGGGTTGCCAGTATAAATCCTACAGTAGACAGCATTATTCCATGAGTTGTTAGCTGAGTCGGAATCTAGACCAGTATCTCCAAAATGTGATTGTACATTTGCATCACCTGAGATATTTTTAAAACATAGGAACCTACACCAGTAGGTCTGGAAAGAGGTGTGATAATATTAGGCATAATATATGCCTTTATCCTCAGCTAATTGTGTCATAGCCAGGCATTTGAAAACTACTGATTTGACTAGTGATGCTCTCAGTAACCATTAATGATTTATGTGACTGTTTTAGCAAACATTTCTGTTTGACTCTGAAGTGTTTTGTCTAAATGTGATTTAAGAACAGTATTTTAAAGATCTGTAGGCAGATATAGTTAAGTATCTTGTTGCTAAAACATCCTTCTCAGCAGTGGTACTTAGATCATGGTGCCTTTTATTCATCACTCTTTTACAGGGTTCTCAGAGTTTAAAAAAAAAAAAGGCAAGAAATTGATTCAAATGAGCTGACGGTAGTTAAGTATAAATTTCTCCTGATAAATATAGGCTACTTAAATCTCATCTGAATAGACATTTTTACCATACAGAATGTTTGGAAAGAGAGGAATTAAGCATCCGTAATCTTACTCTACTCACTTAACCCTTACGATTTTTGAGCCTTCTATTGATACCAGGTTTCGTCTACATGGAAACATTTTTACATCATCACCTCTAGTCAGAGTTAGCAAGCAACAGTCTCACAATTACCTCGTAATCCTTTGTTACTTCAGTTCCTCCAGTTAAAAAAAAGGACAGTAATTCTTTTTTTTTTTTTTTTTGTAGAGACAGAGTCTCACTTTATCGCCCTCGGTAGAGTGCCATGGCTTCACACAGGTCACAGCAACCTCCAACTCCTGGGCTTAAGCGATTCTCTTGCCTCAGCCTCTGGACTAGCTGGGACTACAGGCGCCCGCCACAACGCCCGGCTATTTTTTGATTGCAGTTTGGCCGGGGCCGGGTTTGAACCCATCACCTCGGTATATGGGGCCGGCGCCTTACCGACTGAGCCACAGGCGCCGCCCAGGACAGTAATTCTTATTTTAAATTTCTCCTAAGTCCTATATAGGAAAAGTCACTCTAGTACATTCTCTACTGTCTTTATTAGTGACTGAATTGCAGAGTAGCACATAACAAATCAGCAATCCTTTAAAAATGCTATTTTTGCCAGCCGTGGTGGGTCATCCATTGAATCCTAGCCCTCTGGGATATGGTGGATTCCTTGAGCTCAGCAGTTCGATACAAACCTGAGCAAGAGTGTCTCTACTAAAAACAGAAAAAATTAGCTGGGTGTTGTGGTGGGTGCCTGTGGTCTCAGCTACGTGGGCGGCTGAGGCAGGAGGATTGCTTAAGCCCAGCAGTTTGAGGTTGCTTGAGCTGTGGCACTCTAGCCTAGGCAACAGAGTGAAATCCTGTCTCAAAAAAAAAAAAAAAGTTGTTTTTTTTTTGCTTTGGATTTTAGTTTATGGTTTTTGGCACTGTAATTATCATATTTTTAAATACATGTATTAATATGAGTTGGCATTCTCTGAGCACATATCACCTGATAACAACCAGATTAAAAAATTAGTGACCAATTTATTCAATATGAATAGATTTTTTTCTTGAGTTAGTGATACCTTCAAAAAACTCACATTGTGACATTCCTAATTCACAATCTTAGACTTACTAGTAAGTAATTCTTGTGTTCTTGTGTCCTAACAATCAGAAGGTATTCTGGGCTCCATTTTCTATCAGACGTTTAATATCTGTTCCTCAGTTCAGAATGTTTACGAAGTGATTGACCAAACAAGATAGACCTTCATGGTAGAGAAGGTTATATTAAATATAGGGGAATTGATATGAAGGCACATTACGGAAAAAAAAAAATAGATTTTGTGATACCACATGAGACTCTAGCTATCATTTATAACAAAGATTCTTTGGCAACACAGTTTTCAAGTTCCAAATAGCCTGGGATAGGAACATAACCTAATATAAATTGTGAGCTACAATGTTGCAAATTTCATTCCTTTTTGTTAGTGAAATTGTGTTTTTCCTGTGTGTCTCCCTCTATCCTGACCACTGCCCTGCTTCTCATATTGGTTTTATATTCCTCATGGATTGAAATTAGGGTGAGATAAATTTTTCTTGTCATTAACATAAGAATTACTTGAAATTGCTTTTATTCATTTTAGGAAATCTACTTTCTTCAATGTATTAACCAATAGTCAGGCTTCGGCAGAAAACTTCCCCTTCTGCACTATTGATCCTAATGAGAGCCGAGTCCCTGTGCCAGATGAAAGGTTTGACTTTCTTTGCCAATACCACAAACCAGCAAGGTAAGAAATGCTTCTTACTGTTTTTTATTTGGTGGCCCTGTATAGACTGAGTAAAAAATATATACATATATATATATATTTTAAATAGATATATGTTTTTGATGATTATAAAAGTAATGCAAAGTAAGGAGAAGGGAGAGGAAAGATATACCCAATTGTTAACTTTGCAGTTCTTTTTTCTGGGAGTTATATTTGTATTATATGCTCTTATTCATGTAAAACTGTATATGTGTGCATATACATAGAAAAATATATGAAATGAAAATCTTAAACTAATTGATGGTTATCTTTAGGTAATGGAATTTTACAGTGATTTATTTTATTCTTACATTCCTCCGTGGTGTTTTGAGTTTTCTTATAAATATGTATTATACTGTATATTTAGCTAGAAAAAGTAAGTAAAATTTATATAAGGAAAAAATAAGATAATAGAGGTTCCATTTAGGAAGATAACCACTATTCTCAATCCCACTATGAGATCAACTTTTTAAGATTCCACATATAAGTGAGATCATAAGGTATCCAATAGTAATTTTTTAATTTCATCATTGTTTATAGACTTATTAATTAGCATTCTACTATAGGATAGAGATTTTGCTTATCTTCTGTTTATTTGTTCATTTATATATTTGTATTATTATGGACTCATGGTTTTATTCATACAGTTGCAAGTTATTAGTAGCATTTGACCATTTCCTTGTTTCTGGTACAATAAGATGTCCCAGGCTCATCTCATATTTTTCCTGCCTCAGTCTTGGAGTTAGCCATTTTTACAGAGAGCCCTGGTTCCTTTTAGAGGTGAATTTAATTGTTTAATTAATTAATTTTTATTTATTTGAGACAGGGTCTCACTCTGTTGCCTAGGCTGGAGTGCAGTGGGGCAGTCATAGCTCACTGCAAACTTGAAATCCTGGGCTGTAGCGATTCTTCTGCTCAATCTCCTGAGTAGCTAGGACGATAGGTATGTGCCACCATGACCAGTCAAAATATTTTCTTTAAAATTTTTTGTGGAAATGAGGTCTTGCTGTGTTACCTGAGCTGGTCTCAAGCTCCTGGCCTTAAGTGATCCTCCTGCATCCTCTCCCAAAGTGATGTACCCTTGTATTAATCTGAAATTAAAAA
The DNA here is from genome assembly GCF_027406575.1 of Nycticebus coucang. Classification (NCBI taxonomy): domain Eukaryota; kingdom Metazoa; phylum Chordata; class Mammalia; order Primates; family Lorisidae; genus Nycticebus; species Nycticebus coucang. The sequence goes on along the minus strand of NC_069786.1, from coordinate 70,528,594 downwards.
AAAATGAAGGTGGGTTCCCATTCAGTCTTTTTGTTTCCATAAGGTCATTTAATCATTGTTTTCCAGCAAAGGAAAGTTCTGAGACATTAATTCCATCACTGCCTAAAGGTATCCGGTACTTTGGATACTTGCTTTTCCATTCTGGCTTACAGGTGTGAACCATCTCACATTTGTTTATTTAGAAACAAAAAGTCTGGGTATAGTTGTGCTTATTGCTACTGTGCCTATTTCCTTGCAGTGGACAGAGCTAGGAAATATATGTATACGGATGTACACGTATTTATATATGCACCCCCGCATATGCACTCATATACTTGTGTCTGTATTTGTTTGTGTATGTGTATTAATGACATGAGTTCACTTCCAATTTTAGTCTAAAACTATAGAGTTTATTCTAGCTTTGTCCCTCCTTCACCAACATGAGGAAGCCTAGCTCCTGTATCCTAAGTATGTTTGCTCAGTTACATAGATTGACTAAATAGCCAGTCTCCTGACTCACCAAGGTGCTGCCTGATTTGGATACCCTTCTGCCTTGGGCCCCAGGTATGGGGCCGGCTCTCCTGCCATATGCCTTCTGCTGTCATGGTGCCGTCTCCCCCTGCTCCTCCTTGTTTATGTGGGCCCTTGCCGCTGCTGAACTGTGGGGATGTAACATTGCTGAAATATTTGAAAAACATAAAGAGAGCAGCAGTAAAGCTCTTAGACTTCAAATTTGTTGAAATTTTAGGCAGTGATGGAATTAATTTCTCAGAACTTTCCTTTGCTAGGAAACATTGATTAAATGCCCGTAGGAAATAGATTGAATGGAAACCTATCTTCATTTTTTTTTAATTTCAGATTAATACAAATGTACAAACAATTAGGCTTCATTGTTTGCATTTGTTAGGTAAAGTCCAAGTTATAGTTGAGCCCTTCACTCAGGAGGTGTGCCATATACCCTTACATTGTGCCCATTAGGTGAGAGCTTACCAATCTTCCTCCTTCCCCCACTTTCCTCTCCTTGAGTTTAATTGTGTTTTTCTCTTGTGTGGGTTTTGTAGTTGTTCATCTATTAATATTGAGTACCTTGGATACTTACTTTTTCATTCTTGTGATATATTTTTGTTTGTTTGTTTTGAGACAGAGTCTCACTTTGTCGCCCTTAGTAGAGTGCCCTGGCATCATAGTTCATGGCAATCTCAAACTCTTGGGTTCAAGTGATTCTTTTGCCTCAGCCTCCCAAGTAGCTGGGACTACAGGCTCCTGTCACAACACCTGGCTATTTTTTTTTTTTTTTTTTAGAGACCAGGTCTTGCTCTGGCTCAGGCTGGCCTCAAACCTGTGAGTTCAGGCAATCCACCAACCTCAGCCTCCCAGAGTGCTAGGATATAGGAGTGAGCCACTGCACCTGGACACTCCTGAGTATTTTGGACTACAGCCACATGACACTATGCCTGGCTGATTAAAAAAATTTTTTTTGTAGAGATAGGATCTTGGTCAGGCTCAGGCTGGTTTCAGACTCCTCGCCTCATTAATCCTCCTGCATTGGCTTCAAAAGTGCTAAGATTTACAGGTGTGAGCCACTATGCCTGGCCTTTTATTTTTTACATAACTTAATTTAGGCCTCTTGTGCTCAAGCAAATAAAAAAGGAAAATTGACAATTTATATAGTTTTTCTTCTTGTTACCCTAAATTTCTCTGTTACATAGCAGGTCTTTTTTATGTAGATATATATAGGTTTTTTTGATAAAAGAAAAATCCTACTTAGAAGTATAATTCAATCTGTTTCTATTGACAAAACATCTATAAATGTTTTTGATATTCTGTGTTCATTATAATATAGTGATTAAGAAGATTTTTGATAGTATTTTAGTCTCAAGAGAGTTTCATAAGGTCTAGCCATTATTTTGCTCAAATACTCATGAAATCATTGGTATCATACATCAGAAATCATTGAATTAAGGCTCATGTTCCAACACAACAATTGCTGGTGTGGGTGCGGAGCAATAGGACCACTCATTCACTACTGGAGGGACGGCAAACTAGTACAACCTGTGTGGAAAGCAGTATGGAGATTCTTCAAAAACTGAAAGTTCCTATCATTCAATCCAGCAATTCTACTACTGGGTATTTACCCACAGGGGAAAAAGACACTTTATACAAAAGACACACAGACCCAAATATTTACAGCAACACAGTTCACAATTGCAAAGATGTGGAAACAACCCAAGTGCCTATCAGTACATCAGTGGATTAATAAAATGTGGTATATATATATACATATATATACATACACTAGGGAGTACTACTCAGCCATGAAAAAATGGTGAACTATAATACCTTTTATAACAACCTAACTGGAACTAGAGACTATTCTTTTAGTGAAGTATCACAAGAATGGAAAAATAAACACCACTATTAAGTTGGAACTAATCAATTAACATGTAAGTGCATATATTCAAATAGGTGGTAGGGGGGTAAATTCACTCCTAACAGGTAGAGTGCATGCTATCTGGGTGATGGGCATACTTATAATTTTGACTCAAATGGCACAAACACAATTTATATAACCAAAATGTTTGTATTCCTATAATTCTGAAATTAGAAAAAACACTTGAAGCCTAGGAAGATGAAATGATTTATTTGTTTATGATTGCAATTATCAATAGTGTCAACCAAGAACAGAACCCCAGGCGTCTCACTTCAAATTCAGTGCTTTTCCACCCATATGCATGTGCTGCTGTACTTTTATTTATCACGAGTGGTTTTAATTGTTAGAAATAATATCATTTAAGATGAGTTTGGTTGCACTTAACATACTGACTTAAAGAATTGACTTACTGGTGGTACCTGTGGCTCAGTGAATAGGGTGTTGGCCCCAAATACCGAGGATGGTGGGTTTGAACCCAACACCAGCCAAACTACAACAAAAAAATAGCCAGGCATTGTGGTGGGCACCTGTAGACCCAGCTACTCAGGAGGCTGAGGCAAGAGAATTGCCTAAGTCCAAGAGCTAGAGGTTGCTGTGAGCTGTGATACCACGGCACTCTACCCAAGATGACAGGGTGAGACTCTGTCTCAAAAAAAAAAAAAAAAAATTGACTTACTGAGTAATAGGCAGCATGGTGTTTAGCTCAGTGGTGTCATCAAGAACCTGGCTTCTTCCTCCTCTTCACTTAGCTTTCTTTATCTACTTGCCTTCCCCTTGTGGTCATAAGATTGAATTGTATACTTTTTATCTCTTTGAACTGTATACTTTCTTATCCATGTTCAGAGTGAAAGGAGGGATTGTTCTCCTAGGATACCGCTGAGCTTCTTCTATTCAAAAATCTTCCCTCACCCCCTTCAGTAAACCTCTCATTAAGTCTTTTCTTTTAAGAGATGGGGTTTTCACTATTTTGCTTAGTCTGGACTTAAATTCCTGGGCTCAAGTGGTTCTCCTGCTTCAGCCTCCTGAGTGCTGGTCTTATGGGGAGTATGGGTGTATGCTTCTGTATCTGACCTCTCTTAAGCCTTTGAGTCAAATAAGGCAAGGTAAAGATCCTAGAATTATTGGCTTGATGCCTGTGGCTCAAGTGGCTAGGGCATCAGCCACATACACCTGAGCTGGCGGGTTTGAATCCACCCGGGCCCACCAAACAACAATGACGGCTGAAACCAAAAAATAGCCGGGCGTTGTGGTGGGCGCCTGTGGTCCCAGCTACTTGGGAGGCTGAGGCAAGAGAATTGCTTAAGCCCAGGAGTTGGAGGTTGCTGTGAGCTATGATGCCACGGCACTCTACCCAGGGCAACAGCTTGAGGCTCTGTCTAAAAAAAAAAAAATCCTAGAATTATTATTTTTTATTTATTTATTTTTATTATTAAATCATAGCTGTGTACATTAATGTGATCACGGGGCACCATACACTGGTTTTATAGACCACTTGACACATTTTCATCACACTGGTTAACATAGCCTTCCTGGCATTTTCTTAGTTATTGTGTTAAGACATTTATATTCTCTCTACCCAGGGCGACAGCCCGAGGCTCTGTCTCAAAAAGAAAAAGGAGCTAGAGGGCAGAGGCATCCTCATAGCACACTACAACCTCCAATTCCTGGGCGCAACTGATTCTCCTGTCTCAGCCTCTCTAGTAGCTGGAATTACAGGCATGCATACCACACCCAGATAATTTTTCTATTTTTAGTAGAGAGGGTGGGGCCTGACCTATGCTGAGGCTGATCTCAAACTCTTGGGCTCAAATGATCCTCCTGCCTCAGCCTCCTAGAGTGCCAGGATTACAGGCATGAGCCACTACACCTGCCAAAGATGTTGTTTAAGTTGCTTTTTAAAATTAAAATAATTTTAATTATTTTCCTGAGCTGGTTTATGCAAGATGTGGGTTTAAACTTTAGTTTTGCCATTAACCTGCTTGATGACCATGTCACTTAGCCCCTGGGTCTCACCTCCCATGTATAGAGTTGGAGGTTAGATACCCTGTTTCCCCGAAAATAACACAGTGTCTTATTTTAAGGTGTGCTCCCAAAGATGCGCTAGGTCTTATTTTCAGGGGACGTCTTATCTTTCCAGTGAGTAGGTCTTATTTTCGGAGGATGTCTTATTTTCGGGAAAACGGGGTATTAGTATCTACGCTTTCGAGTAGTGTGAAGAGCAGAAGGCAATGTTTGAAAATACTTTGCATACCATAAGACATTGTATAAATGCCAAGTTTTTACAATAAACCTTCCTCCCCCCAAAAAAAGACATTTATATTCTACATTTAGTAAGTTTCACATGTACCCTTGTAAGATGCACCATAGGTGTAATCCCACCAATCACCCTCCCTCCGCTCATCCTCCTCCTTCCCTCCCTCCCCCTTCCCTATATTCTTAGGTTATAACTGGGTTATAGCTTTCATATGAAAGCCATAAATTAGTTTCATAGTAGGGCTGAGTACATTGGATACTTTTTCTTCCATTCTTGAGATACTTTACTAAGAAGAATATGTTCCAGCTCCATCCATGTAAACATGAAAGAGGTAAAGTCTTCATCTTTCTTTAAGGCTGCATACTATTCCATGGTGTACATATACCACAATTTATTAATCCATTCGTGGATCGATGGGCACTTGGGCTTTTTCCATGACTTAGCGATTATGAATTGGGCTGCAATAAACATTCTGGTACAAATATCTTTGTTATAATGTGATTTTTGGTCTTCTGGGTATATACCTAGTACAGGAATTATAGGATTGAATGGCAGATCTATTTTTAGATCTCTAAGTGTTCTCCACACGTCTTTCCAAAAGGAACATATTAATTTGCATTCCCACCAGCAGTGTAGAAGTGTTACCTTTTCTCCACATCCATGCCAACATCTCTGGTCTTGGGATTTTGTGATATGGGCTAATCTTACTGGATTTAGATGATATCTCAAAGTAGTTTTCATTTGCATTTCTCTGATGATTAAGGATGATGAGCATTTTTTCATATGTCTGTAGGCCGTGCGCCTGTCTTCTTCAGAGAAGTTTCTCTTCAAGTCCCTTGCCCAGCCTGCGATGGGATCACTTGTTCTTTTCTTGCTTATACGTTTGAGTTCTCTGTGGATTCTGGTTATTAAACCTTTGTTGGAGACATAACCTGTAAATATCTTCTCCCATTCTGAGGGCTGTCTGCTTGCTTTACTTACTGTGTTCTTGGCTGTGTGGAAGCTTTTTAGTTTGATCAGGTCCCAGTAGTGTATATTTGAAGCTGCTTCAATTGCCCGGGGGGTCCTCCTCATAAAATGCTCGCCCAGACCGATTTCTTCAAGAGTTTTCCCTGCACTCTCTTCTAGTATTTTTATAATTTCATGTCTTAAGTTTAAATCTTTAATCCAGTGAGAGTCTATCTTAGTTAATGGTGAAAGGTGTCGGTCGAGTTTCAGTCTTGTACAGGTTGCCAGCCAGTTCACCCAGCACCATTTATTAAATAGGGGATCATTTCCCCACTGAATGTTTTTAATTGGCTTGTCAAAGATCAAATAAGTAGCTGGATTCATCTCTTGGTTCTCTGTTCTGTTCCAGACATCTACTTCTCTGCTTTTGTGCCAGTACCATGTTGTTTTGATCACTATTGATTTATAGTATAGTCTCAGGTCTGGTAGCATGATTCCTCCTGCTTTGTTTTTATTTCTGAGTAATGTCTTGGCTATTCGAGTTTTTTTCTGATTCCATATAAAACGAAGTATTATTTTTTCAAGATCTTTAAAGTATGACAGTGGAAGTTTAATAGGAATTGCATTAAAATTGTATATTGCTTTGGGTAGTGTGGACATTTTAACAATGTTGACTCTTCCCAGCCATGAGTATGGTAGGTTTTTCCATTTGTTAATATTTTCAGCTATTTCTTTTCTTAGCGTTTCATAGTTCTCTTTATAGAGAGCTTTCACGTCCTTTGTTAGATAAACTCCCAAGTATTTCATCTTCTTTGGCACTACTGTGAATGGAGTAGAGTCCTTAACTGTTTTTTCAGCTTGACTATTGTTGGTATATATAAAGGCTACTGATTTATGAATGTTGATTTTGTAACAACTCAGGCCAGATATTTGCTGCATACAAGAGTCACATCTTACCTTAGAAGATTAAAATATAGAATCAAGGTGAAAGGATGGTCATCCAGCAGCGCCTGTGGCTCAAGGAGTAGGGCACCGGTCCCATATGCCGGAGGTGGTGGGTTCAAACCCAGCCCCGGCCAAAAACCACAAAAAAAAAAAAAAAAAAAAAAAAAGATGGTCATCCATATTTCAGGCAAATGGTAATCAGAAAAAAGCAGGTGTTGCAATTCTATTTGTAGACACAATAGGCTTTAAACCAACAAAAGTAAGGAAGGATAAGAATGGTCACTTCATATTTGTTAAGGGTAATACTCAATATGATGAGATTTCAATTATTAATATTTGTGCACCCAACAGAATGCACCTCAATTGATAAGAGAAACTAACAGGTATGAGCAACTTGATTTCCTTCAGCTCCATAATAGTCAGAGATTTTAACACTCCTTTGGCAGTGTTGGATAGATTCTTCAATAAGAAGCCGAGTGAAGAAATTTTAGATTTAAACCTAACCATCCAACATTTGGATTTAGCATACATCTACAGAACATTTCATCCCAACAAAACTGAATACACATACTTCTCATGAGCCCACGGAACATACTCCAGAATCCTAGAATTATTGATTGGCCTAAGGATGAGATAAAACTGCTTAGGTCAAGCCCAGTCTACATGCATGACTTTTAGAGTTATGCTAAGAAAATATGGTGACTCAAAGGAAAAACAATATAGGTACTAAGAGAAGGAGAAGTGGATGCTGTAAAGACACTCACAGTATCCATCAACAACAAACTGACACAGTTATGTGTTTTTAGTGGATTTGATTATACATAATTTCTATCTGTAATGCTTATTCATAGAACAATTATTTTGAAAGGACTCATTATCTGTGTAGATTATAGAGAAGTCTTTTGTGGAACTTTTATGCTGGATTTTATCAGGTATTACAGTTCAAGAGCATTCTAAAAATTGAATGCTCTTGAAAATTGACAGGGAAGTAAGATTAGGTCATATACCTTTGTCACAAGATATTCAAAGTAGCTTTTATTTGCTCATAGCTTGAATTTTCATTTTTGCATAACATACTGATTTTCCTAAGTTGGTTTCTACCTTGTGTTAACTGTGCCTTTGCTTAACAAAGTGAAGTTTATTTTGTACATATGTCTAACTTGGTTGCTGTTAGAACAACTAGGGTATTACTTATGCTGATAACTGATTTTCATCATTACATGCATTTTTTTACTATACCTATATGTGGTTAAATGCAAACCCAGACTGCTTGTGTTTGAACTCCAATTTTGCAATAGATTTGCATACTCCAGTATGCAATAGATTTCTGAACTCCTATGAGGCACAGATTCCTTATCTATAAAGTGGATTTAATAAATAGCCCCTACCTTTTAGAGTTTGTTTTGAGATAATGTATATAAAGTACTTAGTCTAGTGTCTGGCACATCATTTTATGATGATCACCTCAGTAAGTTCAATAGAACTTTATAGTACAGTTAATCATATGAATTTTAATTTCAGAGATAGTAAATGCATCTATTCTGCTTTAGTTTTCTCCTTCATTTTCCCAGGTCAGAAAGTTCTAGTATATTAAAAAGTTATTTCTTTGGCCAGGCATGGTAGCTACTGCCTATAATCCCAGCACTTCGGAAGGCCTAGGATGAGAGGATTGTCTTTTTTATTTTTATTTTTTATTAAATCATAGCTGTGTACATTAATGCGATCGTGGGAGAGGATTGTCTTGAGGACAGGAGTTCAAGTCCAGCTCGGTCAACGCAGGGAGACCCTGTCTCTATGAAAAAAAAAAAAGTTAGCTAGACTTGGTAGTGTGCTTTGGTAGTCCTAGCTACTTGGGAGGTAAGGGTGGGAGGATCACTTGAGCCCAGGAGTTGGAGGCTGCAGTGAGCTGTGATCATACCACTTCACTACAGCCTGGGTGACAGAGCAAGACCCTATCTCCAAAATAAAAAAACGTTATTTCTTCTAGTTCTTTTTTTTTTTTTTTTGGTGAGAGATAATAATGTATCAAATCATTGTTGTAAATATTATTCTAAAAAAGGAAGGAATTAATTATGTGAAATATTTGGGAAATTTATTTCATTAATGAACAGGTTCTTAGTAGTATTTTTGTAATAAAACCATCTTTTGTTTTTCAGTAAAATTCCTGCCTTTCTAAATGTAGTGGATATTGCTGGTCTTGTGAAAGGAGCACACAATGGGCAGGGCCTGGGAAATGCTTTTTTATCTCATATTAGTGCTTGTGATGGAATCTTTCATCTAACACGTAAGTACAGTTGTTTAGTCATTGATTTCATTAAGATTGGTGTTTTTGTTCCATTATTGTGGAAATAGAATTAGAAATGACTGATTGATAGAAGATTGCTTTTGCTTCACCAGATGAATAGTGGGTTTGTTTGTAGATTTGTGACTTTAATGTTGCTTACTATTATTTCTGTATGTGAAGCCTTATTGCATAGCAGGTATATGCTGTTATATTCTAATTGAATTTTATCTCCTTTTCTGGATTAGAGCCATTGATGAATGTTTCTATTTGGAACAAATTGTGTTGATTATAAGGGTATTTCAAAAAAATTTTTGAGTTAAAATAGAGAACTTTTCCAGGCGGCGCCTGTGGCTCAGTGAGTAGGACACCAGCCCCTACATCAAGGGTGGCAGTTTCAACCTGGCCCCGGCCAAAAACTGCAACAACAACAACAACAAAAAATAGTCAGCATTGTGGTGGGTCTGTAGTCCCAGCTACTTGGAGGGCTGAGGCAAGATAATCTCGTAAGCCCAGGAGAAAGGGTTGCTGTGAGATGTGACACCACCGCACTCTACCGAGGGGGAGAAAGTGAGACTCTCCGTCTCTAAAAAAGAAAAAAAAAAAAAAAAAAAAAAAATATATATATATATATATATATATATATTTAGAGAGAGAGAGAGAACTTTTCCATATTCTTTTTTTTTTTTTATTTGATTTATTTATTTATTTTTTTTATTGTTGGGGATTCATTGAGGGTACAATAAGCCAGGTTACCCTGATTGCAATTGTTAGGCAAAGTCCCTCTTGCAATCATGTCTTGCCCCCATAAAGTGTGACACACACCAAGGCCCCACCCACCTCCCTCCTTCCCTCTTTCTGTTTCCCCCCCCATAACCATAATTGTCATTAATTATCCTCATATCAAAATTGAGTACATATTCTTGTTTTTCCATGTGTTAAGAAGGCAGAATTGGTAGAGAAGGGGATTCTCTAATAATTATGTCATGGGAGAGAAAGTCTTGCAGGTTGTCTATCAGAGATGAAAGGATTAGGAATAAAGTATAGATTAGTTTCTTTTTTTTTTTTTTATTAAATCATAGCTGTGTACATTAATGCAATCATGGGGTACCATGTGCTGTTTTTATATACAATTGGAAATATTTTCATCACACTGGTTAACATAGCCTTTCTGGCTTTTTCTTACTTATTGTGTTAAATCATTTATATTCTACATTTAGTAAGTTTCACATGTACCCCTGTAAGATGCACCGTAGATGTGGTCCCACCAATTACCCTCCCTCTACCTATCCTCCCCCCTCCCCGCTCTTCCCTTTCCCCTTTCCCCATATTCTTAGTTTCATGGTAGGGCTGAGTACATTGGATACTTTTTCTTCCATCTTTGAGATACTTTGCTAAGAAGAATATTTTCCAGCTGCATCCATGTAAACATGTAAGAGGTAAAGTCTCCATCTTTCTTTAAGGCTGTATAATATTCTATGGTTTACATATAACACAATTTATTAATCCATTTGTGGATCGATGGGCACTTGGGCTTTTTCCATGACTTAGCAATTATGAATGGGGCTGCAATAAACATTCTGGTACAAATATCTTTGTTATAATGTGATTTTTGGTCTTCTGGGTATATACCTAGTAGAGGAATTGTAGGATTGAATGGCAGGTCTATTTTTAGATCTCTAAGTGTTCTCCACACATCTTTCCAAAAGGAACGTATTAGTTTGCATCCCACCAGCAGTGTAGAAGTGTTCCCTTTTCTCCACATCCACGCCAACATCTCTGGTCTTGGGATTTTGTGATATGGGCTAATCTTACTGGACTTAGATGATACCTCAAAGTAGTTTTGATTTGCATTTCTCTGATGATTAAGGATGATGAGCATTTTTTCATATGTCTGTAGGCCATGCGCCTGTCTTCTTCAGAGAAGTTTCTCTTCAAGTCCCTTGCCCAGCCTGCGATGGGATCACTTGTTCTTTTCTTGCTTATACATTTGAGTTCTCTGTGGATTCTGGTTATTAAACCTTTGTCGGAAACATAACCTGCAATATCTTCTCCCATTCTGAGGGCTGTCTACTTGCTTTACTTACTGTGTTCTTGGCTGTGCAGAAGCTTTTTAGTTTGATCAGGTCCCAGTAGTGTATTTTTGAAGCTGCTTCAATTGCCCGGGGGGTCCTCCTCATAAAATATTCGCCCAGACCGATTTCTTCAAGAGTTTTCCCTGAATTCTCTTTTAGTATTTTTATAGTTTAATGTCTTAAATTTAAATCTTTAATCCAGTGAGAGTCTATCTTAGTTAATGGTGAAAGGTGTCGGTCGAGTTCAGTCTTCTACAGGTTGCCAGCCTGTTCACCCAGCACCATTTGTTCAATAGGGAATCTTTTCCCCACTGAATGTTTTTAATTGGCTTGTCAAAGATCAAATAACGGTAAGTAGCTGGATTCATCTCTTGGTTCTCTATTCTCTACATCTGCCTCTCTGTTTTGTGCCAATACCCATGCTGTTTTGATCACTATCGATTTATAGTATAGTCTGAGGTCTGGTAGTGTGATTCCTCCTGCTTTGTTTTTATTTCTGAGTAATGTCTTGGCTATTCGAGGTTTTTTCTGATTCTATATAAAACAAAGTATTATTTTTTCAAGATCTTTAAAGTATGACAGTGGAGGTTTAATAGGGATTGCATTAAAATTGTATATTTCTTTGGGTAGTGTAGACATTTTAACAATGTTGACTCTTCCCAGCCATGAGAATGGTTTGTTTTTCCATTTGTTAATATTTTCAGCTATTTCTTTTCTTAGAGTTTCATAGTTCTCTTTATAGACATCTTTCACGTCCTTTGTTACATAAACTCCCAAATAGTTCATCTTCTTTGGCACTACTGTGAATAGAATGGAGTCCTTGACTGTTTTTTCAGCTTGACTATGGTTGGTATATATAAAGGCTACCAATTTATGAGTGTTGATTTTGTAACCTGAGATGCTGCTGTATTCCTTGATCACTTCTAAGAGTTTTGTAGTAGAATCCCTGGTGTTTTCCAGATATATAATCATATAATCTGCAAAGAGCAAAAGTTTGATCTCTTCTGACCCTATATGGATACCCTTGATCGCCTTTTCTTCCTGAATTGCGGTGGCTAAAACTTCCATTACAATGTTAAAGAACAGTGGAGACAATGGGCAACCTTGCCTGGTTCCTGATCTGAGTGGAAATGATTTCAATTTAACTTCATTCAATATGATATTGGCTGTGGGTTTGCTGTAGATGGCCTCTATCAGTTTAAGAAATGTCCCTTCTATACGAAATTCTTAAGTGTTCTGATCACGAAGGGATATTGGATATTATCAAAAGCTTTTTCTGCATCAATTGAGAGAATCTATGGTCTTTGTTTTTTAATTTGTTTATGTGCTGAATTATATTTATGGATTTATGCATGTTGAACCAGCCTTGAGACCCTGGGATAAAACCGACTTGGTTATGGTGTATAATTTGTTTGATGTGTTGCTGGATTCTGTTTGTTAGGATCTTGTTGAATATTTTTGTATCAATATTCCCTGGTGATATTGGTCTATAATTTTCTTTTCTTATTGGGTCTTTTCCTGGTTTGGGGATCATGGTAATGTTTGCTTCATAGAATGTGTTGGATAGTCTTCCTTCTTTTTCTATATTTTGGAACAAGTTGAGTAATATAGGTACTAGTTCCTCTTTAAAGGTTTGGTAGAATTCTGACATGAAACCATCTGGTCCCGGGCTTTTCTTTTTAGGGAGGTTTTGTATGGTTGATGCTATTTCCGAACTTGATATGGGCCTGTTCAACATTTCCACTTGATTCTGGCTAAGTCTTGGAAAGTGACGTGCTTCCAAGTATCGGTCAATTTCTTCAGATTTTCATATTTCTGAGAATAAAGTTTCTTGTAATATTCATTAAGGATTTTTTGAATTTCTGAGGAGTCTGTTGTTACTTCGTCTTTGTCATTTCTGATTGATGAAATTAGAGATTCTACTCTTTTTTTCCTGGTTAGGTTAGCCAAAGGTTTTTCTATTTTATTGACCTTTTCAAAAAAGCAACTTTTTGATTTATTGATCTGTTGTATAATCCTTTTGTTTTCAATTTCATTTAATTCTGCTCTAATTTTGGTTATTTCTTTTCTCCTGCTGGCTTTGGGGTTGGAATGTTCTTCCGTTTCCAGTTGCTTCGTGTCTTCTTTTTTTTTTTTTTTTTTTTTTGTAGAGACAGAGTCTCACTTTATGGCCCTAGGTAGAGTGCCGTGGCCTCACACAGCTCACAGCAACCTCCAACTCCTGGGCTTAAGCGATTCTCTTGCCTCAGCCTCCCGAGCAGCTGGGACTACAGGCGCTCGCCACAACGCCCGGCTATTTTTTGGTTGCAGTTTGGCCGGGGCTGGGTTTGAACCCGCCACCCTCGGTATATGGGGCCGGCGCCCTACCGACTGAGCCACAGGCGCCGCCCGCTTCGTGTCTTCTTTATTGTTTTGTTCCAAAAGTTTGGTAATTTTCTGCTTAATCTCATCTATGACCCAGCTATCATTCAACATAAGGTTATTTATAGTTCTTTTTTAAAGAAAAAAGTTTTTTTGTTTTTTTTTTTGAGACAGAGTCATTTTTTCACCCTCGGTAGAGTGCCTTGGTGTCACAGCTCACAGCACACAGCAACCTCAAACTCCCGTGCTCAAGTGATTCTCTTACCTCAGCCTCCCACCTTAGCCTCTCTGTAGTCTCATTTGGGACTACAGGCACCCACATTGCCTGGCTATTTTTTTGTTGCAGTTGTCATTGTTGTTTAGCAGGCCTGGGCCAGGTTTGAACCCGCCAGCCTTGGTGTATGTGACTGGAGCCCTAACCACTGATCTATGTGTTTGGAGCCAAAAAAAAGTTTTAAAATTTATTTTGTTTTTAAAAAGTTTCATTTATGTTTTAGAGACAGGGTTTCCCTGTGTTGCCCACGCTGGAATTCAGTTGTGTGATCATAGCTCACTGTACCTTCAAACTCCTGGGCTCAAGGGATCTTCCTACCTCAGTGGAAATACAGGCGTGTGCCACTATGCCCAGCTAATGTTTTTTTCTTTTTTCTTTCTTTTTTTGAGATGGATTTCTTTTGCTTTGCTGACCAGGCTAATCTCAAACTCCTGGCCTCAAGCAGTCCTCCCACCTCAGCCTCCTGTGTAGCTGGTATTATAGGTGTGAGCCACTATGTCTTCTCTAGATCAGCTAGTTCTTTTTAGTTCTTTTTTTTTTTTTTTTTTTTTTGAGACAAAGTCTCACTTTATCGCCCTTGGTAGGGTGCCTTGGTGTCACAGCTCACAGCCACCTCGAGCTCTTGGGCTTAGGCCATTCTCTTGCCTCAGCCTCTTGAGTAGATGGGACTACAGCCATCCGGCACAACACCCAGTTATTTTTTCCCCCAGATTAATATGAGGGTATAAATGTTTAGGAATGTTTAGGTTACATTGTTTTCATTTCTAAGGTAACTGTTCAAGTTGTTAGAAGTTTTAAAGTTAACATTTCAATAGGAAACTAAGGCATTTGTGTATTATTTGAAGGAAGTACCTTTGCAGTAATGTTCTTGGCAGTATGACGGTACCTACTGTCAGCCTGTTTATAGATAAAATTTGTTAAAGTTTGTCAACAGGTGCTTAGAGATATAATCTTATAGGCTAGAAACAAGAGTTCTGCTTTCTGAGCTAGGAGATGGTTTTCTTCTCAATTTAGAAACACATAGGAGGTTCTGATATATACAACAGTTAATGATGAAGTATATAGTTGGTTATATACTTTATAACTACTTATGGTTATAAAGTGGTGGTGGTGATGGTGGTCGTAAGTGGTACATTATTCTGGGTTTTTTTTTCTCCCTGAATTCTATGTGCTAGTTACTTATTATAGTAAATTTTCAGCCTGTGAATTTGTGTGAATTTCAATTTCTAGACTTTTATTGTTATTTTAGAGTGTACTTTTTCTACTTAAAAACAGTTTACTGTAAAACAATCTCAGCTGAGTTCCTTAGGAGGTGTTCCTGAAGGTGTTGCTGTCATAGGAGAGGACAGCTCTGTGTGTGTTATTGCCCCTGAAAACTTTCCCGTGGGACAGGATGTGGAGGAGGAAGACAATGCTATTGATGATCCTGACCTGTGAAGGTTTAGGCTAATGTCTGTGTTTATGCCTTAGTTTTTAATAAAAAAGTTTAAAAATTGGAAAATTATTTGTCAAAAAAAAAAAAAGGAGGAAAAAAATTAAGGTTTAGGTGTGGTCGCACATGCCTGAAGTCCCAGGTATTCAGGAGGCTGAGGCAGAGGGATTGCTTGAGCCCAGGAGTTTGAGGTTGCTGTGAGCTATGATTATATCACTGCACTCTAGCCTAGGAGACAAGGCAGACTCTGTCCCACTGAAAAACAAAACAAACAACAACAACAAAAACCCTTATAGAATGAGGATATAAAGAAATAAAACATTTTTGTACAACTATACAATGTGTTTGTGTTTTAAGCTAAGTATTACTATAAAAGAGTCAAAAAGTTAAAAAATTATAAAGTTATAGTGCGCTAAGGTTAATTTATATATGCAATCTTTATTTTACTTCTCCTTTTAAAATTTTTTAATAGAATTAGAGCGTACAAGTTAAATTCTGGTCCATGTATATGTTATATAGTAGTTAATTTATTATTGAAGAAAGAAATACTAAAAATAAATGAAATTAGTGTAGCCTAAGTATACAGCTTTTATAAATCTATAGTTGTGTGCAGTAATGCCCTAGACATTGATGTTCACTCATGACTCACTTAGAGCAACTTCCAGTCCTGCAAGCTCTACTCAGGGTAAATGCCTTGTAAGGTGCCATTTTTTATCTTTAATATTGTGTTTTTACCTTTTCTATGTTTAGATAGACAAATACCTGCCATGTGTTACAGTTACCTGTAGTATTCAGTATAGTCACATGCTGCACAGGTTTGTAGCCAGGAGCAGTAGGCTGTACCATACACCATCTAGGTTTCTGTAAGTACCATGATGTTTGCACAATGACTCCATCATGTAATGTGTCCCCGTTGTTAAGTGAGGTGTGGCTGTGGTTGGGAGCAGTACTCAGTAAGACAAATCTGACTCTAAAACATACACTGTTAGCCTTCATACTAGCCCTGACTACTAGAATCAATATGATCCATAAATGTAAACTGTATATGTAATTTAAAATTTTCTGACAGCCACATTAAGAAAGGGATAAATAGGCAAAATTAGTTTTAATAATATATTTAATATAATCAAAATATTCTTTCAAAGCAAAAAGGAAAAATGGAAAGGAGAGGAAAGAAAGAGACAAAATGAGAAAACAAGAAAAAAGAAAAAGAAAAGGGGAAGGAAGAGGAAAGAAAAGAAGGAAATAGGCCAGGTGCTGTGGCTCATGCCTGTAATCCCAGAACTCTGGTAGGCCAAGCTGGGAGAAGCACTTTAGGCCAGCAGTTCAAGACCAGCCTGGGCAACATAGCAAGACCCTGTTTCTAACAACAACAACAAAAAATTAGCCAGGT
Source organism: Nycticebus coucang (assembly GCF_027406575.1). Taxonomy (NCBI): domain Eukaryota; kingdom Metazoa; phylum Chordata; class Mammalia; order Primates; family Lorisidae; genus Nycticebus; species Nycticebus coucang. The sequence goes on along the minus strand of NC_069786.1, from coordinate 70,512,221 downwards.
ATGATGGTGCACACCTGTAGTTCCAGGTACTCAGGAGGCTGAGGCAGGAGGATCACTTGAGCCCAGGGGTTTGAGGTTATAGTGAGCTATGATGACACCACTGCAGTGTAGCCCAAGTGACAGAGTGAGACCTTGAGAAAGAAAGAAGGGAGGGAGGAAGGAAGGAAAGAAAGAAAGGCCCAGTTATTTTTAGAGACAAAGTCTCACTCTTGCTCAGGCTGGTCTCCAACTCCTAAGCTCAAGCAATCCACCCACCTCAGTCTCCCAGAGGGCTAGCATTACAGCCATGAGCCACCAAGCCCAGCCATAAAAATTTTTTTTGAGGTACGGTCTTAACTCTGTTGCCTGGACTTGACTGCAACCTAGCTCATCATAACTCCCTGCCACCTCAAACTCAAGCAATCCTCCTGCGTGAGCCTTCCAAGCTGGGACTACAGGTGTGTACCACCACACCTTAGCTTATTTTTCTATTTTTTTTTTTTTGTAGAGATGAGGTCTTGCTGCTCAGGCTGGGCTAGAAATCTGGCCCTCAAGCAATGCCCTCACCGTGGCCGGTATCTTTGAAATGTAGGATTTCAAATTGCTAAAATTATAGGTGTGAGATACTGCACCCAGCCCTAAAACCAAACATTTTAGAAAAATATTATTGATTAACTCCTGCTATTACAACATTCTAAGCCAAAGTCATACTATCATTCTCTCATTGCTTTAATGCAGAACTCCTGAGAATTTTATTTGAATCATTGACGTGTGTCTAAAACTTTTGTTTAAAATATAGAAAACTACTCATGTTTTAAAAAATGAATAATACATGCTCACTTTTTTTTTGTAGAGACAGTCTAACTTTATTGCCCTTGGTAGAGTGTCGCGGCATCACACACACAGCAATCTCCATCTCCTGGACTTAGGCAATTCTCTTGCCTCAGCCTCCCGAGTAGCTGGGACTACAGGCACCTACCACAATGCCCAGCTATTTTTGTTGCAGTTTGGACGGGGCTGGGTTTGAACCCACCACCCTTGGTATATGGGGCCGGCGCCCTACTCACTGAGCCATAGGCGCCGCCCTGTATTCACTTTTTTAAAAGCCAACCATCTAAAATGAAAACTTAGAATTACCCATTTCTCCCTATATCCAAATTCTCTTCTCGAGAAATCTATGATTTCATGTATCTCTTTCTAATTTTTTTCTATGGGTAGAGTACACAGCTGGGCTGTCGACTCTGTAGGCACTAGCCACATGCTATAAAGTACTATTAAATACTTGAAATGTGGCTAGTCCAAAAGATTTCAAAGACAGTACACAAAAAGTAAAATATTTCAGTTCTTCATACTGACATGCTGAAATAATATCTATTTTTTAATTTTAAACTCTAATTAGTATCATAACTGAGATCTGGGAAAGAATGCTTTCTGTGGAAAAGGAATGATACAAACAGAAAAGTAAAGTACTGGAAATAAAAATATGCTTATGGAAATAAAATTTTTCTATCCATAAAAATTGGAAAGATACAGCTCAAGAAATGTAGTGAGACAAAAATAGGTCAGCTTTTCCTTGGCCATCTTCCAACTACAACAGCCACTTCTCACCAGTTTGGGCTGTAGAAGTATTGCAATAAATTCCTATGGAGAAAGGGTCCCTTCCCTGATAAACAGGCAAAGCTTTGCTAACAGAATGCCCATTTGGGGTTCCCCTCCCCTCCCCTTCTAAAGAAGATCACTTGAGCCCAAGAGTTTGAGGTTGCTGTGAGCTGTGATGCCATAGCACTCTACCAAGAATGACAAAGTAAGACTCTGTCTCCAAAAATAAAAAAAAAATAAGTAAATTTTTAAGTTAGGCTAATTATGATGGTTCTAGCAGGGTGATTTAGTTAAGAAGTTTACTCTCAGATAACTAAATGAATGGGTTCTGTTGGAGAAGTTACTTCATTGATTGTTTCTGTGGTTTTTTGTTTGCGTGCTCTGTTCTGCCGTAAAGCAGTATTTCTAAGAAACCTCAGTGTAGTGAACATGTGCATGTATGTATTGGGAGGAGGAGGTAGGGCTGAGGGCAAGGGAGGGGTGGCCTTATCTCTCTTTGTTCTAGTAACATTAATATCTTTGTGTGCACCTATCTTCCTATTATGTGTATTTTTGGTGAGGGCATATTATCTAGCTTCCTCCTTGCACCCCAAGATCATGAAAGGGGGCCTTATGTGCCCTCTGCCAGGTAGAGCCAGAAAGTGGCTTTCTAACCTCAGGTGGGCTTTGGAAGATGTCAAAGATGGAGGGAACATCTTGAGAATTCAGTATTTCATCTCATCTGGCCTTTTCTTTTTCAAGTATAAGAACGATGCTAAAGAAGCACAACCTTTAAAAACGATTCTTAGCAATTGTATTGTCTTTATACCAGTTTTAATATGCACCGTGCAAAATTGTCTAAACAAAGTTCTTTTGTTGATTTGTCAAAGCAAAAGGAAACCCATGCGAGTCATGCCAGCCCACTGCTGTCTGAGATAGGATCAGCAGTCATCTACTTGGTAACAAAAAGCATTCCCTGGTATTAGATTGAATTATATGTAATTTAGGTACAAAATCTTGTGCTTTAGAGTAAATGAGGGTTGTTCCATAATACTATAAAATTGTAATTTAATTATGTATTTACGCCCCTTTCCTTCATACCTTGTAAGTATAGAGTTTTTTTGCTTTTATCAGTTTCATACTCCTTTTGATCATAAATGACTAAACAGATACTGTTACATAAAAAATTGTATTTTTGTGTTATTATATTATATAAAAATTTGAAATCATATATGCTTATTTTAAACAAAATAGGAAGTAACTGAAGTTTATAATAAAATTTCATGTTTCCCCTGTTCCCAGTCTCCAGAAACATCTGCTTTTCTTTGTTTTTAAAATCAGAAAAGATATATATTTTTGTCCTTCCTCCACCCACCTTCCCCTTTTTGACAGAATTTTTCTCTGTCACGCTGGCCTGAGTGCAATGGCACCATTGTGGCTCCCTGCAATCTCCAGCTCCTGAGTTCAGGCAATCCTTCTGCCTCAATCTCCTGAATAGTGGTACTACTGGCACGCCACCATGCCCGGCTTTATTTTTTCTATTTTTGTTAGAAATGGGGTCTTGCTCTTGTTCAGGCTGGTCTTAAATTCTCCATCTCAAATGATCCTCCTGCCTTGGCCTTGTAGAGAGCTAGGATTAGAAGCTTGGGCCGCCTTCTCTGGCTTGTTTTCTTCTGTTTGCACATGTATATCATACAGCATTCATTTTCAGTAACTAAAATATGATAGTGGTATTGCAGAAGGTGAAATCCTACATTTGAAAGATACCCACCATCAATAGTTTTAGAGCATATGCCTCCAAATTTCTTTTATTCTCTAAATATACCTTACTATAAATTGCTGTTATAAATAATTTTCTTCCACAAGTGGAGTGAACCTATGCATACCTCACTGATGATAGAATTTTACCATTACTTTATCTTTCCTTTTCCTTTACTATTTTTCAGCAGCTATGTAGATTTTATTACGTGGATATACCACTGGTTAATATTTTCTTACAAATTGTCATCTGAGGTAATTTATTAACAATCCTGGAGTGAACATTGCTACATGGAAATCTTTTCTTTTCTTTTTTTTTTTGTAGAGACAGAGTCTCACTGTACCACCCTCAGGTAGAGTGCCGTGGCGTCACACGGCTCACAGCAACCTCTACTCTTGGGCCGCCCGGTTATTTTTTTTTTGTTGCAGTTTGGCCCGGGCTGGGTTTGAACCCGCCACCCTCAGCATATGGGGCCAGCGCCCTACTCACTGAGCCACAGGCGCCGCCCTACATGGAAATCTTTTCAAACATGCATGAAGGATCGATCCCAAGTGAAATTGTTGCTTTAAAAATTTATTAGTTTATAATTACATCAGTTTATTTCTCCATTTAGGAAAGTCCCAAGATCTGACCTTTTTTCAGCCTTACTCTGGTGAACTGGGAAGGGACAGTGAACCAATATTATTATTATTTTAAGAGTTTGAGATCCAGTGTGGTGCCTGTAGAACAGTGGTTACGGCGCCGGCCACATACACCCAAATTGGCGTGTTCGAACCTGGCCCAGGCAGCTAACCAACAATGATAACTGTAACAAAAAATAGCTAGGCGTTGTGGTGGTCGCCTGTAGTCCCAGCTGCTTGGGAGGCTGAGGCAGGAGAATCCCTTGAGCTCAAGAGTTTGAGGTTGCTGTGAGCTGTGACAGCACGGCACTCTACCAAGGGCAATGAGGTAAGACTCTGTCTCCAAAAAAAAAACAAACAAAAAAAAAAAGAGTTTGACATCAACTTGTACCCAGCTACCAATAGTGTCTCTTTTAACTCTACTACTTAAAAAAAGAAAAATTATTCATTAATACATTGAATTTCAAAATACTATGGGGGTGCAAATGTTTTTGGTTACATGGATTTTGTAATGCCTTAGTCAGAGTTGTAAATGTTCTCGTAACCCAAGTAGTGTTCATTTTAGCTATTACTCACCTCTCCCCCTTCCCCAAACCTAAACTGTCCACCTCTATTTTTAATCTCTCTTTACTTCATTGGAATTTATATTTCTCACTGGTCCTTGCTTTTGGCAGCTAGCCTAACTTGCCTGTTCTGTGTGCCCAGGAAACCTAGCTTGCCCCAGGATTCTTGGGCCCTTTCATCTACCTAGAAAGGAAATTGGAAATTATGTAGATCCAGGATATGAAAAGCAGCATGTGATAAGTGCTAAATGAATGGTTTATAAAATTAGCGATAGAGAGTATCAAAGAAGGGATAGAAGTTCTAGAGGTGGTCTGGGTCAGGTTGTGTAGATACTGAGATAAAAATACACACTTGTTTTAATAAGTCGCGGGATGTATTCATAATTTTTATACAGGGAAGTGCATAGCCTCATAAGCCTTTCAGGAAATACATTAGATTGGAGAAATACTATAAGAGGGATGATGAGTGAGAACATTCAACAGTCCAAGTTAGAGGGCTCAGAATGGAATGGAAGGGACAGGCTTGAACGAATCAGACTTGGGTAAAGAGTTAATGGTAGTGTTTTTAATCATTTTACTGCAGTTTTCATGTATTTCTCATTTATTTGATGTTCTAAGACATTAACAATATTGTCCCAATCTTTCAAATCCTTGAGAAAAGAACCTGGCTAAGGGAATAGGTGAGTAGTTGTGTGTGGAGCATGATGATGAATGTGTCTAGAGGAGGGAGCACAGATACAGCGTGAGCAGAGCAAACCGGACGCTGATGGTAACACTTGTGAGCATCAGGTTTGGTGAAGAAGCTTGGATGAGAGGAGGGGAATCTATAACCTACTTTCTTCTTTTTAAAGTTTGGTCTTAACTGTTGTATGCTCCTTTACATCTGTCATGTGGCAAATTGATGTGGGTGACCGTATTAAAGCTGTAACATTGGATTCAGTTTTGAAACTTCTTGGGCACACCAACCCCTATATGTATATATTTTAAGAGACAGGTCTGTTTCTGTTGCTCAGGCTGGAGTGCAGTGTAGCCCGATCATAGCTCACTGTAACCTCCAGTGCCAGGGCTCATGCAGCCTTCTTGTTGCAGCCTTCCAAATAGCTGGGGCTACAGATGTGGGCCACCATGCCTGGCTAATTTTTATTTTTATTTTTTTTTTGTAGAGATAGAGTCTCTCTGTGTTGTTCAGGCTGGTCTCAAACTCCTGGCCTTAAGCCATCCTTCTGCCTCAGCCTCCCAAAGTGCTGGGATTATAGGCATGAGCCTCCATGCGTGGCCCCTGTATTCTTTTGATGTGGGAGGAGGAGACTCATGAAATAGCAAAGATAATTGGTACATTGTGTTTCATGTAGCTGGTTAGAGAGTTATGTTTTTCAGAGGTTCAAAAGCCAGGGAGGAAAATTCACATTTCTTTTCCTTTAGGGGGCAAAGAAATTAAGGGACAGTAGAAATATGGGCATTACAGTAGACATTTGACCTTTTCAAATTTAATACTAACTGGTTTGCATTATTTTCACATAATCTTGAAGATATATAACATAATATTTACTTGTAATTTTCTGGCTCATTAATTTCAGTAGTGCCAAGTGATTATGGTTGACTAGTATTTTCTACTCATCCTTCTCTCAGCAATAACAACTATTTTTTGCTATTATAAATTCCTGAGTGGCATCCATCAGGGGTTAACTGTATTTATGATTCTTCATGTCCTTTGCAAACCTAAATAAAGCAAACCAGTTTGGGAACATACAAATGCATTGTAATTGTCTCTTCATACATGTGGGAAATTGGTTCCAGGACTGCCTGTATAGACCCAAATCCGGGGACACTCAAGCCCTGCAGTTGGCCCTTGAAATTTGCATAAGGAAGGAGTTGGCCTTCTACGTATGTGGGTTTTGTATCCAGCTAATACTGTGTTTTTGAATGGTGTCTACCTGAACAAAAGCTACACATAAGTGGACCTGCACAGTTCAAACTTGTGTTGTTCAAGGGTCAACTTTGTTTTCTCTCATAATGATATTTGTAATATTAAAAAAACTTAAGTCTTTTTAGCCCATAATTTACCTGTCAATGATTATTTTCCTAAAAAAAGTCTAGTAAGTAGAGCCTATCAGTTTTTGGAGTACTGCTAGCTGTACTGTCTAATTTTGATGTCACTTGTTTTTATTTCTGGGTGGAGCACATACTGAAACTTGAACTTTAACCTTACATAAGCAAACTGTGTAACCAAATTGTATGTAACCCCATAATAATCTCAAGAAAAACATCTGTACAGTTTTCCACTTCTTAGAAAATACTTGTTTCTCTCCCTACCTCCTGACTATTTCACTTCTTTCTTGGCCTAAGCTAGTCAGATAAGTTCCTATGAAGATACAACTAAGATCAATTTATGTAGATGATTTCTGTGCAAAAGGTTAGAATTTTTGGGTAGGAAAAATAATCTTTATCCTTTCCTCTTTTGTTATTAAAGACAGATTTGTCTTCATTCTGTTTTATATTATTATCCCTTTGTATCGGTTTGAATTTATATGTCTAAATTACTTAGAGCTTTAACAGTAAGATTCCAGAAAGCTCCTTTAGTTTTGTTGCTGGTGTTTGGGTAAAAATAGTTTGTAAGTTGCCTTTTTAGTTTATATGGAATTGTAGCCCTCAAGGCACTACAACTTTATTGAAGTAAATGAGAAGGTAAAAATGCCTTCATTTAATACCCCTACCCCAGGTTACGTTAGGTGTTGTTTATAGGTCTTATAAATCACCTTTAATTACCATTAACATAAATTACTATTTTCAAGAGCCCACCTTCTCCCCACCCCATAAGCATGTCATTTAAAAGTTTTAAATGAGTCACACATTTTTGCCTAGACACAAATTGCCAATATAAAGCTGTGTTTGATTGTATTCAAAAATAATGGAGTTTTTTCCTTGGGTCCTGTAATTTTCTTTCTTGGCAGTATTTATTAAATTAATCTAGTATTGGATTGTGGTAAACAATCTGGCCCCAAAACATATGTTTTCTTTGTTTCTTTAGTACACTTTCAATGGGTTAAGTAATTATGCAGTGCTTCTCATCTACATATACAATGCATTCTAATAATTAACTTCTGTTTACTGTGGAAAATATTGCAGCAGTAGGAAACACTTTTTTCTACTTTGCATCGTAATATTGTATGCAGCTATTTAATCTACTAGCTATTTACAATTAAATTGCTTGAGCGTATCTTTATATTCGTGGTGGTCTTATATTTAGGTGATTGATTCTTATTTTTTTCTTGAATGTTTTTTCTGACATGTTTCAGAGGTCTTCTTTCCTGTCCTCTGGCCCAAATAGCCAACTAACCGTATAGCTTCTTTTCAAAACTTCTTTTCAAAACTCTTGTGTCACCTAGTTGAAATTACTCAGGTATATGAGAGCAAATTCTAAGGTTCTGGAAAGTCTCTTGATCTTTAAGCATCAGGTTTGGGTTTTTTTTTTTATTGTTGGGGATTCATTGAGGGTACAATAAGCCAGGTTACACTGATTGCATTTGTTAGGTAAAGTCCCTCTTGTAATCATGTCTTGCCCTCAGAAGGTGTGGCACACATCAAGGCCCCACCTCTCTCCCTCCTTCCCTCTCTCTGGGTTTTTAAAAAAAATTTTTTTGTTTGTTTTTAGGAGATGGGATCCTGCTATGTTTGCCCAGGCTAGCATTGAACCCCTGGGCTCTGGTAATCCTCCCACGTCAGCCTCCTGAGAAGCTGGGACTATAAGTGTGTGCCACTGTGCCCAACTTAGCACCAGATTTTGAACCTAATTTTTCTTAGTTGTCATAACACTGTCATTATAAGTTAAAAGTGTATGTATTGAGACTGAGCTGATTTTGAAAACCAGTATTCATTATTATACTTAACTGGCATGAATGAAATCAGATGAGTGCTTGTGTTTTATTACAGTGAGTCTTCAATTTCCTTTTGCAAATTTTACATTGATACTTAAAACTACCCATTGCATACCAGATGTAGTTTTCCTACATCAGTGACTTACAATTTTGATCTATGGCTTGGGAATGCCACTGGCTGGCTCTGGCAGTTGAAAGTTAGGGCTGTAGGCGTGTAGGGCTGTAAGGCTCTAAGACTCTAAGAGCTATCAGCTGTGTACTAGTAGTGGTCCTTCAGAATCAAGAGTTTTCTCTTTACAAACTGGCCGTGAGCCTAGAATTTGCTTGTTTAGGGCCATGATGTCCTCTTGTCTGGTCCATCTTTTCTTCCCACCTCAAATCTGTCTCTGCTGTCCTTCCTCACTCCATCAGAGGGTAGGAGGAGTGCTAACTGGCTATCCTGTCCTTGATTGATTCAGCTCTTGCCGTAGGACCACTGAGCTGCCAGAGCATTAGATATTTGTACTTTTCACAGGTAAGGAGCTGGGTCAGGGAAACATGGTCTTGTTTCTCGTTCCAGGTCCCTAAAATGAAAGGGACAACTGTATCTACCTTACGTTCAGTTCTGCTGTGAATTTCTTCTCTTGCATTGCAGGTTGCCAGATGAATCGATCCAAAATTAGGGATTATACACATACATTATTTTATGGATTTTGGGGAGTACGGTTCTCATTCATCCCCCAACTAAATTTACTCTTAAAATATGTGTATTAATAAAATATTAGGTGTGAAAGTACAAGGGACTGCATGTACTTCATCATTTCACTTGTCCCCCCCTCCCCACCTTTTGTACATATAGGCTGAATTCTGATTTGTGTATTGTGGGCAAAAATTTTGTTTAGGAAAGAACTCTTAATTTTCAAAGTAATTAAATGTTATATTAGGGGTTACAGTTACACCAAGGGTTGCTGTCTGTTTTTAGAGAAGTAAAAATATAACCCATAAAGAAATTTGCTGTAGGCGATAGTTTTAAATGCAGCTCCCTAATCTTTTCCCTGTAACCCCGTTTTAGGTGCTACCTGCTGTTTATATGCTTGTGCTTTTAGTGATAGGAAAGGAATCAGCTGGGTAATAGGGAGAGGAAGGAGGATTCCTTGAGTTAGGAGGCCAGCCACTTTATAGTGATACAATTTGATTCTTTTAGGCACCTGTGAATTAGATATTACCCTGGTTTAAAAGATGAGGAAACCGAGTCTTTTTTTTTTTTTTTTTTTGTGAGACAGAATCTCACTTTTGTCGCCCTCTGTAGAGTGCAGTGGCCCCATAGTTCACAGCAACCTCAAACTCGTGGGCTTGAATGATCTCCTTGCCTCAGCCTCCCAAGTAGCTGGGACTACATGTTCCTGCCACAACACTTGGCTATTTTTAGAGACCAGGTCTCGCGCTGGCTCAAGCTGGTCACGAACTCCTGAGCTCAGGCAGTCCACCCACCCCCGCCTTCCAGAGTGCTAGGATTACAGGCGTGAGCCACTGCACCCAGCAGGAAACAGAGTCTTATGGAGTTTAAAAAACTTTTCCAAAATTACACAGCTACTAAATGGCAGAATCAAGATTTTAACAAAACCCATATCTTTTCCTAGTATTCTGTTTATTTCTTAAAGATATTTTTATTAATATCATAAAGCAGTTTTCTTGTTTTAGAATAGCTTTAATATTAATATTATGTTCAATGATAGAATAATATTTCATTGTATCAATAGTCTGTAATTTGCCATTCTCTAAATATTGGACAGATTGATGTTTTCCGTTATTTTGCTATTATAGATAACTCTCCAGTCAGTGACTTTATGCGTATGTCTTTTTGCTTTTATTGAATTACTTTCTTGCAAAATATTTATTGGAGAGAAATTGGTGATTCAAAGGATACATTTCTCTCTTAGGAGCTGTTGCTACACAATACCATGTTGATTGCCAAAAGGATTTTTTTTGAATTTGCTTTTTGTAGAAATTGCTCTGCTCTATTTAACCAACCATAAATGTAAGATTATATGATGTACATAGTAAACATCTTAAAGTGTATGTATCTCAATGAAATAAAGTAACATAGTAACTACCCTTTCAAGAGTAAAGTGGAGGAGCTGGGGAACCATCATACAGAAACAGCTAGAGAAACTAACTATGAGAATAGAACTGTTCCTAAAACTGGTAGCTAGACAGTTGTGAGGGAGAGAATGCCCTGCGATTTAATAGTGTGATGGTTTGTACCCTGCTTGGTATAATTGGTAGGATGTTTTCGGTTAATCTTTATAAGTCAATTTTGATATAAATTAAGACCAGGCTATAATTTTAATTTTGATTTTAATCCTTTGATATAATCTCTTCTGGTTCTTCTCGTCAGCTTGCCTTTGCCAACACTGTAATTCATGGATGAGAATTTAAAAGTTTGCTTCATTTTACTTGAGAAGCATTGGGAGACTGGCTATTTTACTTGCAGAGAGAAGGTTTATACTGTGTATTTACATAGAAGGATCAATATGTTGTAAACATCACTATTTTTTTTCCGTAAATAACTTATGACTTATTGGGTAATATTTTATTATGAAATATAGAAAAGGAGGCAAAGTTAATGTCATCTCAGATAGTATACTTACACCTGGTTTCTGTGAAAATATGTACACATTTATGTACAGTCGACTCTGGAACGAGAGGGTTAGGGGCACTAACCTCCCACTCAAGTAAAAAATCCATGTGTAGCTTTTTTGTTTTTTTGAGACAGGGTCTCATTCTGTTCCCCAGGCTGGAGTGCAGTGGTGCAATTATAGCACACTGTAGCCTTGAACTCCTAGGCTTCCACCTCGGCCTCCTAAAGTGCTGGGATTACAGGCTTGAACCACTGCACCCGATCTGTTATTTCCATGTCATTTTTCATAACTACCCATACTAAAGGCAGAATGGAAGCTGACCTTATTAATTTATTTTAAAATAACAATGATAAACCCATAATGTGTTTACATATTTTTTGAAAGTTATATTTTCTAAAACAAAAATATTTAATGAGACAGATGGGATCTTTTTTTATTTTTGTAAATCTCATTAATGTCTGTCATAATAGAAGGCATTGCCTTATTTCCTTGTATAGTTATGTTATCACAATATGTCCTTTTGGTTGAGGTCTGTGAAAAAAATCTGGCCTCACACTGATGTGGTTGGATAATTGTGGATATTCTTCCTTGATACTACATCAAATTTTGACAAATAACAGTGACTTAAAAGTTAATTGGAATGTGAAATCTGCAGTGATAGCCAGGAGTATTATGTACTCTATTACATTAGAGTCCCTTGTCTATGTTGTACTTTGAATGACTCTTTTTAAAATCCATTTGGTCATTTGGAAAATGTTGATTCTTGGTGAGTGATGCAGCTCTTCTAACTTTTAATACACTACTTTATAACATATTAAAAAAATCACATCTGTTGATGTCACCACAGATCTTTGGTGTCTTTAAATGTAGCAGATGGTGTCTTTAGATGTAGCAGATACAAGTTTTCAAAAATTCTAATTTTTAATTGAATGACTGAATTTTATAATTAACAATAAAATGGCTGCTAGATACTGAAGATTAAATAACCGTAACTTAAATATGAGTTGTTCTTTAAAGTAGCAATGGCGTTCCACAAAAGGTACCTGGTTAGCTTGCAACTCATATGCTTTTCTTGGCAACCATATTTTGGTATGCAGCACAAGTGTTTTAGGCATACTTGTATTTCCTCACCCAGCATGTTAAAAAGATGTGTGCCATAGGGTTGAGATATAAAACTAGTAACTCTTACTTATCAAAGACTTTCTTAAGTGAAATGGGGTTGTTTTTATTGTTGTTGTTAAGGGTGAATGAAGACTGTAGTGACTCAATAGTACTACCTTGATTCATAGGTATTTTTTACTAGCATTTTTTCTGTTGTTACTTTTGTACCAAAATATTAATATTTGATACAGATATTGCACCCATTGAAGGGTGTAATTGGTGCAACAGTTTGCAGTGTTGACTGCAAATGTCAACACTATGAAAAAAGAAAAATGAGGGCGGCGCCTGTGGCTCAGTCGGTAGGGTGCCAGCCCCATATACTGAGTGTGGCGGATTCAAACCCGGCCCCGGCCAAACTGCAACCAAAAAATAGCCGGGCGTTGTGGCGGGCGCCTGTAGTCCCAGCTGCTCGGGAGGCTGAGGCAAGAGAATCGCTTAAGCCCAGGAGTTGGAGGTTGCTGTGAGCTGTGTGAGGCCACGGCACTGTACCGAGGGCCATAAAGTGAGACTCTGTCTCTACAAAAAAAAAGACAAATGATATCTTAATATTATGATTTAATAATATTTTGACCTTGCAGACCCCAGGGGTCCATGGACCATACTTTGAAAACCACTGTTCTAATTTGTTTGAAAATGCTTGCAAATCTTTTTTTTAGACAAGAATCTCACTCTGTCACCCTGGGTAGAGTGCCATGGTATCACCATAGCAACCTCAGTCTCTTGGGCTCAAGTGATCTTTTTGCCTTAGCCTCCCAATTACCCAGGACTATAGGCACTAACCACAAGGCCTGACTAGTTTTTCTATTTTTAGTAGAGATAGGGTCTTGGTCTTGGTCTTGCTCAAGCAATTCACCTGCCTTGGCCTCCCAGAATGCTAGGATTATAGGCGCAAGCCACCACGTCCAACCTAGAAATTTTTATTAGTCTTTATTAATCTACCTGCTGGTCTTTAACCTGGGTTTCTTCAGTTTTTCTGTTACAGATAAATGATATTAATTTATTAATCAGTTTACCATTTTTGTTTTGCAAGCATTACATACAAAATTTCACTGCGAATGTGGAGAGCTTTCAACTACATGGTCATTTGAAAATACTTTGAACAGATATCCATATTTTAGCCCCTTGCTTACAAATGGATAGTTTGCTAGAGTGTGTAAATAAATTGGGTGTTACATATGTGCCCCAGAATTAAATAGTTTTAATGTGAGTTTTATAGGTAATTCAATATTCTTTGGTTGTATTAATGTGACTGTAGTAGGAGTTGTAGATCACACTTGCCTGTTTATTTTTTCTTCATTTTTTGGTGGCTTAAGTTCATTCCTCTCCATCCTCTGTTATTGGTTTTTGAATTAGAATAGCTAAAATCATTTAAGAGAAATAAGGATCCTTTGTGTATAGGAACATTTGGGGCTGGGGAACAGAAAGAATCCTTTACAATAGAATTCATTCTTAATCAGTTTTTTTTCCCTGAGATTCATTTGAGTGGGGGATGGGGCAGTGGGTACTTATGTCTCTAAACTTTTGAAGTTTTGTTTCATTCTGACTTTGCATTATTCTCATTAAACACAACAACAACATCAAAACAACATAGCTTCAGTGCTTTATTAAAGTTAAATCCTTAGGTGGTGGTGGTAGTATTGGAGAGTGCTAGTTATTTTGGACACTACCATCTGTTTCAATTTTTTCCATCAGCGAGAAAACACCTCTAACACAGCTAATTAAGCCTAAAGAGGTTAGGTGGGGTGTTTATGTTGTTGTTGTTTAGCTTCTATGGAGAGGTTTTCTCCAGCACTGACTAACAATGGTTAGATATCAATTAATCAGGACTAATTTTAAAAATATTTGAAAATATTATAGCCTAAATTACCATACTGGCAAAGACATATCACTGCGTTGGCAATATATTGTCTTGTGATCATTTTTGGGCCAGCGTCAATCCTAGTTTGTGTGATTCAGCTTCTCCTTTTTCATGTTGACGATACTATATTTCCCAAGAATCTTTTAGCTATTTGATTATGGGATATCCTGACAATGCATATTATAAAAATGTTGATTGTGAAAAATTTTAAAACTTCAGTGTTTTCTTTTTATAAACCACCTGTTGTCTTATGTGCATAGCATATATATTTGAACAAAGTGCTCATCACTTGTCAGCCATCATTGGCAGCATAGAAATTACTTGTGGTACTTGCTTTGCAAGAAGTTCTTTTGTATTTGTGACATCAGCTTTGTTTTATACAATTAAAGTATTACACGCTAGAATAATCTACATTGCAACCACCAAATGGTGATGTAGTTCTTCTTGCCTTGAACTGAATTTATACAGCTATCGACTGCTATTTTACATGACAGTTTCATAAAAACCTCTCGCTTATTTTGGTAGCAAATAAGAAGATGGTAATATTATTAAAGATATTTCTCAATTTTAAAATGTATTTTCAATAAATACTACATTAAGATAGAAAATGTAGAAAACCCCATATGTATGGAAAACCCTTCATCTATAAAACTCAATTTACGAAGTAAGTTTAATATCATAACATAATATATTCATGATCACTTTAATAGTATTGTTCTAATCTTAAGTTCCTAGTTAAAGGCATTTTTCAGTCATTTTTATTCTGTTAAAGGAAAAAATATAACTGATAAAAGCTTAAGATTGATGCTAGAATAAATATTTAGACTGTTAGATAACTTCTTTTATATTTGTGTGAAAATTAACTCTGCACAGCCATCTCGATGCTTAGAGATTTTTTACCAGTGGATTCTAAATAATCTGACTTTTCCCCTTTGATGTCTTATTGTTAAATAATCCAGGTTATAATTTATTCAAATAAGTTAACAGCTCTAGTATATTGACATTAATTGAATTGACAAGTATTTTCTTCAGGTAATTGTTTCAGTGAATAGGTTTCAGAAGTACTGGAATAAAATTACTCATTTAAAACAAGTTTATCTTGTATTTTGTGAAATGCTTTAAGAATGTCACTATTTAGTTTTTATTTTAATAATAGGTAAAAGGTACAGTATGAGATATTTTCTTTTTTTTATTATTAAATCATCGCTGTATACATTAGTGCAATCAAGGGGTACAATGTGCTGGTTTCATATACAATCTGAAATAGTCTCATCAAACTGTTCAACGTAGCCTTCATGGCATTTTCTTAGTTATTGTATGTAGACATTTGTATTCTGCTTTTAGTAAGTTTCGCCTGTACCCATTCTAAGATGCACCGTAGGTGTAGCCCCGCCCATTAGTATGAGATATTTTCCAGTAGTCAACAGGCCTCTGCCATATAATGGATTGCTAAATCTCAACAATAGTTTGTATACAGAAACTCTACATGAATTCAGTAATTAAAAAACGGAAACGACTAACAAATAAACCTTTTTTTCTATTTAGAAACAATCTGAATCTAAATGGAAGCTTTATATTTGCAAGAAGAAAATTTGGGGTTTCTTTTTCACTGCTTGGTTGCTCTGATGTGAGTGTTATAATATAGTGGACATTAGTATTTAAGTAAATGATTACATGAGTCATAAGATGAAACATCTGCCTCAGAAGGCCTTTCAGACAGTATGAGTTATGTTGTTGAAGTCTCTAATCAGTGCATCTGTCCCTGAGACTTTAGTTGGTACAAGGATAGTTTTCTATTTTGGATTAGTTACTATATGAAGACAGCACATTTAAAAAAATTTTTTTCATGCATGCAACTGGAAAATTTGTGCCTGTGATATTTGAATAAAAAAATTACAGCAATGGATTCTTTGAATGTAGTAATAAATAAGGAAAAACAATAAATGTGTAAACTTCAGCTTTTACATGCTGTAAAGTGATTATTTGTGGTAGGATTTTATATTAGTGACACATGAGTTTTTTGTTTGTTTGTTTGTTTGTTTGAGACAGCATCTCACTTTGTCACCCTTGGTAGAGTGCCTGGGTGTCACAGCTCACAGCAACCTCAAACTCGTGGGCTTAAGCAATTCTCTTGCCTCAGGCTCTCAAGTAGCTGGGACTACAGGCGCCTGCAACAATGCCCAGCTATTTTCTTCGAGATGAGATCTCGCTCTGGCTCAAGCTGGTCTTGAACTTCTGAGCTCAGGCGATACACACACTTTGGCCTCCCAGAGTGCTAGGATTACAGGCATGAGCCACCGTGCTCAGCCAACCCATGGGTCTTGATGTCTCACATTAAGGAGGAAATATTTAATATTTATATTACAAAGGGAAAGAAATCCATACGGAGTCTGAAGCACAACAGGATTCAGATAGGATATTTAACTAAAACAGAACACTATATCATAGGCCACTTCTGAACTGAAACATTCCTGTAGTTTTAACCATGCGGGGGGGGGGGGAATATGAATATGCATGTGCATGTTCGTATGTTTTATACAAGGTAAAACCTAACCAAAAGCACGTGTAGAGAGTTGTGGTCCATGTAGGTGTGTTCTATTCTATTCTTTATAATCAACAAGCCACAGAAGACAAATTCGTATGGTCTTATATTTGCTAAAGGGTGCAATCTAAAGAAGAAACCTGCTCTTTTTCTCTTAGAAAACTTAACTTTATAATTAAACTTTTTTTTTTTACAAGAATATGATGAGTGTAATTAAAATAGAGTATGGTAGTTTGAATAAGAATTTGGCACATGTTAATTTACATGTTGGGAGTTTTAAGTCTTTGAAATATAGACTAGTCATCAGGAAGTACTTTTATTTTCTATAAAAGAGGGTTTAAAAAAGTTATGAGACCTTCCAGTTTTGGCCCTTGCTGAGAAGATCCCTCCCACCCACACAATGAAAAAATGCCTGACTAACTTCAAAGTTTAAGGCAGTGGTCCTCAGTCTTTTTGGTACCAGAGACTTAATTTCATGGAAGACAGTTTTTCTCCAAATAAAGAGGTGGGAGACATTAGATCCTCCTAGGGAGCGCGCAGCTGAGATCCTTTGCATATGTACTTTATGGTAGCATTTGTGCTTCTAGGAGAATCTGGCAGGAGGTGGAGCTCAGGCAGTGAGAGAAGCAGTGGAGAGTGGCTGTAAGTAGAGCTGAAGCCAAAGCTTCCCTGGCTTGCCTGCTGCTCACTTTCTACTGTGTGGCCTAGCTCCTAACAGGTCTTGGACTGGCACCGGTCTGCAGCCCGGGAGGTGGGGCCTGCAGGTTTAAAGACATACAGTGCCTGTGGGGAAGGAGGACACACGAACATTCACTCCCCTGGCTGTCTACCCCTGCTGGACACCTGGGTATCTCACAGCTGGTCACCAGTGAGAATACTTCAGCTAGAATTGTGACAAAGTAGCAAAGGTTACATACAGGCCAACAGGAATTTGTATCTGTGAAGGCTGCAGAAATTGGGGGACCCTGAGAATCCCAGGAGATGGGAGGTGGGAAAGAGTTCCCAAAAGTGTACATTGTGGCACATACCCTGGAAGGAGGACAGCAGTGCCAGGAACCCTCTCTCTTTTCTCCACTATAAAACAAAGTCTTCATCTTTGAACACTAGGGTGAGAGTGAGAGGAAGGAACACTAAAAACAGCAATCTTTAGGTCACTGATGAAATTCATTATGGCTAGGGGAAGGAAAGTATGTGGGACAACCTGCTTTCTCAGGAATATGCTGGGCCCACAGCTGTGGGGTAAAGGTAGGGAAGAGAATTGAAAAGACTCACCTTTGAGCCCAGGCTGATACGTGAATAAGGCTGAGAGGCTTGCTCAGAACAAAAGAGGATGGGCCTTCAACTGTTTCTTACCACCAAACTGTCAGATTTCTGATAATAAGTAATAGCAGAATACTGCTGGGTTAGGGTTAGGACAGGAAATAAGAATAGACAAAGAGACTCAGTACAAAGGAAAGACCTAAACTCACAATAGATAGACATTATTCTGATAAATAAACCAACCTCCCTGTCCTAAACACAAGATATCGCTACAGGAATTTGAAGCCTATGATGGTACACTGAGGGTAACAATAGCGCTAACTTTAACCCAGCCTAGCTTCTAACTAGATAAACTCTTAACTCTTAATAAAAGCCTAGGAGACGGAAAGACTTGCCCCTTTTCAGGCACAAAAACTATTTCCTTTATAATAGTTTCTACTGTACCATGCATGATAGTCAGCTTTCAACAAAAAGTCGTGAGGTTTACAAAAGGCAAGAAAGAAAAAACACAGGGATAAAGCAGTCATTGAAAATAGCCTCAGGATGCAGATATTGCAACTATCTAATGAGGAATTTAATATTTGCTAACGTCTCTCACAGAAAAGCTGGACCACATGCATGACCAGATAGGTAATTTTAGCAGAAATAGAAGGAAACAGAAATAATCAAATATTTCCATCCTACATAGCAAGGAAAGAATCAGTGAATTCTAAGATGAGTCAATAGAAATTACTGAAATTGAAACAAAAGGAAAAAAAAAACTTGGGAAAAATCAGAAAAGAATAAAAGTACTTTCATGTCATACATTCTATTAAGGGCTGATAACAAAATTACAAAGAACTCAAGCAAATCAGCAAGAAAAAAGCCGAATAGCCACATTAAAAAGTGGGCAAAAGGCCTGAACAAAAACTTTTCAAAAGAAAATAGACTAATAGCCAACATATGAAAAAATGGTCACATCAGGAAAATGCAAATCAAAACCACAGTGAGATATCATTTAACTCCAGTGAGAGAATGGCTTTTATCAAAAAGTCTCAAAACAGGCCCAGTGCCTGCAGCATGGTGGTTATGGTGCCAGCCACATACACCAAGGATGGCAGGTTCAAACCCGGCCTGGGCCTGCTAAACAATGACAACTACAACAAAAAATAACCGGGTGTTGTGGCAGGTGCCGGTAGTCCCAGCTACTTGAGAGGCTGAGGCAAGAGAATCACTTAAGCCCAAGATTGAGGTTGCCGTGAGCTATGACGTCAACATACTGAACCGAGGGTGACATAGTAAGATGCTGTCTCAAAAAAAAAAATAAAGTCTCAAAACAACAATTGCTGGTGTGGATGCAGAGAGACAGAAACATTTATACACTGTTGGTGGGACTGTAAACTAGTACAACCGTAGGAAGTAGTATAAAGATTCGTCAAAGAACTAAACTTGCCATTTGATCCAGCAGTCCCACTACTGGATGTTTACCCAAAGGAAAAGAGACATTTTATAAAAAAGACTCACAAACTTAAATGTTTGTAGCAACACAGTTCACAATTGTAAAGATGTGGAATTAAGTCACATGCCCATCAATAAATGAGTAGATTAATAAAATGTGGTATATATATACCACGGAGTACTGCTCAGCCACAAAAAAATAAATGGTAAACTAATACCTGTATTAGAACTGGAGACCATACTTGTAAGTGAAGTATCACAAGAATGGGAAAACAAGGCTGGGCCCGTTGGCTCACCCCTATAATCCTAGCACTTTGGGAGACCAAGGTGGGTGGATTACCTGAGCTCACAAGTTGAAGACCAGCCTGAGCAAGAGCTAGACCTTGTCTTTGAAAAATAGCCGGGCATTGTGCTGGGCATCTGTAGTCCCAGCTACTCAGGAGGCAAGAGAATTGCTTGAGCCTAAGCATTTGAGTTTGCTGTGAGCTAGGATGCGACGGCCCTCTACTGAGGGTGACAAAATGAGACTTTGTCTCAAAAATAAAAAAAAAATGGAAAAACAAATACTACATGTATTCATTGTTAAATTGGAACTAATTGATCAACATTTATGTACACATATGGAAGTAACACTCATTGGAACTCAAGCTGGCACAAGGGGGCAGAGGGAATGGGTAAATTCACACCTAACAGGTACAGTGTACACTGTCTCGGTGATGTGCACACTTAATAAATTTGACTTAAACATAAAGTGCAAAAAAGCAATTTATGTAACCAAAATGCTTGTACCACCTTAATATTCTTAAATTAAAAAAATAAAAAAGAATAGAAAAGAAAAGAAGCAGTGGGAAGCTAATATATACATAATTGAAATGTCAGAAGATAGAATAGGATAAAAGAAATATTTTAAGAAATAATGACCAAGAATTTTCTAAAATAAGAGACATAAAAGCACCGAAACTGTGAAAACTAAAAGATAGTGCAGTGACATTTTTAAGGTCCTGAAAGGGAAAAAAACAAACTGTCAGCCCAGAAATCTATACCTAATGAAAATATTTTTTTCAGAAATGAAGTAGTCTTTCATAGGTAAACGAAAAATAGGAGTCCATTGCCAGTAGATCTCCTATACAAGAAATGTTAAAATTCATTTTCCAGATAGAATATAATCTATACAAATTTCATTCTCCCTAAAGATCACAGGGAATGGAATGAATTAAGGAAAAAAATGATATCTTATTTTTAATTGCTCTGAAACAGGAATCAGCAAACATTTTTGTAGAAAAGACTAGATAGGAAATAGTTTAGGTTTTGAGAACCATACAGTCTGTTATAGCTGTTCAACATTGTTGCCGCATGAAATATGTAAATCAGTGATCATGGCTGTATCCCATTAAAACTTTATTTTCAAAAAACAGGTGGTGGGTCATCAGATTTGGCTCATCAGCTCTAATTGACCCACCCTTGCTCTATAAAAAATGTCTAAAGTGAAAATAGTGGCAGTGTATTAAGTGTTTATAGCATATCTGAGAGTAAAGGTTAAAGGTATGACAAAAGCACACAAGATGGAAGAGAAGAATTCAGAAAATATTACTATAATGTATTTAATATCAAACATAAAGTAGCATACAGTGAATATTTCTACTCTGAAAATCCAAAATTTTCAGAAAGGTTCTAAAATCTGAAACTTTTTGAGTGCTCTTGTGATGCTCAAAGGAAATGCTCATTGGAACATTTCAGATTTCAGATTTTTGGATTAGGTAAGTATAATGCAAATGCTTCAAAATCCAAAAGAAAAAACACTCTGGAATATTTCTGGTCCCAGACATTTGGGATAAGGAACACTCAACCTGTAATATCATTTAAAGATGGACTCAGATTAATTTAAAATTTATATTGTACACTTTCAGACAACTAATTAACATTTTGAAATAGAGGCATAAATGATAAATATGTAGTAGAAATAAATGGAAATCACAAAGAAATCCTCAGAACAAAAGACATCAGAGAAAGGAAACAAAGAATAGATGAAACAAATGGAAAATTGCTAGCAAGATGATAGATTTTAGTTCATTCATATCAATAATTATTTTATTTTATTTTGGAGACAGAGTCTCACTCTGTCATCCTCCCAGCAACCTCAAACTCCTGGGCTCAAGTGATCCTCTTGCCTTAGCCTCCTAGGTAGCTGATTACAGGTGTCCACCACCATGCCTTCTCGGATAATTTTTCTACTTTTGGTAAAAACGGGGTTTCATTCTTGCTCAGGCTGGTCTTGAACTACTGAACTCAGTCAATCCTCTCACCTCAGCCTCCCAGAGTGCTAGGATTACGGGCATGAGCCACTATACCTGGCTGTATCAATAATACTAAGTGTAAATTATCTAAACTAGGGCAAACTGCTGCTAACTATGGTTTCATTTATTTGTACACAAACACTGTGATTAAGAGAATCCCTGGACTTAGGGCGTCTAGCTAGAATTTAGTAGATAGTCATAAACATGCATACGGGAGAATTCAGATAATTCAGGGTGATACCCACCAGTTTAATAGTCTCATTTTTTCAAGAGATAATTTTCATTTTAGGGAAAAAATTGACTTAGGTGAATGTGCGTAGGGATAAAATGGGAAATTTTATTTCAGACTTTGGAACAACCTGTGTGAAATAAAGGAGAGGGCATTATTGTAAATATAAACACTGAAGCTGCTCTGTCTTATCAGTTTCCTAAGTGATACTGGATCAGGAGATATTTTCTTTTTTCTCTTTTATTAAATACACCGTTTAAAATTGACAAGTATAAATTTTTATATATGGCTAAATCAAGGTATTTAACATGTGATTTACCTCACATTTGTCATTTTTTGTTTGTGATAATACTTAAAATCTATTCTTTTAGCAATTTTCTAGTATACAGATGTTAGTGAGAGTCATCATTAGGTACAGTAGAGCTCTTGAATTTACTCCTCTTATTTAACTGAAGTTTTGTGTCCTTCGACTAAGAATTATTTTCTGATATAGGAAGTTTTCAAAATTCATTAGTGAAATAGAGCCTATTGTTAGTTACACCCCCATTCCCTTTTCCTTTCGAATATTGCCCAGTATACTACAATAGGAATGATTCCACATTGCTCTTTGATAAATACTAATGTGTGGTAGATCAAAATCTGTTCTTAATATTTATTGTCTTTGTAACTTTCATATAAATCATTTGAAGCAGTACTTACTGCCTTTGAAGATAGAATTTCACCTAGTCATTATAGAAGTAACCCAATGTTCGGAAACATCTGTGTGTTTTACTTCCAGCTTTGTTTCTTACCTAGTTTTGTACGAGGAGTAACACATAAGCTCCTTAAATGTCAGGTTCCTTGTATGAGAGATGGAGAGGATTATCATACCTGGTTTACAGTAGTGAGGATTAAATGAGATATAATATACGTCAAACATTAAATACTGGGAAATACTATACAAATTTAAATCCAAAAGTAGTTGTTTTGAATATAATTATGTATGTAATTCGGATGTCAAAACAATATATGCACTGACAACCTTTGCCCTTTGTCAACTATATCCCTCATTATACCTATAGTATTTTTACTACTTTCTTATTTATTCTTCAGTAGTTTCTTAATATAAGAAAGTACAATTAATTTTGTTTCCTCTTTTCTGTTTGAAAAATAGCCTACCATATACACTGATCTATCTTGCTTTTGCCATTTAAAACACCAGTACACAGAGATTGTTTTCATTTTTCTCCACAGGTGCATTGTATTTCATTATATGGCTGTATTATTTATTCTAATAGTTCAGTACAAGTGAAAGGGAAATAGATTTCCAAAATGGGATTGTTGGGTCAATAATATTGGGAAAATGCAATAGTAATTCTGGTAGTTATTACCAAATTTCCCTTGTAGTGGTTATACACGTACCGTTTTATACTGCCACCAGCTGTGTGTGAGAATGCTTATTTCTCTATGACCATGCCAGATTTTTGCAGTTTACTATAAGAAAATAGGTAACTTGGTATAATTTTGTTTTGGTTTTTTCATTATAAGTGTGGTTGAGCATCTTTTCATATTTAAGAGCTATTTGTATTTTTGTATGGATTTCCCATTCTTATTATTTGCCCATTTTCTTACTGGGTTATTCTTTCTTTCATTTTCTTATTCCCCAACAACTATAATAAGAAGTCTCTCTTTATTTTATTTTATTTATTTATTTGTGACTGAGTCTCACTTTGTCACCCTTAGTAGAGTGCTATGGTATCATAGCTCACAGCAACCTCAAGTTGTTGGCCTCCCAAATAGCTGGGACTACAGGTGCCCTCCACAGTGCCAGACTATTTTTAGAGACAGGGTCTTGCTTTTACTCAGGCTGGTCTTGAACTCTTGAGCTCAAGCAGTCCACCCACCTTGGCTTCCCACAGTACTAGGTGTGAGCCACTGCACCTGGCCTTTCTCTCTCTCTTTTAAAGAGAAGTTTTTCAAACACATAAGAATTCTTATAAAGATCAGCCCTATGTTATATGAATTGCTGGTATTTTTCCTGCGTTTTTTATTGTACTCTGATTTTATGGTCAGTTAGTTGTGTTGTTTAGTTTTTGTTTTTAAAGTTGAACTGAGTTATCAAAAAGCTTTTCCTCAGCCCAAAGTTATAACAAAATATTTTCTTTCAGTATTCTTATGATTTTATTTGTAAGTCTTTAATCCATTTATAGTTCATTTATAAACACTGAGACATGTATCCCACTTTTTTATTTTTGTAAATAGCTCTTTCCTAATGCCACACTTTTTATACCATTATTACCCAAAATGCTTGGGACCAGAAGTAGGTTGAATTTTTTATTTTTTTTAACTTTGGAATATTTGCATATACATAATAAGATTAGTTGACGATAGTACCCAAGTCTAAATGTGAAATTAATGTTTCATATACACCTTATATATATATGTAGCCTGAAGGTTATTTTATACAAATATTTTAAATATTTTGTGTATAAAATAAAGTTTGACGAGAAAAAACCCCGTATAGCTAAGGCAGTTCTCTATAACAAAAATAAAGCTGGGGGCATCAGCATACCAGATTTTAGTCTGTACTACAAAGCCAGAGTGCTCAAGACAGCATGGTACTGGCACAAAAACAGAGACATAGACACTTGGAATCGAATTGAAAACCAAGAAATGAAACTAACATCTTACAACCACCTAATCTTCGATAAACCAAACAAGAACATACCTTGGGGGAAAGACTCCCTATTCAATAAATGGTGTTGGGAGAACTGGATGTCTACATGTAAAAGACTGAAACTGGACCCACACCTTTCCCCACTCACAAAAATTGATTCAAGATGGATAAAGGACTTAAATTTAAGGCATGAAACAATAAAAATCCTCCAAGAAAGCATAGGAAAAACACTGGAAGATATTGGCCTGGGGAAAGACTTCATGAAGAAGACTGCCATGGCAATTGCAACAACAACAAAAATAAACAAATGGGACTTCGTTAAACTGAAAAGCTTCTGTACAGCTAAGGAGACAATAACCAAAGCAAAGAGACAACCTACACAATGGGAAAGGATATTTGCATATTTTCAGTCAGACAAAAGCTTGATAACTAGGATCTATAGAGAACTCAAATTAATCCATATGAAAAAAGTCAACAATCCCATATATCAATGGGCAAGAGTCATGAATAGAACCTTCTCTAAAGATGACAGATGAATGGCTAACAAACACATGAAAAAATGTTCATCATCTCTATATATTAGAGAAATGCAAATCAAAACAACCGTGAGATATCATCTAACCCCAGTGAGAATGGCGCACATCACAAAATCTCAAAACTGCAGATGCTGGCGTGGATGTGGAGAGAAGGGAACACTTTTACACTGCTGGTGGGACTGCAAACTAGTACAACCTTTCTGGAAGGAAGTATGGAGAAACCTCAAAGCACTCAAGCCAGACTTCCCATTTGATCCTGCAATCCCATTACTGGGCATCTACCCAGAAGGAAAAAAATTCTTCTATCATAAGGACACTTGTACTAGACTGTTTATTGCAGCTCAATTTACAATCACCAAAATGTGGAAACAGCCTAAATGCCCACCAACCCAGGAATGGATTAACAAGTTGAGGTATATGTATACCATGGAATACTATTCAGCTATTAAAAAAAATGGAGACTTGGGCCACGCCTGTGGCTCAAGGAGTAGGGCGCTGGTCCCATATGCCAGAGGTGGCGGGTTCAAACTCAGCCCTGGCCAAAAAAAAAGGAAAAAAAATATGGAGACTTTACATCCTTCGTATTAACCTGGATGGACGTGGAAGACATTATTCTTAGTAAAGCATCACAAGAATGGAGAAGCATGAATCCTATGTACTCAATTTTGATATGAGGACAATTAATGACAATTATGGTTATGGGGGGGGAAACAGAAGGAGGGAAGGAGGGAGGTGCATGGGGCCTTGGTGTGTGTCACACTTTATGGGGGCAAGACATGATTGCAAGAGGGACTTTACCTAACAGTTGCAGTCAGTGTAACCTGGCTTATTGTACCCTCAATGAATCCCCAACAATAAAAAAAAAAAAAAAAAGAAAATACAATACATAACATGATCTATTGAAGATGAAAAAAAATAAATAAATAAAATAAAAAAAAATAAAACAGATCCATTTTTTCAGGAGAATTAGGGAAATATCGGTTGAATGATATAAAATTTCAGTTAAATAAAAGAATTTTAACTAAAAAAAAAAAAAAAAAACAAAGTTTGTGTATATCAAACCACCAGAAGAAAGCAAAGGTGTCACTGTGTTAAAGGTTTTCACCTATGTGGACAATCTGTGCTCGTATGATACCATCATTATTCCTGACTCTGAATTTATACGTATCTGATAAGCAATCATTTTCTTACATTTTTTTCACACATAAGTACTTAATAGTAAAAAATATGACGCACTCTTAGTACAGTGAAAAAACAGTGTGTTCAGGGAAACTGAGCAGCTTAGTCAACTAACCTTTGATTAAGAGGTTACTGCACTGGTTTTCTTTTTTTTTGTTAGGTGAAAAGAAATATAAGTATTAAGGGACTAGAAAGCAGGTCCTGTAGGGATGAGGAGGTGTTCTGCTGGATGGCTTGTTTAAAACGTTTCCTCCAAAATCATCTGCCTCATTAACAATAGTTTTTGTCTTACAAGTCTCTCTTTGACTTTATGAGCTGACCTGATTTCGTGTACTGTTATGATGCGTGCTGCTTTAGGTCTTCCATAAGCCATCACTCCTTTTCATCATGTCATCTATATGCATTTTTTTCTGCAGTAGTAGCAACATCATCTTCATCAGCATTGTTTTCATAATCACCTTAATTTAGAACCATTTCAGCCTTTTCACCATTAGTCAATGAGTGAGCAACTGGAACCTCATTATCAATGTTAAGAACTTCTTCCAGTTTACTGACAGGTTCTTAAGGTTTATCTTTTGCATGTGTAAGGAAGTTAGACATCATTTTTTTCTCAGTGGACATTCAGAATCCTTTAGAGTCACCACCTTCTTCATCATTGTTATTGAACATAGTCGAAGACCAGAGGTTGTATCAGGCACACACAGCTGCATCTTTAGTCACTGTCATTTAAGCATCGGCAACAGTATATACAACATCCTTCATGCTAAACTCTTTTTGAAAACCTTCCACACTCAGGCCTCTTCAGTGTTGCTAGCATGCTGTTCAAAGAAAATGTTTTTAGGTTTATTTATCCTGGTTACATGGCTGAATTAACAAAGTCACATTTGGGGGAAAGTATATGACACAAACCATATTTTTAATGGAAATTTTAGCTGGAGGATGAGCAGAACAGTTGTCAAGGAGTAACAAAATCTCGGAGTTGTCATCCAGTCCAGCTTCTCTGTAGTGAGCATGAACCTCTGGTACAAAATATTGATGAAACCATTTAGAAAAGATATCCCTGGTGACTGCTGGCTTCTGTGAGCATAACAGTGAACTGGCAAGGAGTTTACTCCTTGAAAGCAGTGAAGAAGAAGCTTTTGCCTATCCTATCAAGTAAGTTTGCACTTGTGTGCCTGCCGCATTAGCACATCCAAGCACAGTTACTCTGTCCTTGGCATCCTTAATTCCTTTAGGAGTTATCTCATCAGCTGTAGTCAATGTATTTCTGGGGCAGTAACCAAAATGGTGATGTTTCATCAGCATGAGGCATGAGATTTTTATCAGTGATGACCTTGGCAAACTCATCAATGAATTTTTCTGCTTCTTTGTGATCAGGAAATGCTTTATTAGTACAAATATAAAAAAATTAATACAGTGTCTCTTCTTAAATTTCTGCAACCAGTCTATTGAGTATTCATGGTTCCCTTAAATTGTTAGTACTTTGCTTGTTTTTCGTGGCCAGCGTGGCATGTGGCATGTGTTCACTATGAGCCTGATGGGTCCACTTCTCAATATATGATCGGGATCTTCATTTTTAGCTTTATGCAGTGTTTTTTTATTTCTCATTAAGTTCTGTTCATCACTTTCAGTATAGAATGTCAACAGTTTATCCTTCTGTTTCTTAAGATTGCAGTGTGGTCACTGCAACCCACACTCTTCTGTAAGACCCTTCACACTTATACTGCTATCCATTTTGTTCAATAGCCTGTGCTATAGAAAATTCAGACTATAGTTAGGAGTTAAATGCATCTTCTTTTTCTTGCCTATAGGGTTATCTGCAGCCCTTTTTTTATTTTTATTTTTTTACATTTTCAACAATAACTTGACATTGGAGCATAGAATAAACAAGAAAACGGTGTGTGATGTATTTGGGTCTTGGTCCTACGTGAGGCATTGTAGGGAACCTGTTATTGTCATGTCTGGTCTGTACGTGTGTCCTTTTATTACGCTTTGTGAGCACACTTGCATGGGGCAGTCTGGGCATGGGTCAAAAAGGTGTGTTGCAGCTGAGGAAGATTAGGGGTATCTTTCTTCTCATGGGGATGATGAATAAACTGTTGTATGCCTGCATTTTGACTGCACCCTGCCACATGAGATCTAGTGTGGATTTTTTCAATTGTGGTGTTATGTTAGCTCACAAAGTTTTGGATTTTGGAGCATTCCAGGTTTTGAATTTTTGGATTAGGGATATTCAACCTGTATCTGGGAGAGTACATTTTCCTTCATTTTCATAGTGTTCCTGGATAGTCTTGTTTCTTTATTTTTTCCATATAAACTTAAGAGTCAGCTTTCTCCACCACAGAAAAAGAAATCTTGTTCAAGTTATTGTCATGAGGACATTAAATTTATAAATTAATTTACTTAACAGTCTTCCCATTCAAACATATAGTAAGATTTTAGAAATATTTTAAAGGTCTCCCTCATGTTGGTTTTGTACATTTATTGTAAAATTTATTTCTAGGTATTTTGTTGCTTTTTTGGTTGGTATTGTTAATGTAGTATTGCATTATGTTTTCTGGTTGATATTTGTATATTTAAAATGCCCTTTCTTTGTTTTTTTTTTGTTTTGTGTCTTTTGAGACAAAGTCTCACTCTGTCACCCAGGCTGGAGTGCAGTGCTGTGATCATATCTCACTACAGCGTTAAACTCCTGGGCTCAGGCGATCCTCCTACCTCAGATTCCTAAGTAGTTGAGACTACGGGTTGCACATCATCATCCCAGATTTATTTATTTATTTATTTATTTATTTATTTATTCATAGAAATGGGATCCAGCTTTGTTGCCTAAGTTGGTCCCAAACTCTTGGGCTCAAGCTTTCCTCCTACCTTGGCTTCCCAAAGTGCCAGAGTTATAGGTGTGAGCCATCATGCCTGACTAGAAATACTTTTAAAGGTTAGTTTCTTTGCCATGTTCTTGGATAATCCATAGGATTATCGAAGGAAAAAGTAAAAAATT
The DNA here is from genome assembly GCF_027406575.1 of Nycticebus coucang. Classification (NCBI taxonomy): domain Eukaryota; kingdom Metazoa; phylum Chordata; class Mammalia; order Primates; family Lorisidae; genus Nycticebus; species Nycticebus coucang. The sequence goes on along the minus strand of NC_069786.1, from coordinate 70,483,076 downwards.
TTCTATGTTCCTGAGTAACTGATACATAGGTTGAATATATATGGCTTATATGTCTGAAATTCCCAGACTGTTTTATATTCACATTTGAATTATACCTTTCAGACTATAATTGAGGGTTAATGAAAACTCAGCATCAGAAGAATGAATTTATAAACTCAACTAAGGAGAAGACTTCCTAGATGAGAAGTAGGTTATAAAGCAATCCTTGAGAGATAGACAAAATATAGATTAGAGGAAATGAGATATAGTACATTAATTCACTGGAATACTATGCAATCTGTATTAAAGTGGGCAACTGTCTGTGATGCTTGAAGTGAAAAAGCAGATTATATATGGCAATATTCTAGTTTATTTTTTTAAAGGCCTCTATGGAAAAAGTCTCAAAAAATCGGCCTTCAAATGTTAACAGTAATTATTTGCATATTTCTAAATTTTTTTCTTTTTGCCTACCTATTTTACTGGTGATTATTAGCTGTCAAGCAATAATAATTCATGTGCTCCTTTCTTCTGGCACGTGGATACTCACTTTTATCATATTTTCCAACTTATTTTGAGAGTAGACCTGTGTCTGTGTTTACAGCAGTGGATTGTGAAAGGAAGGATATGTGGTGCTTTTTGGCCTGCATCTGAAGACATTATCTGTGCCTTTCCAATAGTTGCTCATTTCCTTTTTATTCTGGTTTAATTGGAAGTACTTAAACCATGCAGACGATGATAGTGCGAGAGCTATAGCTTGGAAGGAGTATGGGTCTGTGAATGACTGTAAGGCAGAGAGAACTAGCCCACAAACTGGGCCATTCCTTTGGATGTTGAAATTAAAGAGAAATAAACTTTTGCATTTGTTAAGCCACTCTGTTTTTGAGTCTCTTTACTTCAATGGGCTAATTTTATTGTAGCTAACATACCTGTGTTTTCTCAGTGTGTGTACACATTACTGTATAATTTTTTAAAGTATTTTTCAAACAGTGTGAAAACATATTCATATTATACTTAACTTCATTTTTCTCATTTAATATATTCTCAATGTCTTGCCATGTCATCAATGCCTATTTTGTTTAAACATTTTATTTTGGAATAATATTGGATTTACAGAAAAGTTTCAAAGGTAATGCTAGAGTTCTAATATACCCCTCACCCAGTTTCAACTTTCCCTTATGTGATTTTACTGTGATACATTTGTAAAACTAAGGAACCAGCAGCTGTTCTGATAGTTGCTCAGGGTTTTTTGTTTGTTTGTTTTTTTGCTTTTCATGACCTGGACAGTTTTGGCTGTTCAAGTATTTTGTAGAATATTCCACAAGTTGGGTTTATCTGATGTTTTCCTCATGAAAACATCTGGGGTTGTGGGTTTTGGAAAGTATATTATAGAGGTAAGGTGCACTTCACATCATATCCTGGAGTCTGTGATATCTACATATCACGAATGGTGATGCTAACCTTTGTTGCTTGGTTGAGGTAGTGTTTGCCAGGTTTTTCCACTTGTAAAATTATTATTTTTTTTCTTTACGTATGTTTCTTTTAGAAGCAGGACAAACTAGTTCCCTCTCAAAGGGAGGGAGAATATTTCTTTTTAAATGCTAAATTTAATTTGTTTTTCTTTTCTTTCTTTCTTTTTTTTTTTTTTTTTTGCTAAATTTAATTTGATAGATGTCAACCTTGATGTCCACTAGAAGAACTTTAGATACTTAAATTTTTCTTTTTTTTGAGACAGAGTCTCAAGCTGTCGCCCTGGGTAGAGTGCTGTGGCATCATAGCTCACAGCAACCTCAAACTCTTGGGCTTAAGTGATTCTCTTGCCTCAGCCTCCTTAGAAGCTGGGACTGCAGGCGCCCACCACAACGCTCTGCTATTTTTTTTGTTGTTGTTGTTGCAGTTGTCATTGTTGCTTTAGCAGGCCTGGACTGGGTCAAACCCACCACCCTTGGTGTATGTGGCCGGCATCCTGCCGACTGAGCTATGGGTGCCGCCTAGATACTTAAATTTTTTTTTTTTTGTAGAGACAGAGTCTCACTCTACTGCCCTGGGGTAGAGTGCCGTGGCGTCACACCGCTCACAGCAACCTCTAACTCTTGGGCTTACGTGATTCTCTTGCCTCAGCCTCCCGAGCAGCTGGGACTACAGGCACCCACCACAACGCCCGGCTATTTTTTTTGTGCAGTTTGGCCGGGGCTGAGTTTGAACCCGCCACCCTCGGCATATGGGGCCGGCGCCCTACTCACTGAGCCACAGGCGCTGCCCAATACTTAAATTTTTATACAAAACTTTGATCCTATGGACAGGAGAGCAGCCATCATGGAACCAGACTGAAATTTCCTTCTTTACCTGCACAGGGTATAGCCTACTAGTTGGGGAACAAGAGAAGAAGAAATGGGATCAAAGACTATACCCGTGTCCTTCCCCTTAAGCCTCATTTTTCCTATTGGTTATCGTGATCTGGAAGCCATAGTTAAATTTCTTATCTCTGGAGACATGAGTATTTCTGGTAGTTTTAATGGGAAGATTTATTGAGCATCCTTTATTGAGTTTCATTTGGGATCAGAACTGAGCTATGCCTTTTACATGAATCATCTTATTTAATACTAAGAAGAAAGTACCACTGTTATCTATATTTTACAAATGAGGAAACGGAGACTTATATCTTAATTTATTTAACATCATTCAGCTTGTAAGTGGTAGTAGTATCAAGATCAAAATCATTCCCCCTCAACTTTTTTTTTTTTTCGTCTTCTAACACTGTGACAGTGCCACTAATTCTCCGTTAAGAAGCACAGCCTAGTTATCAGGGGGATATGGTAGCTATTGAGTGCAGTATGGAGAGATAAAGACTATTAATGTTATGTGATGAAATCAGATTTTCCAGCTAGGATTCTCTCTCAGCCCAGATCTTGTGCTCTCTCTTCCTCTTAATTTTTTTTTTTAACCTTAGTGAATACTTCCTGAAATATCTGAAGAAGCACTTGAGAAACTGCACTCTTCTGGTCTCAGTAAGGCTTACCATTGCAGAACTGATGATTTAATTATCAAGTCAAACTTTGCTATTGGCCAGTTCATTCTGATGCCCATAGCCCACTTTCTGCTAACTTATAGTCTTGGTATGCCAACACACTATAACTGATTCTTTCCTCAAAACTAGTAACAGTGAAATAAACTTGTTATCATTTTTCTGGAGGGTCTAAGTTAAAGGCCATTAATATAGGGATTTTTTGCAAACATTGATCTTTTTTTCTTTTTTGCTGAAGTAATGTCCCATTTTATTATAGACATGCCAGAATTATCTTTAGGGATTGATGTATGTATAGAGCTACTTAGGGTGAAACTATTTTTAACATTTTATTAGCTGAGGCAGTACACATCTGCTTTCTAGGGAATTAAATTATTTGACAAATAATGAGATTCTACCAAGTATATAGGATTTATATTTACACTCATTCCCAACTGGATAAGCTGATAGTTTTGTTGTCACCATCAAATAAACTCAAAACATGTAACATATTATATGGCTTCTTATAAACAAGATAAAAAGACATAGCCTCTACTGGAGAAACTTGTTTGGGAAGGTTATTCACAGTACATTGAAATGAGGGGTGAACACAGTGGAATTTTTTATTTGGTAGAAATAAAACTTGTTTCTGATAATATGACCGTAGTAATAAATCTGTATTGTAGATGAAGTGGCCCATCTCTGCTTGATGTATTCACTTTCACCAAACCCCATTTATACCTCACTGTTAGCTCTTCATAGTTATCTTTCCAGACTTTTAATTTATGTGTTATGTAGATATATGTTCCTGCTTGTATAGATGCCTAAAAATAAGAAACAAGCTTCTGCTTTCATGTTTCCTTATTTATAAAAGATGAAGATAATTACATTGTTAACAGGATTAAAAGCGAAGTCCTTAGATTTCTGGCTTGGCATGTAGGTAAGCATTCAGATTTTACTTTATTTTAATCCATAAAGGATGAGTTATATTTGCACTCTCTTTTATAATCTGTTTTTAAAGAAATTTAGGGTTTGTGTCTTTGCATGCAATATATATAGGTCACTTTTATTCTTTTTAATACTTGTATAGCATTCTGTCAAAGGAGCATAGGAATACCACAGTTTACTTGAATGATGGTTATTCAGGTTGTTTCCAATTTTCACTTCTTAGAATATCTAATGCCTTCTTTTCCTGCTCTAAATTCTTTATGGAGAAAACAAAAGCAGTCAGAAGAGAATTACCTCTTTTTTTCCCCCACAGTTCATTTACTTAGGGGATATGATAGGGAACAAAATAGACCAAAAAAAAAAAAAAAATCTGTGCCTTCAAAGTGTTTATATTCTCAAGGGGAGAGAGAGACAGTAAACAAGGTATTTAAAAAGTTAAGTACAGGGCGGCACCTGTGGCTCAGCAAGTAGGGCACCAGTCCCAAATACCGAGGGTGGTGGGTTCGAACCCGCCCCCGGCCAAACGGCAACAAAAAAAATTGCTGAGCATTGTAGTGGGCGCCTATAGTCCCAGCTAGTTGGGAGGCTGAGGCAAGAGAATCGCCTAAGCCCAAGAGCTGGAGGTTGCTGTGAGCTGTGATGCCGCAGCACTCTACTGAGGGTGACAAAGTGAGACTCTGTCTCTAAAAAAAAAAAAGTAAAGTACATTTTATATTAGATGGTAATAAATAATGAGGAGGCAAGTGGGGAAGGAGGTGCACTTGTAGTTACATACTTCAGTATTCTGTTAGGGGTGGATAGTCTAGTGAAAAAGGGTTCTCCTCAAGTTTGTGTCCACAGGCTGTTAGAGACAGGATATCACTGAAGCAGCATGACTATTTTTAGGAAAAAGGTTTTAGCCATCATTCTGCATCCTGCCGTCTTATCTGAGGAATAATACATTTGCTAGAGATGCTTTCCTTCAGATTGCTGCCCCAGTCAGAGGTCAAGTACTGTGGTAACTACACTTTGACTATATTGATTGAAGAAATAGGGCACTAACACACATACACACAACAAATTTGTACTCTGATTATATGGCTGGATTTCTGGTGCTGTACTTAAAGCCGAGTAGTCTGGTTTTCACTTACATGTTCCCAGCATTTTGTAGTCAAAATGTACATAAAGCTATTTATAAAAATAAAAAATAGATACAGTTGTTTATAATTGCCTTAGTGTTAGACTGAGTGTAAAATTGTTTTCTATATAACTTAAATATAATATCTGTAACAAATTATATTTTAATATGGAATCTTTAGATTTTTTTCACCTTCATTGAGAGAAATGTTTCTGCTAATGTTAATTAGCTAGTAACTGCTGTTTTCAGTGTGCTTCAATTACAGTATGTTGCTTGATTATATGTTATAATATAAATTTAAGGTTATCCTAGGCTGTTAAACTGAGTAGTTGTATGTTAGCTTACAACCTAGGAGCAGATTTCTCATAAATTTGGGAGGAAAGGGGAAGATAAAAGTAAATAATGGAGATATATCAAGACGTATTCTATTTCATTATACTTTCTTGTTAAATTAATCTGTTTATATTTCTGGTTCTAGTTAGTTACATGTCTGGCAAGTGATAAGTAAGTTTAGTTACCAGTCCAGAATATTTCAGGAATATAGAATTTTTCTGTTATAGCCATCACTACTATCTAGTAATTGACAGCAAACATTTATTAAGTGCCTACAGAGCAGTGGCTGGTTCCTGTAATCTCAGCTAAGGATGGAGGGTCACTTGAAGCCAGAAGTTTGAGACCAATCTGGGGCAACATAGCTAGATCTCCTTCTCTAAAAAAGTTTTAAAAATTAGCCAGACAAGGTGACATTCTGGTCTCAGCTACTCGGAAGGCTAAGAAATGAAAATCAGTTTGGTTCCAGTCTGGGCAATATAATAAGACCTTGTCTCAAAAAAAAAAAAAAAAGTGCCTACAATGTCAGATTCAAAGCCCTAAGATCTGAGTTAGTAAAATTAGTAATTTATCTGTCTTTAAAAAGTTCTCAGCCAAATGGAACAATGAGGCAAATGAAATTCCTTTCAACATAACTCAAAATTAGTCAAAAAATGAATTTGCTTTGTAAGGGCTGTGGAGTTTTAGGAAATTTATTATGATATTGCTAGTAATCAGTAGAATTGTCTATAGACCTCTATAAGCTTATCCCATGTGAGCTTTTGTCTGTTTTTCAGGTAATTAGGCAAAAATATTTTAGGTTCTATAATTGTTGATATTGAAGAGTTATTTTTAAAGTTTTCTTAAGTTAATCGGTTCTTATAAATGGCCTTTAGGCTGACAGACGTATATATTTGAGTACCTAGCATATGGACTGTGAAGTTTGAAATATTTAACAAACTGAACTTAGATGTAATGAAAGAATGCTCATGCATAACTATTTTGAGAAGTTTATGTAAACTTTGATCACGAAACTAATAACCAATCATTTCTCATATTGTTGTCAAACTGTAACCATAAAATTATATTTTAAAAATGTTAGGTATTAAATAATTTCATTTGCAAGTTTTCTTCCCTAATTTCCTTAGTAGAGTTTTCCCTCTAGATATGAGTACTATAAATTGTAGTTTAAAAAAATACATATAGACATTTGTATTTAATTTTCTGCTCATTGTCCTTTTAACGTAAACATTAGCCTTAGTTAAAATTGCTACTCACATTTACTTTCTTTTTATAGCTAAGACTTTTAATATAAGTTATTCAACTCAAATCATAAACCAAACTAATTCAAAACTAGCCAAGTAAATAAATAATGTTATGACATCTTTCTTGCTCTACGTATTCCTTTCTGGTGGAAGTAAAACTTTCGAGAATAAAAGGTAATGCTATTTAGGGGCAAATTTTGATTTTACATTGAAGTAATTATTAAATTACTTATTTTTTTCTTTGAAAATTTGTACTTAGTTTTCAGAAATCAGTTTGTCTAGTTGGTACAAGTTTTTTGGAACTGGTTCTAAACATAAAATAATTTTGATGTCTTCTCCTTTATGATTAGACATTTTAACCAAACATAAAACTTAGGTTAAAGATATTGAAAATAGCATAGTGTGTATCCTGTATGTTTGATTTGAAAAGTACTTATTTCATAGGGGCCATATATAAAGACAGTTTAAGTTAGCTGACACAATTTATGCATAAAGTGATAACAATTTGGTTATAGGAAATGTGCGTATGTGAGTTTTTCTTCAGGAACTAAAGTCTATTAAAATTTTTCTTGGCTGAGGACAGTGGCTCATGTCCATATATAATTCCTATGCTTTAGGAGGCTGAGGTAGGAGGTTCATGTGAGGCTGAGAGTCGGAGACCTCCCTGGACAACAGAACAAGGCCTGCCTATCTCTATCTATCTATCTATCTGTCTTAAGGCCTATCTTTACAAAAGCTTTTTAAAAAAAATTAGCTGGGGATGGTGGTGCATGCCTATAATCTCAGCTGGTTGGAAGGCAAAGGCAAGCCCAAGAGTTTGAGGCTGCAGTGAGCTATGATCATGCCACTGCACTTCATCCAACCTGAGTGACAGAGAGCCTGCCTCTTAAAATTTTTTTTCTTTATTGGTCATAAACTAATTAAATTTAGGTACTACTTCTCCCAGTTAATAAATCTTTGGAACTGGTGTTTATTTATAGCGTTCTAAAGTGGGAGGTGGTAGACTCAAATTAAAATTGTCTTGTTTTACCAGTATTTATTTTGACTTAGTTTATTCTCAAAATTAGTTTAGTTCTTCATAGGGAACTGTGCTGCTTTGATTTAATTTGCAACTAGAAAATAGGTATTAAATATTTTTGCATAGGCTTCTATTATAGTATGCTACTAAACATCGATAATAAATAACTAAAATGAATACCTATATTTGGCTAATACCTATAATAGATACTAAAATTTATTTAATGAAATTATACAGGTTAAACCTTCAAGTACAAAGGAGTTTGGATAAATAATAACTTATAACTGCTGTTCAGTAGCAATTTGAAATGTACAGCTTTTTTATGTGGTTGAATCTAGTATTTTAAAAATGGGAGTGTTAGTATATTTTGAAAACGTTAGATCATTAGTTGAGTTAGGGAAAACTCAACAAATTTTTATAAATTAAGATCTTTTTTTAAAGGTCTGCCCTTTCCTTTTAATTGATACTAATTTCCTGAGAAGTTGGTATTAATTTTCTGATTCATCATGTTAAGCTGTTCGTGGAAAAAAAAATTAAGAAATTCAGATGTGCTAGATTTCATTAAATTGACTGACTTTATCAAAAATCTATTGCCTTTTGCTTAAGGTTTTTGGCTTTTACAGTGGAGAATAATACTGCTCTCAAATTGGATTTATGCCAACTTTTAAGAAACATATTTGTTCCAAGCAGCCTAAGCAGTGCAGAGATCCATGTCAATATTCAGAATTCATATTTTCCTTGAACAGAAGGTTGTGATAAAATGGTACATGGTGTGTTTTCATTGCCTGTTGAAAGACTTTCATGCAGTTAAAATAAGCATTTTGATGGTGGTTGAATTAAGAGTTTTTGTCAGTCTCTTCTCATCATGGATGATTAGACTAAAACGTCTGCTTGTCTTGACTTGAGATCACCACAGCTTCAGATAACATGCTTTGTGATTGAAGGTCGAAATATTTTGAATTCTAATAGGCTGCCAGATGAATTGCTTGAAATAGACTGTAAAATTTCAAGGCTTCCTTTTCCATCTGCTGTGAAAAGAACCATTGGGAATGGTTGAGCTTGATGATCATAGAATTACTGGATGGTGATTCTAAAACCCTCAAAGGGAAGTTGCTATGGAGATCTAGTTCCAAACTGTGAAATGATTCACCTTTGAAAGGCTGCAGGGTCTGAGAAGCTGAACACATCATTGTTCAGGTGGTCATTGGTTAGGAAATTGCTAGTGCCTGTGTAATCAGCACTCCTGTGGTAGTTAACGATCTAAAAAGGTTTGTTCTGAATGATGTGGGACAACAGCTATGTGCATAAGATGGCTTCTCTCAATCATGGTTTGCTCAGCCTGGTGCTTGTAAAAATACAGCAAATTAGCACAAAAATGAACAACTTTATTGGGGAAATCTTCTGAAAACAAAGTTTTGCACTGATGAATTTGACGTCTAAAATAAAATGGTTCCTTTTGAAAATAAAGTTTTTACACAAACATATGCATTGTTTTCTTTGTTTCAAACTCCCCACTCCCCACCTCCAAATTTTGTGATAGGAAAGAAGTTCTTTATCTTTTTGTGTCTAAGGCCTTACTATGGTGAAATGTTCAACTTTTGATACCTGAATTACTGTGTCAAGACTCTTCTTGCATAAGCACATGGTCATCTAAAAGTTTAGAAAAGCCTCTATCTAGTCCTTGAGACTGTTTCTAAGAAGTTCCCCAAATCATTAGGAGCAGAATGTAGTTAATCCCCCCATAGCAAATTGTTCATAAATTGTTCATTATACATATTTGTGACAACATATATCTGAAATTGAAACGTTTTCATTTTTTTATTCTTTTGTTTTCATAAAATCGACTTCCACTTTTATTTCTAGAAACCTAAGACCAAATAATTTTTAAAATCCTTTTGACAGAAAATCCTTGTAAACTGCTATTCTCTCATACTAAGATTTCGAAATGTGTGAAATTCAATCTTAATTTTATAACAGTCTATAATGTTGAGCTTCAGTAATCAAGTGTGAAGCTTTTTCAAAAATAATTTATATAACAAGTTTCTCTTTGTATGATATTTCCCCTGAAAATTAAGGTATTATATACATTGGTATATAACAAAATCATGCAGTTTTGGTGTACAGTTGAATGAATTTTGTTTATTGCATACGGTTATGTATCTGCTGTCACAATCAAAATATATTGTCTTCATCAACCTAAAATGTTTCCTCTTCCCCTTTTGCAGTTAATCCTCTCTCCCAATCCATATCCTCAAGCAGCCATTGATCTGTCATCGTTGTAATTTTAACATTTTACAATTTCATCTAATAGTATCATATAGTATGTGGTTTTTTGTGTTTGACTTTTTTTTAACCTAACATAATGATTTTGAAATTTGTCCATATTCTATTAACATTTTGTTTCTTATTCTTTTGTAGCCTAATTTTAATACTATGGTTATATACGGATAACAATTTGCTTATCCATTCATTTGTTGATGGACATTTGAATTGTTTCTAGTTCCACTGTTATTAATATTTGTGTACAAGTGTTTGGATATACATTCCTATTTCTTTTGGGTATAAACCTGGAAGTGGGGGCGGTGCCTGTGGCTCAAAGGAGTAGGGCGCTGGCTTCATATGCCAGAGGTGGCGGGTTCAAACCCAGCCCCAGCCAAAAACTGCAAAAAAAACCTGGAAGTGGGATTGCTAAAGTGTATGGTGTGTGATAATACAATATTGTTTGCCAAAGTGTCTGTAACATTTTGATTACTCACCAGCAATATATGAATTTTAAATTCTCTACATCCTCCTTAACACTTGATAGTATCTGTTGTTTAAACTTTAAGACATTTTAGAGAATATTTTATTGGGGCTTTAATTTCTGTTTTCCAGGTAATTAGTGATGAGCATCTTTTCATGGGCTTACTTCTTGTCTATATATATCTTTTTTGGTGAAGTATCTGTTAAGATCTTTTGCTATTTTTCATTAAATTGTTTGTCTTATTTTGAGCTAAAAGAGTTCTTTATATTAATATGGGCTGGATATGCCTTGGTGCTTGTAGCTCAGTGAGTGGGGCACCGGCCACATACACTGAGGCTGGCGGGTTCGAGCACAGCCCAGGCCTGCTAAACAACAATGACAGCTGCAACCAAAAGACAGCTGGGCATTGTGATGGGCACCTATAGTCCCAGCTACTCAGGAGGCTGAGGCAAGAGAAACATTTAAGCCCAAAGAGTTTGAGGTTGCTATGAGCTATGACAACACGGCACTCTACCGAGGGCGACATAGTAAGACTGTCTCAAAAAAAAAAAAAAATGTGCTGGATATAAGTCCTTTATTAAATACAGTAAAACCTCTGTAAGTTGACTGTAACAAACTGGTCAACATACGGAGGTGGCCAGCATAAGGAACTTTCAGTGAGTACATGTAGTATATGTCTTGTCCATCAACCTAAAGGGGTATTCAATGTGGGGAGATGATCAACTATGGGAGGTTCTACTTGTTTATGTTATGCAAAATCTTCTCTAAGTTTGTGGCTTGTGTTTTTTTTTCATTTCTGTTATTGTGTCTTTTAAAGAACCAAAATGTTTCATTAGCATATTCATTTTTTCCTCTGATTGTTCATGTTTTTGTATTCTGTATAAGAAATATTTATTCAAGGCCAGGCACCGTGGCTCATGCCTGTAATCCTAGCACTCTGAGAAGCCGAGGCAGGTGGATCGCTTGAGCTCCCGAGTTCTATATCAGCCTGAGCAAGAGCTAGAACACGTCTCTAAAAAATAGCTGGGCATTGTGGCAGGCTTCTGTAGTCCCAGCTACTTGGGAGGCTGAGGCAAGAGAATTGCTTTAGACCAAGAGTTTGAGGTTGCTGTGAGCTATGACTCCATAGCACTCTGCTGAGGGCAACAAAATGAGACTCTGTCTCAAAAAAAAAAAAAAAAAAATGTACTCAATCCAGTGTCACAGAGATTTTCTTTTATTAAAGTTTAGTAACTACCTCTTACATTCAGGTTTGCCATCCATTTCTAGTTAATTTTGCATATGGCATGAGGTAAGGAGATAAAGTTAATTTTCTTCTCTACAGATACCAGGTTTTTGTCAAAAATCAATTGGCCATTTTTGGAGTTCAAATACGAGTCTATTTCTAGACTCTATTCTTTTCTGTTGGCCTATTTGTCTATTCTGCCAATGCGACACTGTCTTGCTTACTGTGGCTTCATAGTAAGTCTTAAAATTGGATAGTATAGGTCTTCTGACTAGGTTCTATTTTTTCTAGATTGCTTTAGCTTTTCTAAGTCCTTTACATTTCTGTATACATTTTAGACTCAGTTTGCTACTTTATTTTATAAAGAAAAAGCCTGTTGGGGGCGGCGCCTGTGGCTCAGTGAGTAGGGCTCCAGCCCCATATGCCGAGGGTGGCGGGTTCAAACCCAGCCCCGGCCAAACTGCAACCAAAAAATAGCCGGGCGTTGTGGCGGGCGCCTGTAGTCCCAGCTGCTCGGGAGGCTGAGGCAAGAGAATCGCGTAAGCCCAAGAGTTAAGAGGTTGCTGTGAGCCGTGTGACGCCACGGCACTCTACCCGAGGGCGGTACAGTGAGACTCTGTCTCTACAAAAAAAAAAAAAAGAAAAAGCCTGTTGGAATTTTGTTGATTTTTGACTTTGTATTGAAACTATACTGGAGACTATAAGATCTATATTCTTTAATATATGTACAAGATCTATATTCTTTAACCTATGAGCATGGTAAATTTCTTAATTATTTAGGTCTTTTCTCAACAATGTTTTATAGGTTAAAGAATATAGATCTTGTACATATTTTATTAAATTTGTCCCTAAATATTTCTGATTTTTCTGCTATTATAAATGATATCATACATTATTTGTAGTTGCCTTTAATCAAGTTCATTTCTATTCCTAGTTTGAGGGGTTTTGTCCTGAATGGATATTGAGTTTGGTCAAATGCATTTCTTTTATCTATTAGAATGTTCTTGTTTTTTCTTTCTTCTTTTTTTTTTTTTCAATTTTCCCCCATGTTTTTTCTTTTTTATTGTATTATTTGGTGAATTACTTAGACTGATTTTGGGTAATAAACACCTTGTGTTACTAATATGAAGTAACTGCCATAAGGATTAAATGTTTTTACTTAATTCTAGATTTAATTTGCTAAAAAATTTTTAAGAATTTTTGCATCTCTGTTAGTGAGGGATTTTGGTTCTATGGTTTTATTTTTCTTGTGGTCTTTGTTTGATTTTGATATCAGGGTAAGATTAGGCTTGTAAAATCATTTGGAAAATATTTCTCTTCGGTTTTCTGAGTTTGTGAAGATTGCTGTTATTTTTTCCTAAATGCTTAATAGAGTTTATCAGTAAAGCCATCTGGGCCTACTGATTTTTTTTGTCTAGTTCTATCAATTTAGTTAAGATTAATATTAATTTGTGTTAGGGTCTTTAGTTCTGACTGTGAAACTATCCATCTCATCTTGAATTCTGTCATTTTTGGCATCCTATATTTTAAAGCTCTTAATAAGCACATATATATTATATGAATATTATGCCTTCCTGATGAATTTACTTTTCTCTCATTATAAAAATTATCTCATCTCTGGCAGAACTTTTTATTTTGAAATTTATCAGAGATTAGTATAGCTAATATGCTTTTTTTCCATCCATTTACTTTCAACCTATCCATGTCTCTCGACAATTTATACACAATTTATATCACTTGATGTAAAATGTAGAAAACTGTAAGTATACAAGCTCATATTTCCTTTCTGTCCTTTATGACATAGTTATATTAATATATAATACTGTACATATGCATTATATGTATTGCAAACCCCACAATTTAAAATATTGAGATAAAATTCCCATTACATAAAATTAGCCATTTAAAAATGTACATTTCAGTGGCATTTAGAATATCTCACAAACAACTTTTGTTGTAAAGATATATTTGTATTATTAGGAAATCAAAAGAATAAATAAATATAGTCTTTTACAACTTAGATTTTTTTTTGTTGTTGTTATTTTTTTGAGACAGAGTCACTCTGTCACCCTGGGTTGAGTTCTATGGCAGTATAGCTCACAGCAACCTCAAACTCTTGGCCTTCAGTAATCCTCTTGGCTCAGTGTCTATCCCGAGTAGCTGGGACTACAAGCACCTGCCACAATGCCCAGCTAGTTTTCTGTTTTTGGTCTTGCTCGGGCTTGTCTTGAACTCCTGAGCTCAAGCAGTGTGCCCAGCTTGGCCTCCCAGAGTGCATATTTTCCATTTTCAATATTCTTTATTTTTTTCTGAAAATCTGAGGTTTTATTTTTTATCACTTCCCTTAAACTTGAAGACTTTTCTTTTAGCATTAATTATAGTGTAGAGTTGTTAGCAATGAATTCCCTTAGTTTTCTTTCATCTGAAAATGTCCTTATTTCAGTTTCATCCTTTTAGAATATTTTTGCTAGATATAAAATTCTTGGTTGATAGGGTTATTTTTGTTTCTGTTTTATTGTTTTTCTTTTTGTGCTTTGAAAATGTCGTTATAGTCTCTTTTGTTCTTCATAATTTCTGATGAAAAACCAGCCATTAATTGAAAATTTTCTCTTTTGTTGCTTTACATGTCTGCTCTTTACCTTTGACATTTGTTTTATACCGTTGCTATTATGTGTCTGACATTCAGTGTGTTTCAGCCTAGACTTCTTTATTAACCTTGATTATTCTTCTTGATCATTGGATTTCAATCTGTAAATTTCTATCTTATTCAATAAATTGAGTAATTTTGTTCATTAATTCCTCAAATATTTTTTTCTACCTCATCTCTTTCTCTGTTCTTTCTAGGGCCCTATTTACACGTATGCTGGACCATTATCTACCAGTTCCCTGTGGCTCTGCTCGTGTTTATTCATTCTTATTTCTTTGTGTTGTTCAAACTAGATAAGTAGTTGTCTAGTTTTTTTTTTTTTTTTTTTGTCTTTTAAGTAGTGTATTCTTTTTCATCTCAATTTGGCTATTATGCCTATGTGGTTTTTTAAAAAAGGTATGGCGTTTATCAGTTCTGTATCTTCCTAACTACCTGCTTGCCTGACTTTGTTCCTTTCACCATTTCTGTTGGGAATGCCTTTTTGTTCCTTGTCCATAATGTACTTTTATTTACTGAGAATAGTTTTAATAGGCACTTTAAAATTTTTCTCTGATATTTCCAACATCTAGGTCATTTCAAGTTTACCCTCATATTGTTTTCCCTTAACAGTATACTTGATTGCGTGCTTTATGTTGTGAGTGCTAAGTTGTGGTGATTCTGATTCCATTGTTTTTCTCTCATATGTGTTGTTTCTTTTCCATTAGTAGGCAATTGTGGAACACTTAAGAAAATTGGTATAGAAGGGACATTTCTTAAACTGATAGAGGCCATCTACAGCAAACCCACAGCCAATATCATATTGAATGGAGTTAAATTGAAATCATTTCCACTCAGATCAGGAACCAGACAAGGCTGCCCATTGTCTTCACTGCTTCCATTGTAATGGAAGTTTTAGCCATAACAATTAGGGAAGAAAAGGTGATCCAGGGTATCCATATAGGGTCAGAAGAGATCAAACTTTCACTCTTCACAGATGATATGATTGTATATCTGGAAAACACCAGGGATTCTACTACAAAACTCTTAGAAGTGATCAAGGAATACAGCAGCGTCTCAGGTTACAAAATCAACATTCATAAATCTGTAGCCTTTATATATACCAACAATAGTCAAGCTGAAAAACAGTTAAGGATTCTTTTTTTTTTTTTAATTTTTATTGTTAAATCATAGCTGTGTACATTAGTGCAATCAAGGGGTACAATGTGCAGGATTCATATACAATCTGAAATATTCTCAACAAAGTGTTCAACATAGCCTTCATGGCATTTTCTTAGTTACTGTATGTAGGCATTTGTATTTTCTGCCTTTAGTAAGTTTCGCCTGTACCCAACAGTTAAGGATTCTATTCCCTTTACAATAGTGCCAAAGAAGATGAAATATTTGGGAGTTTATCTAACAAAGGACGTGAAAGATCTCTATAAAGAGAACTATGAAACTCTAAGAAAAGAAATAGCTGAAATGTTAACAAATGGAAAAACATATCATGCTCATGGCTGGGAATAATCAACATTGTTAAAATTCCATACTACCCAAAGCAATATACAATTTTAAGGCAATCCTTATTAAAGCTCCCCTGTCATACTTTAAAGATCTTGAAAAAATAATACTTCGTTTTATATGGAATCAGAAAAAAACTTGAATAGCCAAGACATTACTCAGAAATAAAAACAAAGCAGGAGGAATCACGCTACCAGACCTCAGACTGTACTATAAATTGATAGTGATCAAAGCAGCATGGTACTGGCACAAAAACTGAGAGGTAGATATCTGGAACAGAATAGAGAACCAAGAGATGAACCCAGCTACTTACCGTTATTTGATCTTTGACAAGCCAATTAAAAACGTTCAGTGGGGGGCGGCGCCTGTGGCTCAGTCCGTAGGGTGCCGGCCCCATATACCGAGGGTGGCGGGTTCAAACCCGGCCCCGGCCAAACTGCAACCAAAAAAAAAATAGCCAGGTGTTGTGGCGGGCGCCTGTAGTCCCAGCTACTCGGGAGGCTGAGGCAAGAGAATCGCTTAAGCCCAGGAGTTGGAGGTTGCTGTGAGCTGTGTGAGGCCACGGCACTCTACCGAGGGCCATAAAGTGAGACTCTGTCTCTACAAAAAAAACGTTCAGTGGGGAAAAGATTCCCTATTTAATAAATGGTGCTAGGTGAACTGGCTGGCAACCTGTAGAAGACTGAAACTCAACCCATACCTTTCACCATTAACTAAGATAGACTCTCACTGGATTAAAGATTTAAACTTAAGACAAAAAAAAAAAAAGAAGAAAATAAGTTATTGACAAAAAAAAAAAGATTTAAACTTAAGACATGAAACTATAAAAATACTAGAAGAGAGTGCAGGGAAAACTCTTAAAGACATCCGTCTGGGCAAATATTTTATGAGGAGGACCTCCCGGGCAATTGAAGCAGCTTCAAAAATACACTACCAACGGTGCATCTTACAAGGGTATATGTGAAACTTGGTAAACGGTCTGTGAAGCTAGTGAATGATGCCCCATGATTATATCAATGTACACAGGTATGATTTAATAAAAAAAAAATACACTACTGCAACCTGATCAAACTAAAAAGCTTCTTGCACAGCCAAGAACACAGTAAGTAAAGCAAGCAGACAGCCCTCAGAATGGGAGAAGATAGTTGCAGGTTATGTCTCCGACAAAGGTTTAATAACCAGAATCCATAGAGAACTCAAACGTATAAGCAAGAAAAGAACAAGTGATCCCATCGCAGGCTGGGCAAGGGACTTGAAGAGAAACTTCTCTGAGGAAGACAGGCGCAGAGCCTACAGACATATGAAAAAATGCTCATCATCCTTAATCATCAGAGAAATGCAAATCAAAACTACTTTGAGATATCATCTAACTCCAGTAAGATAGCCCATATCACAAAATCCCAAGACCAGAGATGTTGGCGTGGATATGGAGAAAAGGGAACACTTCTACACTGCTGGTAGGAATACAAATTAATACATTCCTTTTGGAAAGATGTTTGGAAAACACTTGGAGATCCAAAAATAGATCTGCCATTCAATCCTATAATTCCTGTACTAGGTATATACCCAGAAGACCAAAAATCACAGTATAACAAAGATATTTGTACCAGAATGTTTATTGCAGCCCAATTCATAATTGATAAGTCATGGAAAAAGCCCAAGTGCCTATCGATCCACGAATGGATTGATAAATTGTGGTATATGTACACCATGGAATATTATGCAGCCTTAAAGAAAGATGGAGACTTTACCTCTTTCATGTTTACATGGATGGAGCTGGAACATATTCTTCTTAGTAAAGTATCTCAAGAATGGAAGAAAAAGTATCCGCTGTCCTCAGCCCTACTATGAAACTAATTTATGGCTTTCACATGAAAGCTACAACCCAGTTACAACCTAAGAATAGGGGGAAGGGGGAAAGAGAGGGGAGGGAGGGGGGAGGGGGGCAGAGGGAGGGAGATTGGTGGGATTACACCTGCGGTGCATCTTACAAGGGTATATGTGAAACTTAGTAAATGTGGAATGTAAATGTATTAGCACAATAACTAAGAAAATGCCAGGAAGGCTATGTTAACCAGTGTGATGAAAATATGTCAAATGGAGGGGGGAGGTTTTGGTGGAGGGAGGGTGATGGGTGGGGCCACATCTACAGTGCATCTTAGAATGGGTACAGGCGAAGCTTACTAAATGCACAATACAAATGCCTCCATACAGTAACTAAGAAAATGCCATGAAGGCTACGTTGAACAGTTTGATGAGAATATTTCAGAGTGTATATGAAACCTGCACATTGTACCCCTTGATTGCACTAATGTACACAGCTATGATTTAACAATAAAAATAAATAAATTTTTAAAAATAAAAATAAATAAATAAAAGAGAAAAAAGAAAAGAAAATATGTCAAATGGTCTATAAAACCAGTGTATGGTGCCCCATGATCACATTTATGTACACAACTATGATTTAATAATAAAATTTAAAAAATACATTAGTAGGCAATTGAATTTGAACTGCAGACTAATTTCTAAGGTGGTAGCTCCAATGTCACTTTAGGTATTTTGTCTTTAGCTGGTCTGGTTTGAGTTTGCCCTTGCTTTGCATGTCAAAGAAGTATATATATTGGTTTGGGGGATTCCCTCTGTTTTTCTTTTCTTTTCTTTTCTTTTTCTTTCTTTTTTTTTTTTTGAGACAGGGTCTCGCCTTGTCACCCTAGATAGAGTGCTTTGGCATCACAGCTCACAGCAACCTCAGGCTCTTGGGGTCAAGCAATTCTCTTGCCTCAGCCTCCTGAGTAGCTGGAACTACAGGCACCCACCACAACACTTGGCTGTTTTTAGAGATGAGATCTCGCTCTGGCTCAGGCTGGTCTTAAACTCGTGAACTCAGTTGATCCACCCACTTTGGCCTCCGGGAGAGATAGGATTACAGGCATGAGCCACTACACCTGGCCTGGATTCCCTGTGTTTTTCCTGGCTCTTTCCCTTCCGTTTTCTGGCTTTAGTTTTTTGGTTCCCTGGGCCAGAAATGTGTGGTTTATGTGCATCTCTCGCTGTGTTGCCAATACTCGGCTGTAGGCTAAAAGTCTTAAAAAGACAAATTCACTTCATATAACCCTCCTGTTGGGCAGATGCTCCCAGCCAGTCTTTCTGATATGCTGCCTTTTGTATCTTGTCTGTGTTTCGTAGTGTTTCTCTCTACCTTGTGGTGGAGTGGGAGTTTTCCAGTGGGATTGTACTGTGCTATTACTGGAATTTTAAGCTGCCTAATTTGTCGGTGGTAAACTAAAACTGGATATGATTTCTTCTTATCAGATTTATATGCCAGTACTTTAATTTTCTATAGTGATAGCATGTGTACAAGTGGATTCTAAACCTTAAGATATTTGAGATTGATAGTTAAATTCAACTTATGCCCAAAACATAATCACAATCTTATATTATTATATAGTATTTTATCTTTAGTATTAATGTATTGCCATCGTACTTTAAATATTATAATAATAAACTTTTATTGAGTGAATAATTGATACTTGTAAGGATTATATTTCTAAATATTCTGAATTTACTTGTGCTGGAGTACTGTCTTTCATATAGCTTTTGAGGATAAACTAAAGATGTAAAAGATTCAGTCCAGTATGTTAGTGACTAAATTGTTAAGTAACTTACATTTACTGATATCTACTGGGGGAAATTATTTTGCTGGAGTTAGGCTAAATGTTATATTGACTTCTGGGTTCTTTCCCTTGCTTCTTCATCAGGTTTACTCAAGATTTCTCTAAGACTTGATTGTTGATTCCTGTTAATGTGAGTTAATCTTTATTTTGCATAACAATTATTATGACCATTATAAAAGAAGATATTAAGTGAATCCTTAACTAAACAGGAGTTGTTGGAGAAGAGATGAGAACTTTAAAATATTTTTCCATTAAGGTCTAAGTTAATAAAACCTTTTAGCAGGATAATTTGGGGCCATAGATTGTAGTAGTTAAGTAAATCAATAGTATAAGTAATATATTCTACTGTATTTTTGTGTCCCCAATCTGTTGCCTGAGTCGGAGTGCAGTAGTACGATAGATTTTAGCTCACTGAAACCTCAGACTCCTGGGCTCAAGTGATCTTTCTGCCTCAGCCTCCTCCTGAGTAGCAGGGTCTACAGGCATACACTACCATGCCTGGCTGATTTTTTACATATTTTATTGAGCTGGGGCATCTCATTATGTTGCTCAGGCTGGTCAAGAACTCTTGGCCTAAAGTGATTCTTCTGCCTCAACCTTCCAAAGTACTAGGATTGCAGGTATGACCATTGCACCTAGACTTGTACACCATTATTTTAAACATAGTATTGATGATTATCACTAACAAAACTTTTATAGTAACCTGTGTCATTACAGAACAGGATTTTATAGATACTTAAAATTACATAGATGGTAATACCTAGCAAAATGATAAAAGAAGCATTATTAAACTGTGCACAAGTGTCAGAAATGACTTTCTTCTTGGGGACCTGAACCCCATTCAAGTAAATGCTTAGCTGGATCTATGATTTTTTGTTGTTGTTGAGAGTTTCTAGTTCATGTTCAGATTATATTTTCCAAGTGTGTGAACAAGTACTGCCACTCCAACAGAGGGCTCCCGGAGAGCTTCATGGTCCTCTTGCTCATATCTGATGGCTGTTCTCAGTCTGCCTCAGGAAGTGCTTCTCAGCAGAGAAGTTTTATCTTCCTGCTTTGCAGAAGATAAATTTAGGTCCCACTTGTAAATAAATTGGCCTTTTTTTTTTTTTTGAGGCAGAGTCTCACTATATCACCCTTGGTAGAGTGCCATGGTGTCACAGCAAACTCAAATTCTTGGGCTTAAGTGATTCTCTTGCCTCAGCCTCCCAAATAGTTGGGACGATAGGTGCCTGCCAGAACACCCGGCTATTTTTTGTTGCAGTTGTCATTGTTGCTTAGCTGACCCAAGCCGGGTTCGAACCCACCACTCTCAGTGTATGTGGCTGGCACTGTAACCATTGCTCTAGGCGCTGAGCCAAAATTGGCCTTCTTTAATTGTGTGAATTGAAATTCCCTAAGTTAGTTAAAAAATAAGATGTTCATCAGTTAGGTCAGTAGTTCTCAACCTTCCTAATGCCGCAATCCTTTAATACAGTTCCTGTGGGTCCTGACCCACAGGTTGAGAACTACTGAGGTAGATAAAAGCCATATCAGATTATCTTCTAGTAAGTATTAGGAGGTGACATTTGAGTTATGAATGATAAATCATTTGCTAGACAATGAAAAGAGGAAAGGCATTCCCATTATCTTATAAAACGTGTTTCCTTTTGTCTCTTACTGAAATTACTTAATTTGACAAACTAATCCAAATTTTTGATAGGTAATACTCTTAGCTATAATAAGTGCTTAAACAAATCATTTTGTGTTTAAGAAAGAAAACTTAAACTAGGTAGACTGGATAGTCAGATGAAAGGGAGCAGGAATTTTCCTGATGTGAGTAGGGCGCCGGCCCCATATACCGAGGGTGGCCTGTTCAAACCCAGCCCCGGCCAAACTGCAACAAAAAAATAGCCGGGCGTTGTGGCAGACGCCTGTAGTCCCAGCTGCTCGGGAGGCTGAGGCAAGAGAATCGCATAAGCCCAAGAGCTGGAGGTTGCTGTGAGCCGTGTGACGCCACGGCACTCTACCAAGGGAAGTAAAGTGAGACTCTGTCTCTACCAAAAAAAAAGAAAGAAATTTCCAGAAAGAAGGGGGACTAGGACTGATATTTATTACATACTTTCTTTGTGTCAGAGATTTTGCTACATAATTTCTTTTTCAGTACATATTATCAGTGTTTGTAAATGAAGAAACTTGATATCAGAAAGATTGATGTTAGCTGTATGACCATAGAAGAAGTTAATGGCAAAAATCATAATTTTTGAAGCCAAGACTAGTTGGCCTGAATATACCTTTCACTTTTTATAGCAATTAGATGTATTTTTCTCAGACACATTTAGTTTCTTGAATATACTTTATGCATTCCACCCTTGTCTTTGCTGTGTACCATCTTTAAATATGGAATAGTAGATACTATCACAATGTTTTATTTATGATTGGAAGCACAATGTATGATTTATAACAGTTCCAGTTACAGTAGAATTTTAATTTGCAATACCAAGAGGATACGTTGTTTCAGGTACATTGACCACTGACTCAGACTGTCTCTAAGAACTTAATTTCTTTCTGTCTCTACTCTCTCCCTTTTGGCCAACTTTATTCATCCTAAGGCTGGTTACTCTCATGGTCCTAAGACGGCTTCCTGCATTTAACTGGCCACCTGGTTTTTAGTTCACATCCATTGGGGAAAAGAGTAACTTTGCCCTAGTCTTGAAATAAAAACTTTTGACATTTACTCCAGTTGGGCCCTCTTAGGTCACATGTTCATTCTTTGACTACTTATTGTAGATAGAATTCTAACCTGAAACTATCTAAATTCCTAAGAAGCAATTGGGGGTCATAGATAGATTATAGGTAGATGTTGGAGAGTATGTGTCAGTGTCAGACTTGAAATTGGTATTTGCAATTTTGTAAATTTGGAGAGGAGAGAAAATGCCTGTTAAATTTTAAATTTAAAAAATTTTAGCCTTGTGGTTGAGTCTCTGGGGTTTTCTAAGTATAAGACCATATCATCAGCAAAGAATGAGAGTTTGACCTCTCTGCCCCCATTTGAATGTCTGGCCTGCTTGCATTGTCTAGAATTTCCAGCACAGTGTTGAATAATAGTGAAGATAGTGGACATCCTTTCTGGTTCCAGTTCTAACTGGAAAAGCTTTCAGTTTTACAATATTCAGTATGATGTTACTGGGGGTTTGTTGTAGATGGCTTCAATCAGCTTAAGAAATATGCCACCTATGCCTATTTTCTTAAGTGTTCTTCTTAGAAAAGGATGCTGAATTTTGTTAAATGCTTTTTCTGCATCTGTTGAGAGAATCATATGGTCTTTGTTTTTGCTTCTATTAATATGGTGGATTACATTTATGGATTTGTGTATGTTAAAGTAGCCTTGCATCCCTTGTTAGAATCTCCCATTAGTTTCTGTTGGTCTTTTCTAGAAGCACTTTTTTTTTTGTTACTTCATTTTATCTTTATTACCATTTAACTGGCCTTAGTAATTAATTGTTGCTTGGGCTCTCTTTTTCTGATCAATGTGACCCTGGAACCACCCTGGAACTGCCTCTTTTAAAACATTCGTGTCTTTCTGGGAATTCCATTTTCTGCCTGGTCCTCAAGGCTCTTCATTTTTAAGCATTAGTGTGTTTTCCATTGTGCTCGTCTCCGTCCTGCATTCCTCTCTGTGTACTGAACGTACCTTAGAGATCCCACCCTTATCTTTCCCGTACCTCTCGCTAGATTTTATCTTTTAAGGCCCATAACTTCTGTGAAACCCTCTTCATCCACTCCCCTTTTGCTCACTCTTTCCTAACTCATATCAGGAGTCCTCTTTACATAGGTGCCATTTCCTGCTGCTATGGTTTAGTTACATATGCTTGTTTTATTTCTCCAACCAGTCTATAAGCTCCTTGAAAGTATGGGCCACGTCATATAATTTCGTATCTCCCCCAGATATTTAAACATGCTTTTTTTTTTTAAGAGACAGGGTCTTGCTCTGCCGCCCATGCTATGGTGCAGTAACATGATTATAGCTCGCTGTAGCCTCAACTCCTGGGATGAAGCAATCCTCTTGCCTCAGCCTCCCTAGTAGCTGGGACCATGCACAGGTAGCACCATGCCTGATTTTAAAATATACATTTTACAGTCAATAAAAGAAGGAAGAATATCAGTTTTATTGCTGGAAACTTTTTCCCACTTTAAACTGATCTAAATTGTGGTCTAGTGTTTTTTAGTATTACTTTGCATCTAACGCAAGATGCAAATGGACATATGTTTTTATTGTCAGTCCAAAGCAGTAAGATTTTTGGTAAATGAAAATAATATTTTTACATTTTAAAGTTTTACATTTATTGCTAAGCCTCTGTATATTACCTTGTACTAGTCACATGCATATTTATATATAGCATATTTACAAATATGTCTATAAATAAAAGACATAACAATATAGCATATGTAACATATAATATAATATCATACATGTTATAATATTATATATAATATCATACATGTTATAATATATATAATAATATAAATTGTTAATTTGCTTTTGTTACTATAACTTCAGTGTTACGTTGTGTTTAATATTATTAATACTTTTATTAAGGGCTAAAACTTTAACAAATAATACATGTTTTATATAGTTGGATGCATTCTTAAAGGTAAAAATGTATGTGAAGGAAAGGAAATCTTACTTTAAATATGAACTGCACTATTTAAAATAGAAACCCAAGACCTTTTTAACATCGCAGCTGAGTTAAACAAATAATCTTTCCACTATTACTAAGAGGTGCATGTTGTTAAAAATACATTTATACATATCGTTTTTAAAAACCTAGTTAACTTTAAAATATGTAAGTTTTCTTGTCGTTTAGGGTTCTGTGAAGCTGATCATCAAGAGGGTTGCAAATCATTGGTGGTTTCTATTTTCAGATTTCCACATCCCAGAGTAATTTGCTTTAATTTCACCCAATTTAACCTATACTTCACACCATCACCATTCAGCTTTAATAGCTATGTTCTATGCATAAGAAAAGCAGATAAATGTCCACAATTAGGCTGCAAATGATTACAACTAGTTAGGGCTTTATGAAGACAAAACTTAAAGGACCATGGCGCCAAACAAAGCCACAAAAGACGGCTGAAAATGCTGTCTCGAGAAGTCAAGTCTACCATGGCATTTGATTTATCACTTTTGTAGTTGATTTTACTTATTTTTGATATATTGGCAGGTGTGCCTACTCTGAGGAAATATTTATCTCTAAAGAATGTTAGTTCTCTGTTAATTTATTTTGGTTTTCAATTTATTTGCTTCCTTGAATTTTACTGTCAATGACCAGGTTAAATTTTTTTTTTTTTTTTAAGTATTAAAATGGTAGCAGGTTTTTTTTGGAAATTGAGGTTAGTTCATTTGAAAAGTACTGGTATTTATATGCCTTGTTAATGCATTTGTGAAATTCAGGCTTTTCTGAAATGTTTATGTATATGTTGAATGATCCTGTCAGACATTTAGTGGAAGTATAGTTTTACAATTCTGTATGGAATTTCATTTCTAGATAGGTCTTAGTGTGCAAAATATAAGCCTATGGAGAATTAGCTTACATGTAACATTACTTATATGTGTTATTTGCATGTATGCATATCTAAAAGATTCAGAAATCACTTTAATCCTTTTTGTGTCTGTTTTCCTGTCTGTAATGTAGGTTCTGGTTGATGGTTAGTGTATAGCACTGTTTTAACACATAAAAGAAATTTGTTTATGGTTTAAAATTTTAAAAATCTAACTTATTTAATGTACCATTTTGTAATTCTATTAAAAAGTAATTCTTCTTCCTCCTATAAGGTAAATGTCATTTTGGTTCATATGTCTTTGTATTTAACAAAGTAAATACTACTTTAAACAATGGATCCCATCTCTTTTCAAAATTTTCTGAAGATTTCAGACAGTTTAACATAAAACCATTTCCTTTAAATGATTTCTAATAAATACAACATAGATGTGTACTAAATATAACTCCGACTTTTAGTTTGGTGTTTCAGCATTAGTCATTCTGTCAGATAATCTGTCAGAAATTCCATATAGATAAGAGTAGCAAGACTGGTGGGTAATGATTTTATTTTATAGTTTATGTGCACCCAGCATTCTTCTTGTGATTAAAGTATTCATCATCATTTAGAAATTAATGTTCATTATTTTATTTATTATATGAGGGGTAATATGTATTATTTTAAAACATATACTTGTATGGTGCCCCATGATCATACTAATGTACACAGCTATGATTTAATAAAAAAAAATAAATAAATAAAAAAATAATAAAAAATAAAAAAAACCATATACTTATTTTAGATAAGCCTTACTTTTTAAAATAATAATTAAATGATGTGTCCTTAGTTTATTATTTCTTGGAGTCTAAAATAAATGTAGATGGAACACCTGAGCAATTGTGATGTTATCGTGTGTTTGCACAGGTGGTAACTTTAAAAATAATGATCAGGAATTAAAAGTTTGTATACCTTTGTTTATAAAACCAGTGTATGTGGGAAAGTAGGCTGAAATTTATTATTTTTAAATAACCTTATTTTAAAGAAAGTTGTCAATTATCTATCCTGCAAAGTAGACCAGTGTAGCAATGGCAAGACAATACAGTTACACAGCTTCCTGGTTGTATTAAACTAGTTTCATATGCTATATCATAAAACTTTCAGTCCAATCAGCAACTAAATTTAAATACTGCAAATTGTAGGAGCAAAACAATAATTCTGCTGATTAGCCCCTTTCCATTTCTTGTAAGTGAACTGTTTATGCTGTTGAGTACCTTTTGAAAAAAGAAAAAGCCAAAACAGCCTTGATTAGTCAAGGAGTAATTGGATGACTTGATTTTAGCAAGAGAATGAATTGGTTGATGATAGCCTGTAACTAAGTGTAGTGGTTCTGTTCAGATGAATACATAACATACAGTCATCAGATCTTGACAGGTATAACATATAAGCAGTGCTAAAATCTGATGTTGAGGGGAATAACAGAAATGGAAGGGAATAAGTTTTCCATGAAGTCATTTGTTTTTGTTTTTATTTTTTTGGAAATAGAGTCTCATTCAGTCGCCCTCCATAGAGCTTCTTAGCTCCCAGCAAACTCGAACTCTTGGGCTCAAACGATTCTCTTGCCTCAGCCTCCCAAGTAGCTGGGACTATAGGTGCCTGCCACAAGGCCCGGCTATTTTTAGAGACAGGGTCTTGCTTTTGCTCAGGCTACTCCCAAACTCCTGAGTTCAATCAATCCACTCGCCTGGGCTTCCCAGAGTACTAGGATTATAGGCATGAGCTACCATGCCTGGCCTTTCCCATGAAGTCTTTCACTGGAAATTTTGTGATGATTCTTTGTTTTTTGTTTTTGTTTTGTTTTGTTTTTGAGACAGAGTCTCACTATGTCGCCCTTGGTAGAGTGCGGTGCTGTCACAGCTCACAGCAACCTCCAACTCTTGGGTTTAAGCGATTCTCTTGCCTCAGCCTCCCAAGTAGCTAGCTGGGACTACAGGCGCCCACCACAACTCCCAGCTATTTTTGTTGCAGTTGTTGTTGTTTATCTGGCCCGGACTGGGATTGAACCTGCCACCCTCCATGCACGTGGCTGGCGCTGTAACCACTGTGCTACATGTGCTGAGCCTGTGGTGATTCTTAGAAGAATTTAGAGAAACATTGTGTGTGTGTGTTTGTGTGTGTGTTTTGATTTTACATCGAGCGTGGGAGGATAAGGAGATTTGTCTATATTTTAATAGTCCCTTGTTTTATGCTGTAAAGATAAAATAGCTGGCAGTGCCCGTAACTCAGTGGGTAGGGTGCCAGCCACATACACCAAGGCTGGCAGGTTCAAACCCAGCTTGGGCCAGCTAAAACAAGGACAACTGTAACAACAAAATAGCCGAGCACTGTGGCTGGTGCCTGTAATCCCAGCTACTTGGGTGGCTGAGGCAAGAGAATTGCTTAAACCTAAGAGTTGGAGGTTGCTGTGAGCTGTGACGTTACAGCACTCTACTCTGTCTCAAAAAAAAAAAAAAAAAAGATAGCCCTGTAGACAAAAGAGCTAATGGAATTGTTTAACTTTTGTCAGGGGGATCAGTGATAACATTTTTTTTTTACTTTTGTTGAAGATAGTGAAGATCATGGTTCCTTAGTAGAGCCACATGGGAAACATTGATTGTATTCGAGTTTTAACTATTTATAGTCTTGATTATGTCATGACTTTTTGTACTCTGCGTTTTTATTATTTCTTGATTATTTTGTTTTATTTTATTTATTCATTTATTTTTTGAGACAGAGTCTCACTTTGTCACCCTCAGCAGAATGCCATGGCCTCGTAGCTCACAGCAACTTCAAATTCCTGTGCCCAAGTGATCCCTTTGCCTCAGCCTCCCAAGTAGCTGGGACTGCAGGCTCCTGCCACAATGCCCAGCTATTTTTAGAGACAGGGGCTTACTCTTACTCAGGCTGGTCTCAAACTCATGAGCTCAGGTGATCCACCTTCCTCGGCCTCCCAGAGTGCTGAGATTACAGGCAGGAGCCACCGCTCCCAGCCTTATTTCTTGATTATTTTAAAGACTATATGAGTTCATATTAATGAAATGTATGGCCTAAAGCAGAAAAACATTTAAACATTTTTATTCATTTTTAACTAGTCTTCTTAAAAATGTCCAGCTGTACCTCTCCCATTCCCCCTGAATATAATATAATAACCACCCCCCTTCTCTTCCATAATGTACTATGTGAGTCCAGAAGTTTCAGATGCGTAAAATATGGGTTAGTGAAGTGAGTGGTGAACCTGCACAGCTGACTCCGGGCTATGGGGTTGTCTCAAGGATGTGGTCTGTCCAAACCCATCTGGTACTGGCTTTGATATGGCACCACCTGGTGGTGATTTTTGCTGTGGCTTAAGTGTTGATGGAGATCTTGTGGGGGCTGACAAGGACTTCAGGATTGCAACCTTCTGGAAATCTCTAGAGTGGGTTGCCTCAGAAAACTTGCATGATCTGCTCCCAAAGGGCATGGTTGCTTGCTTATCTTTAATTCCTCTAGGCCTTATCCTTCCTTCCATGTTTCTCATTTTAAAACTATGGGTTATTATATTTAAGGGTATAATTATTTGATGAGGTATGTTGTCTGTTTGAGGACATGTACCTTCATAGTACTTTCATTTAAGCCCCAAAAATGTGATCTTTATTGTGTAATGTTGCTTTGGTCAAGTCATCATCTTCCTATCGTAACACCAGGTGTTCCTGGTGAGTCCTCCCTCTTGCATGCCTTTTATTCTCCCTTTCATATCTTAGAAAAACTAGGTAAAAGTCAGAATTCATTGATATTATGAGTCAAGGCTATAAAATAGTTATTTTTAAAATTACAGCCAGCCACATACTTGGCTGATTAATACCTGTCATATGTTTACATTTTTCGAGCATGTAAACAACAG
The DNA here is from genome assembly GCF_027406575.1 of Nycticebus coucang. Lineage (NCBI taxonomy): Eukaryota > Metazoa > Chordata > Mammalia > Primates > Lorisidae > Nycticebus > Nycticebus coucang. The sequence goes on along the minus strand of NC_069786.1, from coordinate 70,454,220 downwards.
TTTCAAACTCTAGTGGAGGCAATATTTTATCTCTTCTCACAGCATCAGTACACTTTAATTATGAGATTAAAAAATAGTGATACTTCCATCAAAACCTGATGATTTTTTTTTTTTTTGAGACAGAGCCTCAAGCTATTGCCCTGGATAGAGTGCTGTGGCCTCACACAGCTCACAGCAACGTCCAACTCCTGGGCTTAAGCAATTCTCTTGCCTCAGCCTCCCAAGTACCTGGGACTACAGGCGCCCGCCACGACGCCCGGCTATTTTTTGGTTGTAGTTGTCATTTTGTTGTGTTTGGCGGGCCCAGGCTGGATTCGAACCCACTATCTCTGGTGTATGTGGCTGGTGCCTTAGCTACTTGAGCTACAGGTTGCCAAGCCAAAACCTGATAAATCTTAATCTAAATTTTAAATAGCATCTTCATAATACTGTGTCAAACATTGCAATTTGAAACTTTATGGTTTTCTTTTTTCCATCAACTTGTATTGAAGACTGACTCCTTCCCTGTTCACCTTCATCTTGGGTTTACTTTCCTGTATATATTATGTGCTAATCTGTCTCCTCTATTAGATTGTAAACACCTTTGAAAGCAGAAACTAATCTTGTTCAGTTTTCCCTTGTCTTAGAAATTTGCCTTTTAGCTACTGGCATTGTTCTCTTTGCGATTGACATTCAGTAAACATTTGTTAAGTATATTTCTTAAAATATCTCTCTTTAAGTGGCTAACTGCAATTGAATGACCAGAGGTATTTTCTTCTTACCCACTAGAAAAATATTTGTAAATGCTACTTTGTTTTCTTTGATGTATTTTTTAGATTTGACCCCTTTTATGTCATTTCTGTAACTATTAGTAGTAACCAACAGTCATATACTTTTGTTTGCGACCATCAGTCCCTCTCCAGGCTATTAGATTGTGAACATCACTGACAGAATCATTTAAGGCAAGGCTGTCGAACCTGTGGCCTATGGGCAAGCGAGTGAGGGTTAACAAGCCAACAAGAGCAAGATCACAAGAACACTTCTCCAAAAATCTCTGTAAGAATTTTATAATCTAAGAGATAAAATTTTAACTTCTCAATTCTGTGTTAAAACCTTTCAATTACACCTATACCTTTGAACCTATGAACATCTTTTGGTTGCTGCACAGCCCCACCTTTATTGTTTATTACGCACTAGTGCGTTTCACCATGGCTTGGCAATGTCCGGAGAGTAAAGAGGGCCTTCCAGCAGGACAGAAATGTAAGTGTAACAAAAGTGCTGAAGGCACAGACTCTGCCCTCTTGACTCTGTGCCTCTCTTCAGTATTATCTGTTCCTGAATGAAAGGCCTCCCCTCTGAATCCTGGTTCATGCTGATGAATCTCTTCTTTCTCTGTCTCTACATTTATAGGTCTTAGAATATAGGTATGCTTTTCTTTTCTTCTTAATTTAATTTACATATTTTGCAAACTGTATTTACCAACATATGTAATCCAGTGCAGTACGCCCAAGAAGTCCTCAGAAAATAAGTAAATGAATATCCATCACTAATAGTTCAGTAATTCAGGAATGAAGAGATAAAACACAAGAAACTTTTTCTGTCTGTTACTGCAGTCTGTAGTTTGCCATGTTTAATGCTTTGCCTCTTTGGGGATTTGTGTGATTGATAGCTTAGCACTGGCTTCTTGGAAATGCTCGCTAAATATCTTACTGTGTGCTGCATGTTTAGCTTCATCTCGAATCTGTAGTTTCCTTCTAACAGTTTTTCCTTTCTGAGTGCTTGAAGCATCCATTCATTCATTGCTTGCTTTATTCATTGCTTCATTTTTTACCCAATTGTGTATCAGCTTTGACCAAGGCAAACTAGAACTAGAAAGATGTTTAAGACATAATCCCTGAGTTTAGGTAACAAGGAATAGACTCATCCATCGTAACACTAGATGTACATGCTGCAGGCTACATGAATAGAATGGACGGTAGCAGTTCCAATAGAGGGTATGGTTAGAGAAGGCATAGCCAAGAAGATATCATTTAGTTAAGGCCAGGAAAGATATGCGACTTTTTTTAAAAAGTAAAAGTGGGGGGGAAGAATATGGACAATAAAAAATGAAAGTACTGAGAGTAGTTCAGTTTGATTGAGAGTGGGGGTACCGTAGGCACCAACATTAGGTTAAATCTCTGATTTGCTGTTTAATTTATTTCTTGAAGAATGGAGGGTTCACATGACCCCTTTATTCATTACTTATAGTACTGGTAATAAAGAGAGATTTCTAGTTTTTGTTAATTTTCTCTCTGTACTTTTTTTCTCCTTACAGCATTACTCCTTAGAAAGATATACAAATGGACTTTCTCATAGGCCATATTTAGGGTCATCTAACCATCACTTTAACTGCACTTTATTCCAAACAAGTCATTACAAGTCTATATGACTCAGGTATGATAGAAGATCTCTTAGACCTGAATTCCTCTGTAATTGCCTTGTAGATGAGCAGTAACAAAGTTATACATTTTAAAGATGGATGTAGTTTGTAGTAGAAAAAAAGGAAATTTATTATATATTTGAAGCCCAAGAAAAGGAATGAGCAAATAAGGAACATTCAGTGTTTAATGAATTTGGCTTGAGCGGAGGATTTATGGACAATGCTGGTGGTGAGAAGGTTGGATGGGTGGGATGGGGACAGTTTACATAGGCCTTTTTCTACTGGCAGAAGGCTAAGTGATGTTTTAGAAGTTGAGAAGTTAGCAAATAGCTATTGGCAAGGGTAAATACACAAAAACAACTAGTTGAACATTGGAAGTAGGGCAGAATCTCATTATTAATTGAAAAAATATCATTGATTAATTTTGCCTTTTAAAGTAGGGCAGAATCTCATTATTAATTGAAAAAATATCATTGATTAATTTTGCCTTTTAAACATTTAAATATCTAGTAATATTTAAAGTGGAGTAAGAAGTGAAAATCTTACTGAAAGATGAATACTAGTTCTCATTAAGATATTTCTTTTTTGTCTTCTTCTTTGGAAAGAGTTGATATGTTGCAACAACTAAAAATGTAAAACCTGTGAGCAATTGAATATAAGTACAGGATTTGACTCTGGGTTATAATTCATAACTTTTAAGTGACTTAAAGGTTTCTTTAATGTTGCAAGTATCTAATTATAATATAAGTACTAGTACCAGTAACTGTTAGAATTTTCTGTTATTCTCTATTTAAAAGAATTATGTTGTATAATACTGTAATGTGTTGTTTCTTGTCAAGTAAGCAGTGTCAGTCATAACCAAAGATTTTTTTGTTTGCTACTACACTGATCTAAGCTCTAATTTTAATGTTATTCATGTCTACCTGATTTTTCCTCTTTGTATATCTCATCATTCCTATTCAATATTACGTTTTTTATTCACTTCTTAAAAGTATATTATTTTTAATTTAGATGAACTCTTGAAATTAGGAGAAAATAATGAACTAAAACTTTTATTTATTTATTTATTTTGCAGTTTTTGGCCAGGGCTGGGCTTGAACCCACCACCTCTGGCATATGGGGCTAGTGCCCTACTCCTTTGAGCCACAAGTGCTGCCCTGAACTAAAACTTTCTTAGAACCTGAATGACTTTATTATTCTCTCCCAGGCTAAGTACTTACTTATTTGTCTCAAGATTGGAAATTATTTTTATAGTGTTGCTTGATTGCTTCCACATGTTTACTTTGTGCAGAAGTCCTACATGAATCACTTATCATTTCTTTAATATGTCAAAGGGATGGTACTTTTCTTCCTCTTGGCCAACATTTAGTTTTAGAGCCTTCCCTGGGAATGAGAGAAGAGATAGGGAGAGGAAAGGAGAGATAAATAAAGCAAATACTTTCGGCCCCCTGTATTTCTATTTTCTATTCCATTATTAAATAATTAGCTTATTGCATAGACTGGATTATTTTAGGGCCTTTGCTATATCTCACATAATAGTTTTTTCCTTAGAAAACAAATAGTGAGGCTCGGCACCTATAGCTCAAGCGGCTAAGGCACCAGCCATATACAGCAGAGCTGGTGGGTTCAAATCCAGCCCGGGCCTGCCAAACAGCAATGACAACTACAACCAAAAAATAGCCAGGCGTTGTGGCAGGCACCTGTAGTCCCAGCTACTTGGGAGGCTGAGGCAAGAGAATAGCTTAAACCTAGGAGTTGGAAGTTACTGTGAGCTGTGATGCCACAGCATTCTACCCAGGGCAACAGCTTGAGGCTCTGTCTCAAAAAAAAAAAAAAGGAAACAAATATTGAAGACATTGAAGACTACTTTGACTTATTACTGTATATATAACCCACCAACTCCAGTCACATGTACTATTCCATTTATGCTTTTGCACCAAGTAATCAACTAATTAACAGTTTACATTGCTAGATCAAGTATTTCTATGTTTACATGTTTACAGATTTTTTTTCTTCAAAGATCTATAAATGTATCCACTTAAAATAACCACAATTTGGTTGATACAACTCTTTTCATTTACTCCAAACTCTGAAGGGTAAAGACTTAAATCTACATCCATTTTAATGGAATTTTGTTAGCAGAATAATTTATTAGTTTTTTTATAATTTATTATAAAATTTGCCTTATTCTCTGATATTATTTGGCAAGTTGGTTTTTGAAGAAAATATAATACATTTAGATGCCCTTCTAATACTTTCTAACTTAAGGGAAGTGATTAAAACTACACATTTTATGCAGAGATAAATATCAATATTATAAGCTCAAGCTTTAGGTCCAGCTGTGGAGTAGATTCTGGTTTTACCTAAATTGCCTTTGTCGTCAACATGGGAAGGGGGTTTACCTAGATTAAGACTAGAATTTTTAAGTGTACCTGTAAAGTTGAATTTAAAGAAGTAAATTAGGGCTTTTTTTTTGAGACAGAGTCTACCCTGTCACCCTGGGTAGAATGCCATGGCATCATACCACCAACTCTTGGGCTCAAACAATCCTCTTGCCCCAGTTTTCCTATTTTTGGTAGGGACATGGTCTCACTTTTGCTCAGGCTGGTCTCAAACTTGTGAGTTTGAGCAATCAACCCGCCTTGGCCTCCCAGAGTGCTAGGATTACAGGCGTGAACCACTGGACCTAAATTTAGGCTGGGCCTAAATCAGAGCATTTGGAGTGTGCTACTGTACTGACGCCATGTAACAAAGAACTTCTGTCATGTCACTTATATAAAATAAATATAAACTTGCATTTTCCAGTGTCTATGAATAAAGCTATAGATGTAACATGAATTGCCATCACAAATTTAGCTTTCTCCATTCAATTTAAATATGAATGCTCCAGAGAATTGCAAGGAAGTTGGGAACCAGAGTTCTGAAATAAGATTATATGCCTGTAATCCTAGCACTCTGGGAAGCTGAGGTGGATGGATTGCCTGAGCTCACAATTTCGAGACCAGCCTGAAGCAGAGGAAGACCTAGTCTGTAAAAATGGCTGGATATTATGGGGGGTGCATGCAGTCCCAGCTACTTGGGAGGCTGAGACAAGAGAATCATGTAAGTGCAGGATTTTGAGGTTGCTGTGAGCTGTGATGCCACGGCACTCTTATCAGGGGCAACAAAGTGAGAGACTCTATCCTCCCCCCCCCCCAAAAAAAGATAGGACTTTACTTTGAAAAATGGATTAGAAATTTGAAAAGATATATTGATATTAAATAGAATATAAAATAATATTAAATAAATATATTCTATTTAATATATATCACATATATCAATAGAAAAGATATTGATATATATTTGATATATTTGTTTTTATTTCTAACACTATACTTAATATTCTTCTTCTAGAAGTTTAGAAATGTGGTTCCCTAACCTCTTAATGATTTTGATGGGACTCACAATTAGAATATAAATATTTAAAACATTTACTATTTACCACATAGGAAAAACTGGAAAGCAATGTGAAATAATGCAGCATACAGGAAATTTTAGTGCTACCATTTAATATTATCATGTATTTGTATAATTATTTCATTTCTCTTTTTCTGGAGTCACACTTTGCTTATCTAGTTGACATGATTTTTTTTTTTTGAGACAGAGTCTCACTTTGTCGCTCTTGGTAGAGTGCTGTGGCGTCACAGCTCATAGCAACCTCCAACTATCGGGCTTAAGCGTTTCTCTTGCCTCTGCTTCCCAAGTAGCTGGGACTACAGGTGCCCGCCACAACACCTGGCTATTTTTTTGTTGCAGTTGTCATTGTTGTTTAGCTGGCCTGGGCTGGGTTCCAACTCGCCAGCCTTGGTGTATGTGGCTGGTGCCCTACCCACTGGGCTACAGGTGCCAAGCCAGTTGACATGATTTTCTTTAGTTAAATCTTTAGTTTATCCTGATTTCGTATTTCCCGTCAGTATCCTAGTGCAGTTCTCATAATATTTGGAATTTGCTTTTAGCTGATTTCTTGCTTCTGGTTAGTCTTTCTAAAATGCTGCTTTCCATTTATTACTCATTAACATAAAAACTATTATTGGCTCTATTGGCTCCCTGTAGATTAACTCGAGACTTACCTTGATATTTGGACTTCCCTATCCTCCACACTTACATTATGTAATAAAGTTTTATCTTTTATTACTCTTCAATACAGTTTCTTACTATGGCCATCTCTCTGATAAGCTTTGTTCATCTTAACCCTTATTTTCTATCTGCTGCTTTTTCCTGTTATTTGTCATGCCTTTTTTCATCTTCTTTTTTCATCGTCTTTTTGTTGTTGTTCTTTTTGAGCCAGAGTCTGACTCTCTTGCCTCCAGCTAGAGTGCCATCCTGTCAGCAACCTCACTGCAACCTCTCCTGGGTTTAAGGGATCCTCCTGCTTCAGCCTCCCAAGTAGCTGGGACTACAAGCACCTGCCACAATGCCTGGCTGATTTTTATATTTTTAGTACAGATGGGGTCTCAATCTTGCTCAGGCTGGTCTTGAAATCCTGAGCTCAGGGGATCCTCCTGCCTCAGCCTCCCAGAGTACTAGAATTATACGTGTGAGCCACTGCATCTGGTCTCTTTATCTTCGTTACCTGTGCTAGTGACTTATTTCCCAATCAGATTGTCCAGCTGTTGATAACAAGATCCTATTATTTTGATTTTTGTTTTTAATTTTTGCAAGTTTAACACATTGTTATATATATATAAAGGAAGTCTACTTCATTTGGAAAACTTATATTTAGCAAAGCAAATTTTGGTTTATATACATGTTGATAGGGTAGCAATTTATTTATTAGTTTTATACCAAGGAATTCTTCAATTTGCACTGTATAGTGATAAGGATGGAAAAAGCAGAAGTCAAATAGGTTTATCTTGACCACATGCCCTCTTATTCCCCAGGAAACTCTAGATGTGCTATTTGGAATATTAAGATATCTTAGTCTGTTTTTGTGTTTCCATAACTGAATATATGAGAATGGATAACGTATATGAAAAAGAAATTTATTTCTTACAATTTTGGAGGCTGGGAACTCCAAAGTCAAGGGGCTGCATTTGGTGGGGGCCTTCTCTTTAGTGGGGACTCTGTGAAGTCCCAAGGCAGTGCAGTACATCACATGATGAGGCTGCTCAGGAGAGATGGCAGACTGGCTTTTTATAGCACACCCATTCTCATGATAATTAGCTTACTCCATCAATTACCCATTAATTTGTTTATCCATGACTAGATCAATCCATTCTGAGGACAGAGCCCTCACGAACTAATCACCTCCCAGAGGTCTCACCTCTCAATACTGCTGCACTGGGGACTAAGTTTCTAACACATGAACTTTTGGGGGACACATTTCAATCATAGCACAACGTTTCTGTGACTGTTTATAAAGTATTCCTGTGTAGTGTTATCGCTCTTTTAGAATTTGTCTAGCAGTATTTTTGGTCCTCATTGCAACACCCCTTCTAAAAAAATTAAAGAATGAAGTATTGTTGTGCAGCTTATACTCTTCAATACATCATGTGTTGTTTGTTTGTTTTTCAAGCTGTCACCCTGGGTAGAGTACTGTGGCATCATAGCTCACAGTAATCTCCAACTCTTGGGCTCAAGCAATCCTCTTGCCTCAGTTTTTCTGTTTTTTGTAGAGACAGGGTCTCTCTTTTGCTCTGGCTGGTCTTGAACTGGTGAGCTCAAGCAATCCACCCACCTTGGCCTCCCGGAGTGCTACGGTTACAGGCGTGAGCCACCACACCCAGCCACATCATGTGTTTTAAAACTTTATATGTCTGCATCTATCCAAGGATGCTTTGCTTCTGAATACAACTCAAATTTAAGTAGTAATATCGCAAAGCATTTCACCGAAGTCCTGAATTTCCAAAGTATTATTTTTATTTCCAAAGTCCTTCACAGTTTATTTAGCATCCTAACAGAACACGGACTTATCCTTCTTTCTCATATCTTTATGGAAGGAGATAATCTTTGAGTGAATGAGTAAACTGATCAACATTCAGTCCATTTATAATCATTGAAAAGAGCCAACTCATCATATCTGCCACGTCATAACAAGAAACAAATGTTATGCAGAATATGTAAGACTATGTCAATATCCAGATGTGTCTCACCAAATAAATATCTATGCATTTTGACTGGACCTCAGTAAGAGAAGGATATAAATTTTAAAAGTGACAATTTCAGTAGAAGCATTGACATTTTGCATTTATCCCCTTAGTGAATAGATTTTACATTAGAAGTGATTTTTATAATTAACTGAAAAGATTTTTTGTTTTTTTCTGAGACAGCGTCTCACTATGTTGCCCTCTGTAGAATGCCATGGCATCACAGCTCACAGTAACCTCAAACTCTTGGGCTTAAGTGATTCTCTTGTCTCAGCCTCCCAACTACAGGCACCCGCCACAATGCCCAGCTATTTGTTGTTGTTGTTATCGTTGTTTAGTAGGCCTAGGCCAGGTTCGAACCCACCAGCCCCAGTGTATGTGGCTGGTGCCCTAACTGCTGAGCTATGGTCGCTGAGCCTAAAAAGATATTGCCATTTTGTTTGAATCAGGATACAATGCCTCTATCACCCTGATACCAAAACCAGAGATACAACAACAAAAAAGAAAGCTATAGGTCAATATCTCTGAATATATTTGAACGAGGGGAATTCTGTTACTTGAGAGTATAATAGAGTGTTGAGAAAGCGAAGAGAGACATCAGCATTTATGGGGAAGTTACAACAAGAAAAAGGAATGAATTGAGAAGAAATGACCAGAGAAAACAGAAGAAAATCAAAAGAATGTAGTTGGCAGCAATGAAAGAGACAAGTTCAGTGCTCTGATGTTAGATGTCGTTCAGGTTTCTACTGTAGCATCATGAAGACATGATAGTGTCCTTTCTAAGATTGATTTCTGGTAGGTTGGTGGAGGCACATGCCGGACTGCAGTGGGCTGAGTTGTAAATAGGAGGTAAGGAAGTGGGGAGAGCAGGTATGGACAGCTGTTTCAAAAAGTTCAGCTCTGAACTGGAGGAAAGAACAATAGCTAGAGTGGGACTTAATGTCCACAATGCCTGACCATGATTTAATATAGAATCTAAAGCCTACTTAAACGTTGATGGGGAGGTGTTAGTGGACCTGGAAGTAATACAAATATAGGAGAGAAGTATAATAGGTCTTGGAAAATAGAAGGGGCAATCTGTGAAGTAAACTTCCTCGGGAGGGATAGGATCCATAGCAGAGATGGGAGAGACATTGACCAGAAATAGTAGAAGGTACTGTTTTCCATTTTCTTGCTGGGAAGAAGAAAAGATTGAGTAAAAAACAAAATGTGGCTGGTTCTCCAAAGATGACAGGCATTTTCCTTATGAAGCAGGAAAGGTTAGATCATGTGCTGGGTAACAGAGGAGAACAGGGAGGGCTTAGAAATGTGAGGGAAGTCAAGAAGGTTTGAAAAGAGTGCTTTCTTCTGAAAGAAAACACTGTTTGCTGGGTAAGAAGTCTTTGTGATGGAATCTAATTAAGCTACTACGGTTAATTTCCTTCTATTACCAAAGTTTTAAAAATGAGGGTTTACTACGTTGGTATTATTTTTTGTTTGTATATATAGGAATGATTAAGTGTAAAATAATTTTTATGATAACAATGGTTTCCTCCTTGTGGCTAGTCACAAAAAACAAAATGTTAACTAAAATTTAGGCAAATTTTTCTGCAAATTAATGTATTGTGTTTTTTAAAAATATATTTTTAAAAAATAATAACTTGTTCTATAAAATAATGCATGTTCATTACGAAAAGTTTAAGTGATATAAAACTGATTTTTAAAAAGTTTTTAAAAATCAATGCCTAGAAATTATTTCCATTAACATTTGCTTGTTGTCACTTAAGAGAAATAATTTTACATAAATGTGATCATGTAGTATATGTGTTATTTTAAATAGAATAATAGATTATATTTGGAATTTGAGTATATTACCAAAGTAATACAGAAGAAACTACTGAATTCAGGCATTTTTTTTTTTTTTTTACAAAAGATATATTCTTAAGTAATGCTGTTAGAGTTCAGAAAAGCATCATAGAGCCAAGTGTGGTGGCTCACGCCTGTAATCCTAGCACTCTGGGGAGGCTGAGGCAGGTGGATCACTCGAGCTGAGGAGAGCAAGACCAACCTGAGCAAAAGTGAAACCCTTTCTCTACTAAAAATGAAAAACTGAAGCAAGAGGACTGCTTCAGCCCGAGTTTGAGATTGCTATGAGCTATGATGCCACAGCACTCTACTAAGCACGACAAAATGAGACTCAAAAAAAAAGAAAGAAAGAAAAAGTATCATAAAAAGACTAAAAGGCAAGGCACAGTGGCTAATACCTATAATCCCAACACTTAGGGAGGCTGAGGTGAGAGGATCATTTGAATCAAGAAGTTCAAGCCCATCCTGGGCAATATAGTGAGACCTCATCTCTTCAAGAAATTAAACAATTAGATAGGTGTGGTGGCACGCACCTGTGATTCCATCTACCTTGGAGGCTGAGGCAAGAGGATTGCTTTAGCCCAACAGTTTGGGTCTGCAGTGAGTTATGATTGTGCCCCTGCACTCAAGCCAGGATGACAGAGGAGACACTGTCTCTTAGAAAAAAACAAACCCCAAACACTAAAAGGTCAGAGAAGTTATTTTTAAATTACATTGTTCATTGTTATCACATCTATTGATTACACACAATGGATGATGAGGAAATGTGTGTATTTGTGCGTTTACCTCACCTCTACTATCCCTTATGTTTTACATCATTACTGTTGGTCCCTGAGTAATAGGGGGTTGAACTACATGGGTCCACTCAAACACTTGCCAACCAAGTGTGATTGAAACTGCATACATAGAGGCCAACTTTCCCTATACGTGGGTTCTACAGGGCTGACTGGGGGACTTTGAGTATGCTAGTGCCGCCTGGAACTGGTCCCCTGCATATACCAAGGCACAATTGTATTTTTAAATTTTCATAGTTTATAACCTCCATTTTCTGTTTCATTAATATAATTCCTATGGTTGTTTAGACTTTATTATATATAGAGAGTAAATAAAGTGCATAGTCTATTCACCATTGTTCTCTATTCCTGAAAAGGAAAAACAGCTTGGTTGTATATAAATTTTTTGAGACACATTTTTTTCCTTATAACTCTGAAGATAGTTCCTTGTATCTAACTCTATTGTCTGCAGGCATAGAGTTACCTTAGAGAATTCTGAAGCCTTATGTGTCACTTGATATTAATGCTTGTATGAATGTAGTTTTCTTCATCTGTTCTTGGTGATATATGGTGGTGATGATTCTGTATTGGTTGACCAACCTTTAGTTGGTCAAGGATAATGTTGTTTCAATGATTATGCCATTTTACTTTGAATATGAACCTTTGAAAGTAGCCACCTTCATGACAAATGGGATCCCCTTCACAGAGAAATCTTAGTCCACTTGTAATATATAGAGAGGAATGTTCTCAAAACATGATGAATTCAGAAATGCTGAAATCTAGCTCTTTAAGACTCGAGTTATAAGAAATAAGTGTATAGGGTGGCGCCTGTGGCTCAGTGAGAGGACGCCGACCCCATATACCGAGGGTGGCGGGTTCAAACCCAGCCCCGGCTGAACTGCAACCAAAAAATAGCTGGGCGTTGTGGCGGGCGCCTATAGTCCCAGCTGCTCGGGAGGCTGAGGCAGGAGAATCGCTGAAGCCCAAGAGCTAGAGGTTGCTGTGAGTCCTGTGACATCATGGCACTCTACTGAAGGCGGTAAAGTGAGACTGTCTCTACAAAAAAAAAAAAAAGAAAGAAGTGTATAGGTGCATGTTTACCTCCTTGAATCATAGTTTTATTATTTCTGATACATGAATGGAAGAAATACTTTAGAAAATGGATATAGCTAGAAAAGTATTCTCAAAGAACCACCTTTTGGTCAAAGCCAATGATTCATTTTCTATATTTATCTTTACCTCTAAACAGCATCTGACAGTTGAATATGCCTTCCTTCTTGAAACATTTTCTTTCCCCCACTTCCATAAGGGCTACTCCTAGTTTTTCTAACTTTACTTGTCACTCCTTCTCAACCTCTTTTGCCATATCCTTCTCCCCTACCAGACATCTGAATGTTAGAGTGCTCTCTCTAGGTGACATCATTCAAATCCATAACTTTAACACATTTGACAGCTCCCATTTTATATCTCCAATCATGACCTTACATGTTATATCCAGTTCATACCTAATATTTCCAGTGTAAACACTTCTTCTCATCTGTTCTACAATCTTACTTCAGGTTACCACTTATTTGGTTATCTCTCATTGGCACTACTACAACCACCTCCTATCTTTGTCTTTCCGCAGACACTCTTATCTTCCTCTCTTTTAATACATTTTAAATCTCTTCTTTTTAAAGTAGCTGAAGTAGGTATTTTTTTTGAGACAGAGTCTCACTATGTTGCCCTCAGTAGAGTGCTGTAGCATCACAGCTCACAGCAACCTCAAACTCCTGGGCTTAAGTGATTCTCCTGCCTCAGTCTCTCGGGTAGCTGGGATTACAGTTGCTGTTGTCATTGTTGTTCAGCTGGCCCGGGCCGGGTCTGAACCGCCAGCCTCGGTGCATGTGTCTGGCGCCATAACCACTGTGCTATGGGTGCTGAGCCTGAAGTAGTTTTTTTTTTTTTTTTTTTTTTTTTGTGGTTTTTGGCCGGGGCTGGGTTTGAACCTCTGGCATATGGGACTGGCACCCTACTCCTTGAGCCACAGGCGCCGCCCTGCCTGAAGTAGTTTTTAAAAATCCCAATTCATATCTTACCACTCCACCTTCTCTTTATATAAAACTGTTCGGTCAGTGGCTTCCCACTGCAGCTGGAATAAAACCGAAATGGCTTTCTAATTCATGTGAACTGCTCTACTTTCCACCTTAAACTCTATCTACCCTCCTCTGCTGTGGTTCACCCATAATGACCATATTTCTGTTTCTGAAACACTTCAAGCTTGTTTCTGTTTTAAGACTTTTACATTCCTTAGAACCTCTTCCCTCAGATTCACATTACCTCCTCATTCTGGCCATTCTGGTCTCAGCTCAGATGTCACTTCCTCCTTGAAGTCGTCCTTCCCTTTCCTACCTAACCTTACTTTCTACCAAAACAAAAGTACCAAAATTAAAATTTGATAGAAATAATTTTACCAAAAAAAGTGGTTATTTCATATATATTTATCTAAATTTAAATGCATTTAAATATATACATTTGTACATTATAATTCACATTTTGGTAAAATTTATTGAAACAAACTATTGCCAATGTACATGGAAAATTAGTATCATTTGCCATACTGAAGATAATAAAGATAAGTGTAGTGAAAACTACAGTTTTATTAAACTTTTTACTCTTTAGAAGCTCTAAGGCCGAGGTCTGCTCTGTTGATTAAAAGGTAAATTTAGAAATGTTAAACATTTAAGACCAACAGCATCAAAAAATCAGATCATATCTGATCACACTCTCCTTGGCAAGTTCCCACCCAATGGGAACAACACACGTGTGTGTGGCTCACTTCCTGAGTGAAGAACACAACTACAACTGGGACTTTACCTTATAAATGCAAACAATGTAAGCTAATCATATTAATCTGAAATAACAAACAAAACATGGCAGGATTGAAAGAGACTCGAAATGGAAGCAACTTTCTCACTAAGTGATTCAGTGTAATGTAGTATTGTCTTTGTCTTCTAAACTTACCAGTGCACTAAAACTCAACATCGTTTTGGTTAATGTGAAGTTGAAACAACTTTGGCCCTGGACTAGGGTAAAAGTATGCTAGTGAGCTAGTGCTAGTGAACTATTAATAATTCCTGGGGGAAAAGCCTATAATTCTTATAGTTTATTTTAACCTTTTCCAGGTACATTGAGTAACATACTCAAAATTAATGTGTTGAGTTTATTACTGTGGAATTCTTCTGGATCACTAATTTCCACATTATAAAAAAATAGTATACCCTAATTACTGCAAGAGTTCTATATCATTGTATATCGAAGCAGTACCCTGAACCCCATAAATACATCAATGTACAATGATTTAATAAAAAACAATTTTAAAAAAAGAGTTCTATGTGTTGGCTCTCTGCCAAACACTTTACATATATTATCTGATTTAATTATACTCATTCTCTGAGAGGTCGAAGGATCTTTATTTTATCTCATTCATTCATTTTTTGACCACAAAGTCTCACTCTGTTGCCCTGGATAGAGTGCCCTGGCATCACAGCTCTCAGCAACCTCAAACTCTTGGGCTCAAGAAATATTCTTGCCTCACCCTCCTAAGTAGCTGGGACTATAAGCACCTGCCACAATGCAGATTTTTCTTTTGTCTGTTTTTAAAAGAGACCGGGTCTCACTCTTGCTCAGGCTATTCACAAACTCCTGAGCTCAGGCAATCCACCTGCCTCAGCCTCCCAGAGTGCTAGGATTATAGACACAAGCCACTGCACCTGGCCAGCATCTTCTTGGGAGGCTGAGGCAGGAGAATCACTTAAGCCCAGGAGTTGGAGGTTGCTGTGAGCTGTGATGCCACGGCACTCTACCCAGGACGACAGTTGAGGCTCTGTCTCAAAAAGTAAAAAAAATGAAAGAAAGAAATGGGAAGCTGCCTAAATGGCCACCAGATTGTATAGAAGCTTTTATTTTATATTTATTTTAGTCACTATTTTATCATAAGGGTATTCATTTTATAGTATACCTTTAATTTTCACTTAATTTTAATCTTAATACTTGGAATTGCTTATTTTAAAAAATAAATTTAAATTCTTTTCATATTTTATGAAATATGAAACATTTGCATTGAAATGCTCTTTTCAATTTATTTTAAAAAAATAAATTTAAATTAATACCTCACAATACAAATAAGTATATTAATATTCCTGACCTTAGGACATGGAACAGCAGTGTATCCAGAGTATGTGTAGGGTCTATGATTTGAGTTTTTTTCTTATAGTAGGGGGAGTGGATTTGCGATGATACAGTCATAACTCTTTTCTGAGGCTAATCCTTGGCAGAGTGCAATCAAAAAGATAATTTGAAGGTTATAAGATAGGTGAATCCCTCTACCACCACCTTCCTTCTTTATTCTGGGTTTTTTCTTTGGATTACTTAGATCATCAGAAAGCTTTCTTTTCTTTGATTTCAGAAGAATTGTAAATTACTAACTTCCTTTCTGTTATCTACTTGGTTAAAATTGAGGGTTGTAATTAAGAAATTGCCATTTAAAACCTGTAATACATTTACTGTAGAGATGTTGTTAAGGACATCACTATAGTTACTCATTGGCCCCTACGTAGAAACAACTACACGGTGTATTTTTCCTTCTAGTGTCATAGAAAACGTAGTTACTTCTATAACTAACCACGTTGCTTTGACTGCCAGGAAGCTAATTTTTATTTTTATTTTTATTTGTATATTTTACTGTGCCACTTGTGTAAGATATCTCAAATCTTGATGAGAGTAAATAGTATCATGCTTCCAGGGAGATTTCTTTTATATTTTGAAAGATTCCAAAATTTACCTAAACCACTGTCTGTTGTGTTTATTAGTAAAATGTAATGTAGGTACTCATTTTTTGCTAATTTTTTTCATTTGCATTTGACATTGTACATCATTTGTATGTCAATAATACCTAAATATTACTTTAAATTATTATATTTTAATTGCAATATACTTATGGTTTTATTATTCCTGAATAATCCATATTAAGATGCAAACAAGTTATTATTTTTAATTCTGGGAAATTATATTTAAAAACTCTTTGTAACTTTATACAAGAATATCTTGGTCTTTGGTTTCTAAGAATGAGCCATATTCACCATTTCTCTTACCAAATTAATTCAGACCGTCTCATGATTTCCATGATACCTCTGTCTAAAATAATTGATACTTTGTTAGACAACATCTCATTATGAGACTATAATCTAATTGGTAATTTTAATGAAATAATTTGTTTATAAATGTGTTTTGTGGGTATATCATTGCTTTCTGTTTATAATATTTCTTAGTATTTGTTCATTTTTTGTGATACTGTTCTTTATATGGTAATTTGAATAAATCCCAGTTGAATTATGTTGCCACATGATGTCTTCAAAAGGGCATGAAGTCAGTACACATGCTTCAGTAATATCTGGTTGTTTTACCCTATGTTTCCAGTTGGCAATTTGAAATTATGGCTTCAACTGCACTTTAAATATGTGATAATAGCATGTGTTTCTAATAAGGGCCAGCACCATTTTGTTCAGATAGTGTGAATGGTTGTCACTCATATATGACAAATGCACCTTCATCTGCTTCTTTGATAGACCCCTAAAAACCATACCCTCAAATCAGGCCGATGAAATTAGCTGCTGTGTAAATTGTGTGTCTGAGTGGTTCATTATCTAATCACCGTCAGAACCACAGTGATAAAGTAGATTGAAGCGGGGAAGAGGTCTGCCAGATGATTTCAGGCCCTCCTCCCTAAATCTGGTTTCCCTTGGAAACCCTAATAGTACAGTTTAAAACTTGAGGTCTTTCATGCCTGAAATTCAGTGTCTTTTAAGGTACCAAACTTGGAAATCCCAGGAGTTCTAGAACATAATTTTCTTTTTGTAAAGACCATAATTGTATTTATTTCAATAAATTTTTGAAAGGTCAAGGCTCTTGAACTACTGTTTTGTTGCTAATACCCTCAGTATTACTAAATGTGAAAAAAGTACCATGTCCTACTTGCATAGAATTCAGAATAATTTATCTATTATAGCTATTGGTTAACCTTCTAGGTAGGAATCTTTCTCTCTTCCTGTAATCACAATGACTTTCTATATTATTTGTTTATTGAATTTCTTCCCTTTAATTCATTTTAGGTGCTTTTGAAGATGATGATATCACACATGTTGAAGGAAGTGTAGATCCTATTCGAGATATAGAAATAATACATGAAGAGCTTCAGCTTAAAGATGAGGAAATGATTGGGCCCATTATAGATAAACTAGAAAAGGTGGCTGTGAGAGGAGGAGACAAAAAGCTAAAACCTGAGTATGTAAGTAAAAATTTACAGCTTCTTTAGATACTTGAGTGTTTGTGTTTGTTTTTGTAAAAAAATTTTTAAAGTAAATCACATAAAATATTTAATTTCACTAATGGAATTTTAGAATCCAAGGGTTATTTCTGTTAAAAAAAATTGTTGAGAAACTTTGTTTTAGGCAGTCAAGGGTCATGGTGATAGGCTATTTAGGATGTTCTCAGCAAGCCATAATTTGCAGTAATATTGAATGTTGATGTGGTGACTATGTAGACTTCAAGTTTTGGTGTTAAGTCTGGTTTTGTGATGAAAAGCTTATTGGATTTAGAGAAATGACTAAATATATGGATTTCATGGTTTTGAAGAAGTGATTTATACAAAGAAATGGTCTTCCTTAGGAGTTGACCAAGTTGAATGTACTCTTAAAGTCGATAGGTCATCTTAATCTTGAAAACATGATGAAAACATGCATCATTGTCCTTAATATTCAAATGTGTTTCCTATCACATTATTAGTGAATAATTATTTATAAAATTGTAATAAATCAATTTTTAAGCTTTTGGTTTAAGAATGATTAAATTGTCTTTTATGTTAAATAAAACTGCCTTAAACTATACATTTTCTCATTAATTAACATAGGTTCTTCTTGCTTTTTATGTATCTTTGTCACAGGAAAGATTTTTCTTTCTAATTTTTCATGTATTAATTTTTTTTTTCTTTTGTTTTTTTTTTTTTTTTGTAGAGACAGGGTCTCACTTTATGGCCCTGGGTAGAGTGCCGTGGCCTCACACAGCTCACAGCAACCTCCAACTCCTGGGCTTAAGCTATTCTCTTGCCTCAGCCTCCCAAGTAGCTGGGATTACAGGCGCCCGCCACAACGCCCGGCTCTGTTTTGGTTGCAGTTAGGCCGGGGCCGGGTTTGAACCCGCCACCCTCGGTATATGGGGCCGGTGCCCTACCGACTGAGCCACAGGCGCCGCCCAATTTTTCATGTATTAATTTTTAACACATGTGTTATTTTCTTATTTTTAGAAATTGTGATTGTTCACCTTTTCTTTTCCTTGTTTATTCTTAGGAAATTTTGAAAACTCTCCACTGTTCAGAAAAAAAGTCAATTATCAGAATCAGCTTTTAAACTCAGGCATACCATCAATAAATTATGGTCAGAAGTGCCTGAACTTGGAATCAGGAGACCCGTGTTGTGCAGTTGATTTCTTTGATGATCTAGCAGGGGTCCTCAAACTGCGGCCCACGGGCCACATGAGGCGGTGTGATTGTATTTGTTCCCGTTTTGTTTTTTTACTTCAAAATAGGATATGTGGAGTATGCATAGGAATTTGTTCATAGTTTTTTTTTTAAAACTATAGTCCGGCCCTCCAACGGTCTGAGGGACAGTGAATTGCCTCCTGTTTAAAAAGTTTGAGGACACCTGCAAAGCCTCTATGGGAGAATTCCTCCTTGCCTGTTCTAGCTTCTTGTAGCCAGAAGTGTTCCTTGCCTTGTGGCAGCGGAACTTCAGTCTGTCGAGTTTTCACAGGGATATCTTACCTCTGTGTTTCTGTTCAAATTTCCCTCTTCTATAAGGACTCCAATTATATTGGACTAAGGGCCTTTCCTACTCTAGTATGAGACAGAGTCTCACTTTGTCACCCTTGGAAGAGTGCTGTGGCGTCATAGCTCAACCTCAAACTCCTGGGCTCAAGCAATTCTCTTGCCTCAGCCTCCCATGTAGCTGTGACTATAGGCACCTGCCACAGCACCCAGCTATTTTTAAAGACAAGGTCTTACTCTGACTCAGGCTGGTCTTGACCTGTGAGCTCAGCCAGTCCACCCACCTCGGTCTCCCAAGTTCTGGGATTACAGGCGTGAGCCACTGCACCCAGCCTCTAGTATGGTCTTAACTAATTTTCAAAAAAGGTTACATACTGAGCAGCAGGGGTTGGGACTTTTACATTTTGGTGGTGAGGAGAGGGGAGCAGTACAGTTCAACCTGTAACACCAAGGCATCAAGATCAAGGTTAATTTTAAATCTATTTAAGTGTGTGTACATTCAATTTGGAAAAATAAATTTTAAAAATGAAGTTAGCCTTTAAGGAACAATTTATTTTGTATTGATCACTTATTTGGAATGTATCACTTAGAAAATATTCATGGAACTAATAGTAATCTAATTAAATGGCTAAAGAAGTTCACCAGAAATTATAGTTAATGATTCTTATTTTTTCTTTGAAAATGTCTCAGTAAATAATCAATGTTCTCAGTAATATATAGCTATTAGCAGATTTCTTAAGAATAATTTCTTATATATATTACTATTATTATTTTTAAACATTTATATTTATATGTAATTAAATACATTTAAAATATGTGGTTTTAACTAAAATTGAAAGATTCAAGAGTATGCAGGCATACTTTGTTTTATTATCCTTTATTGGGCTTTGAAGGTTGTGTGTTTTTTATAATCTGAACGTTTGTAGCAGTCCTATCCAGCAAGTCCACCTAACAGCACGTACTCACTTCCTGTCTCCATGTCGTATTTTGGTAATTCTCAAAATGATTGATTTCAGTTCCATAGCCCATACCCCTTGAAGGTGACCAACTTAATTGATAAATATAGTTGTGTTTTGACTGTTCCACAGACCCGCCATTTTCGTTCTCTCTCTCCTCAGGCCTCCCTGTCCTCTGAAATTCAACAATACTGGAATTAGGCCTGTTAGTAACTGTACAAGGGCCTCTTAAGTGTTCAAGTGAAAGAAAGAGTTGTACATCTCTCACTCTAAATCAAAAGCTAGAAACAATTAAGCTTAATGAGAAAGGCATGTGAAAAGCCAAGATAGGCCAGAAGGTAGGCCTCTTATGTCAAATAGTTAGCCAAGTCGTGAATGCAAAAGAAATGAAAAGTACTCCTCCAGTTAACACACAAATGATAAGAAAGTGAAACAAATTTATGGCTGATAATGGAGAAAATTTTAGTAGTCTGGATAGAAGATCAAGCCAACCACATTCCCTTGAAACAAAGGCTAATCTAGAGTCAGACCCTCACCTTTTTCAATTTTAGAATTAAAAGACAGAGAGGTAAGGAAGCTGCAGAAGAAAAATTTGAAGCTAGCAGAGATAGCTTTATGAGGTTTAAGGAAAAAAGCTGTCTCCATAACATAATATTTCAAGGTGAAGTAGCAAATGCTGATGTAGAAGCCGTAATCCAGAAGGTCTAGCTAAGATCACTGATGAAGGGGCTACACAAAACAACATATTTTCAATGTAGATGAAACAGCCTTCTATTGGAAGAAGATGTTGTCTAAGACTTTCATAGCTAGAGAAGAGACGAGACGTCAATGCCTGGCTTGAAAGCCTCAAAGGACAGGCTGATATTTTATTAGTGGCTAATGTAGCTGGTGGCTTTAATTAAATTGAAGCCAATGTTCAATACCACTCTGAAAATCTTAGGGCCTTTAAAAGTATGCTAAATCAGACTGGGCACAGTAGCTCATGCCTGTAATCCTAGCACTCTGGGAGGCTGAGGTGTGCAGATCATTTGAGCTCATGAGTTCAAGACCACCCTGAGCCAGAGCGAGACCTCATCTCTAAAAATAGCCAGGTTTGTGGCAGGCACAAACTAATTGGGAGGCTGAGGCTGGGACTATACTCCCAGCTAATTGGGAGGCTGAGGCAAGAGAATCGCTTAAACCCAAGAGTTTGAGGTTGCTGTCAGCTATGACGACATGGTATTCTATCAAGGGCAACACAGTGACACTCTGTCTCCAAAAAAAAAAAGCTAAAATCTGCTCTGCCTATGCTTTGTAAGTGAAACAAAAAAGCCTGAATGGTACCTGTCTGTCTGTTGAAAGAACAGTTTGCTGAATATTTTAAACCCACTGTTGAGACCTACTGCTCAGACAAAAAAAATTTTTTTCTTTCAAAATATTACTGCTCTGGCTGGGCACCGTATCTCATGCCTGTAATCCTAGTACTCTGGGAGGCAGATCACTTGGCCCAGGAGTTTGAGACCAGCCTGAGCAAGATTGAGACACCCAGCTCTAAAAAATAGCCAGGCATTGTGGATGCCTATAATCCCAGCTACATGGGAGGCTAAAGCAAAAGAGCTTGAGCCCAAGAGTTTGAGGCTGCTGTGAGCTGTGACACCATAGCACTCTACCGAGGGCAACAAAGTGAGACTATCTCCAAAAAAAAAAAAAAAATCACCACTAACCGTGTATGTGGTAACCTAAGAGCTCTGATGGAGATGTACAAGATTGTTTTTATGCCTGCTAACAAGACAATATTCTTTCTACAGCCCATAGATCAAGGAATAATTTTGACGTTTAAGTCTTATTACTTAAGAAATACATTTTGTATGGCTATAACTGCAATAGATAGTGATTCCTCAGATGGACTTGGCAAAGTAAATAAAAAAATCTGCTGGAAAGGATTCATTAATGTGGATGCCATTATGAACATTTGGGATTCATGGGAGGAGATCAAAATGTCAACATTTATAGTAGTTTAAAAGTTGATTCCAACCCTTATGGATGACTTTGAGCGATTGAATACTTCAGTGGAGGAAATAACTGCAGATGTGTTAGAAATTAAAAAAAAAACTAGATTTAAAAGTAGAGCCTGAAGATGTGACTGAATCATTATAATCTCATGGTAAGAATTGGACATTGGGAGGCTGAGGCAAAGAGAATTGCTAAAGCCTAACAGATTGAAGTTGCTAGGAGCTGTGATGTCAGGGCAACAGCTTAAGACTCTGTCTCCAAAAAAGGAAAAGAAAAAAAAAAAACATGGACAGATAAAATGCTGCCTGTTATGGATAAGCAAAGAAAGTAGTTTCTTGAGATGGAATCTTCTCCTGGTGAAGATGCTATGAACATTGCTGAAATGGCAACAAAGGATTTAGACTATTCCATAAATATAGCTGATAAAGCAGTGCCAAAGTTTAAAAGGATTCACTCCAGTTTTGAAAGACATTCCAGTGTGAGTAAAATGCTGTCAAACAACATTGCATGCTAAAGAGAGATCTTTCATGAAAGGAAGAATCAACTGATGCAGCAAACTTAATTGTTGTCTTATTTTTAAAAATTGCCACAGCCACCCTAGCCTTCAGCAATCGCCACCCTAAAACAGTCAGCATCGACCAACACTGGGGCAGGATCCTCCGCCAACAAGATTTCTACTACTCACTGAAGTCTCAGATGATCAGTAGCATTTTCTAGCAAAAGTATTTTTTAATTAACATGTACATTTTTATTTTTATTTATTTATTTATTTTAGACAGGGTCTCACTTGGTGACACTTTGTAGAGTGCTGTGGCATCACAGCTCACAGAAACCTGAAATTCTTGGGTTCAAGTGATCCTCTTGCCTCAGCCCCCAAGTAGCTGGGAGTACAGGTGCCCACCACAACACTGGGCTATTTTTTAGAGATGGAGTCTCACTCTAGCTCAGACTGGTCTTGAACCTGTGAGCTTAGGCAATCCACCCACCTCGGCCTCCCAAGTGCTAGGATTACAGGTGTGAGCCACTGTGCCTGGTATTTGTACTTTTTTAGAAATAATGCTATTGCACACTTAGTAGACTACAACAATATAGTATAAACCTAAGTTTGTATGCATTGGGAAACCAAAAAAATTGTATTAATTGCTTGATTGCAATATTTGCTTTATTGCGGTGGTCTGGAACCAAACATTGTAGTATCTCTAAGATATGGTAAAAATACAATTCTCCACACTTATCCTTTTTTCCTTTTTAGACTCTGCCCTTCCAGGAGTATTCTTCTATGACTCAAAAAGATCATTTCTAAAAGAATGTGGTACTAGAGTAGTATTTGGTTTGCTTGACCTACATTTGTTTAGGTCCCCACATCCTCTCATCCATACATTTTGTATGGCTGTAACTCCCATAGATAGTGATTCCTCAGATGGATGTGAGCAAAGTAAATAAAAAAATCTGCTGGAAAGCATTCATTAATGTAGATGCCATTCATAGGCTCATGATCTCCGTAGTTAATGGCACTAAAGTGTTTGAACTGAAAACTTGGATCTGTGCCTCCTCCCTCTCTTTTACCATCTGCATCCCGTCATATTGATTTTATCTCTTGAATATTTCCCTTATCTCTTTCTTCCTTTTTATTTGCACAACTACTTCTTTAATTTGGGCCTAATTTCTGTTTAGTTCATTTTTGTAAATTTTACCTCCAGTCTTGCTCTTGTTTTTCACAAATATAAAACATAGATCTAATGATGTTATTCCCTTGATTAAAGTACCTCACCGTTCTCTATAGGGTACTGCAAGATCAAGGCCCTGGCTCACAGAGTTCTTTGTGGTTTGGCCTTGCCTTTTTCCCCACTCTCCTGATAGCCCTAAGTTAGGGCTTTATACATACTGGTTCCACATGAGCTCATTTACTACAACCTGTTTGCTGTTCTTCTATCCCCATCCTTCCAGACATATCCTAAAGTAGAAGTTCTCTTAAAAAAATTTTTTTGTGTGTGATAAACTGCATATACCATAAAATCTATCATTAACCATTTTTAAGTGTATAATTCAGAGGCACTAAGTACATTGACAGTGTTGTACAACCATCACTCCTATCCATTTCAAGAACACAGTAACTCCCTTTTTCTTCTTCTCCCAGCTCCTGATAACCTCTATTTCACTGTCTGTATGAATTTACCCAGTCTAGGTACCTATTGATAAGTAGAACCGTATAATTTTTTTACTTTTGTTTTTACTTCACTTCTGATGTATCAAAATTTCATTTGCTTTGAAAGAAAAACATGTATAGATCACATTTTTTGGACATTTCTGTTATTTCTTCTTTTAGCTATTGTAAATAATGCTTTTGTAAATAATGCTGTTGCTAATATTGTTGTACAAGTATTCACTGGAGGCCCAGCCTTCATATAATATATGTAACAACATTTATAAGTATTATCTTCATTTTATAGATGAGTAAACTAAGGCTCAGAAAGATTAAACAATCTGTCCAAAGCTTAAGATGGGCAACATAGGTATATGTAAAATTACCAAAACAAAAATTTGAGTGTACATGTACATTGTGATGAAAACATTTATAAAGAAATCTCCATTGAAAACAGCCTAGAAGGAAATAGAAAGTGATAATATTGACTTGCAAGTTATGAATGCCTACCCCTTAAATATTTTTCTACTTTGTTTCTATTACTTTTATAAAATAAATTCATGGAAAATGAACCCCAAAGTTAAAAATATTTATTAAACATAATAGCCCATTTAAAAGTACATGAACTAGGAATTTAATTAGAAATTTTCATAGTTCATTATTTGAGTCCACATAATACATATACCTCAGAACTAGGAAAGGGATTATGAATTTTTCAAAGTGAGACTGACGAGTCACATAATTTGATGTGGCAGTACCAATGTGAGAGTTAAAGTGTGTTGGTAGAACTACTTTATAGATCTAGGAGAAATGATTATCATGATAAGTATTATAAGCATTAATGAGAGATTTTGACAGTGCAGCAGGTAAAGCGTCTCCCTTTTTTTGAACTGAGATGAGAAGAATGAGAGTCTGAGCATAATTGACCAGGATTAATCTAATGGTCATCTTAATACTGTATATTTTACTTTCTCAGTTTATACTCATTTTAAACAAAGAATTCTTTTTCTTTTAAGGTTTGACTTCTTATTTGATAATATATTATCTGAACATATAGGTAAGAACTGCTAGATAGAGATGAAAAACTTCTGAGTCATTTAATCTCCTACAAATTTTATTGTATTTTTTATTTTATTTTATTTTTTTTCTTTTGGTTTTTGGCCGGGGCTGGGTTTGAACCCGCCACCTCCGGCATATGGGACCGGCGCCCTACTCCTTGAGCCACAGGCACGGGGTCTTTTACTTGTAAGGAATAGAGATTTGATGCAGACTATTTCAAGAAATGGAGTTTTATTTCTAGAATGCAAAGCAATAAGGGAAGTGGAAATCCAAAAATATTTAAGAGCAGGAATTGGGATATAACCAGGCCTTTTGCAGTTAAATAATAGATCAGCCCAGAACAGCACCTAGAATTCTGCAGGTCTATTATACATCGTCTCTCCTGCACTCTGCCATTCATATAATCTGGATATTCTCTAGCTCTACAGTACCATTCGGCTTACTTCTCTTTTATTGCCACTAAAATTCATCTTCTGTTTTATATGTTTTTGTTCCTAACTTCTGCCTCTTCATAATTACCACTTACAGTTAGCTTGTTTATAACTTCTTATAGTTTATTCTATCTTGTGTTCTTCAGCATATTTGCCTGTCCTAGTCCCCAGTCCTATTCCTCAGTCCTATTCCTCAGTGTTTCCCAATTCAGATTCCTAAGAACAAGCATTCAATCACCTCAGTTAATTCCCACTTTGGCACAGTTTCTTGTATAAGTTCACTTCATAGATCAAATCCAACCAGTTCTCTCCAGGAGACTGTCCCATGTAGGACTTCCCCCTCAGCAGAAGCTCTAGGGGAAGAGTCACATTCATTTGGGAGTGGACTGGGAGCAAAGCATCATTGTGGGTAACAAGTTTAGTATACTGTATAAAATGGCACGAACCACACAATATGGGTCCTCAGTACACCTTATGTATTTGAGGATAACAGGAAGTATGAAGCTATTTAAGGCTTCCAGGATAATACAGAAGAATATAATGTGTTTGGAGCAAGGATCATGCATGTTAAACTCACTTGAGACCAGATTACTTCAGAATCATCAATTTTTATGTTCCTTGAGGAGAACAGAATGAATTCATAAGAACTGATGTTATGGTACATATACTATAGCAATGTTTTCCTGGATGTTCCCACCTATCTATTTTTTCCTTGCCAGTAACCAAAAATAGATGAAGAAAATTAAAAAGAGGACGTATCAGCATCCCCATCAATTCATTATGACCAACCTCAGGTGGGCCTCAGCAGTTATCCAGTTCTCCTATCTGCCCTCCTGCACTCTGCTGCAACTGCTTTCTGCTCCCCTCAAACTCCTTGTTTATGCCAACTCGTTAATGCCATTGATCTCTTCTTCAGCAGATAACTTTGCCTCTTATTTCAAAAATGAAAATAAAAGCCCTCTGATGTAGGAATTTTCCACTAGCCAAACCTAAAGCCTATATTTATTCACTCTTCTTATCTGTGGCCAATTATTCCATGAATTCTTTGGATCTTATCATTTCCTAATTCCTCAGAAACTTTATACTATCAGTCATCTTTTTTTTCTTTTGTTGCTTTTAAATGGATTTATTGAGATATAATTTACATACCTTAAAGTTCATCCTTCTTAAGTATACAATTCAGTGTTTCTTAGTATATGCACAAAGTTGAATTTCAATTACCAGTAATCCCTTTTTGTTATATATACAACTTGCCCCTCTCAAACTACATTCTTTTTAACAGTTTCAAGATGATCTTTTTATCATAAAAAAAAAAAAAAAAAAAAAGAGGCAGCTCGGCACCTGTGGCTCAAGCAGCTAAGCCGCCAGCCACATACACCTGAGCTGGCAGGTTCGAATCCAGCCCGGCCCGCCAAACAACAATGATGGCTACAACAACAAAAAAAAAAATAGCCAGGGGCGGCGCCTGTGGCTCAGTGAGTAGGGTGCCGGCCCCATATGCCGAGGGTGGCGGGTTCAAACCCAGCCCCGGCCAAACTGCAACAACAAAAAAAAATAGCCTGGCGTTGTGGCGGGCGCCTGTAGTCCCAGCTACTTGAGAGGCTGAGGCAAGAGAATCGTGTAAGCCCAAGAGTTAGAGGTTGCTGTGAGCTGTGTGACGCCACAGCACTCTACCCGAGGGCGGTACAGTGAGACTCTGTCTCTACAAAAAAAGAAAAAAAAAAAATAGCCAGGCGTTGTGGCAGGTGCCTATAGTCCCAGCTACTTGGGAGATGGAGGCAGGAGAATCACTTGAGCCCAGGAGTTGGAGGTTGCTGTGAGCTGTGATGCCATGGCACTACCCAGGGTGACAGCTTGAGGCTCTGTCTCAAAAAAAAAAAAGAAAGAAAAAGAAACTTCCTGAATACCACACTTCTTCCCTGCAACTACAATATTTCCTGCATCTTCCATTGTAAAAATCTCTTGAAAGAGTTGTTTACATCTACTGTTTCCATTTTCTCCACCTCCTACTAACTCGGTCCATTTTAATCTGACTTACCAAGCCTGTCACCCTCAAACTAGTTTCACCTGGGGCAGTTAACTTGTGCATTATTAAATCTAGTGGACATTTTTAATCATTGTGATAGATCAGTAGTGATGAACACTATTGGGTCATTGCTTGAAATACTTTTCCCTTGGATTCCATGACCACATTCTACTGATTTCCCTCTTACTTCACTAGCAACTCCTCAGTTTATTTTGCAGGCATATCCTCTTATGCCTTTGCTGTTAAACATCAGTGTTAACATGAAGTTGAGTTCTATGTCCTCTACTCCTTATTTATTTATTTTTTAAACAGAGTCTCACTTTGTCACACCCAGTACAGTACCGTGTCATCACAGCTCACAGCAACCTCTAACTCTTGGGCTCAAGCGATTCTCTTGCCTCAGCCTCCTAAGTATCTGGGACTACAGGCACCTGCCACAACGCCTGGCTATTTTTAGAGATGAGGTCTCACTCTGGCTCAGGCTGGTCTTGAACTCATGAGCTCAGGCAATCCACCCACCTAAGCCTCCCAAAGTGCTGGGATTACAGGCATGCGTCACTGCACCTGACTACTCCTCTTATTGTAGAAATATTTTCCTGGATGTGATCTCATCCCAACCCTTGGTTACAATTACTATCTAAATGCAAATAAAGGCATGTATTGGAGATAGCCTATATATATGAAATATAGAAACAGAACACCAGATTGGTGGTTGCCAGGGATCAGGGGGAGCACCAATGCAGGAGACTTCTTAATGAGTACATAGCTTTATGTTGGAGTAATCTAGATAGAGGTGGCAGTTTATATCATTGTGAGTGTATGAAAACCTTTAATACTAAATCACCTTAAAATGGCTAATGTTGTATTTATTTCACCCCAATAGATTTTTTTAATTGAAAAAAGACAACATTCGATTGGATTTTAAAAGCTTAACCTCTATGCTATTTACAAGAAACACATGTTAAATGCACATACTCCTTGAGTTACAATGGAGTTACACTGTAAGTCAAAAAAATGCATTTAATACCACAAAAATCTCATTATAAAGCTGAAAAATCATAAGTTGAATCATGGTAAATTCAGAATCTCCTTGACTTATGATGTAGCTATGTCCCAATAAACCTGCTGAAAAATCACTGTGAGTTGGGGACTTTATGTATTGGGATACAGAAAAACTGAAAACAAAGAATGGAGAAAAATATACACTTTGCAAGCCCTAACAAGAACAACAAAAACCTGGGATAGTATACTGATATCGAAGTAGACTTTAAAGAGTTAAAAGGAGCATTTCATAGGCTGGGCGCAGTGGCTCATGCCTATAATCCTAGCACTTTGGGAGACCAAGGAGAGTGGATTGCCTGAGCTCATGAGTTCGAGACCAGCATGAGCCAGAGTGAGACTTCGTCTCTAAAAATAGCCAGGCGTTGTGGCAGGTGCCTGTAATCCCATCTACTTAGAAGGCTGAGGCAAGAGAATCACTTGAGCCCAAGAGTTAGAGGTTGCTGTGAGTTATGAAGCCATGGGACTGTACTGGGTGTGACAAAGTGAGACTCTGTCTCAAAAAAAAAAAAAAAAAATGTTCTCAAATGTCTCAAAACAAAAAAAACCCCATAATACTAAATGTTCAGTCTACCAAGGAGAAACACAGTTATTAAGTTTGTATGTACCTAATAATATAACCTCAAATATATAAAGCAAAAAATGACAGACCTAAAAGATGAAACAAAAACAAATCTATAGTCATTGTAGAGAATCTCAGTATTTCCATTAGTAATTGAAAGAAGTAAGCAGATAAAATTTTAGTAAGGATATTGGAGATTTAAACAATTCAATTTGGCCAGGCACCATGGATTGTGCCTGTAATACTAGCACTCTGGTGGCTGAGGCAGGAGAATCAGTTGAACTCAGGAGTTTGAGACCAACAAGAGCAAGAGTGAGACCCTATCTCTATTAAAAACAGAAAATTATCTGGGCATTGTGGCAGGTGCCTATAGTCTCTGCTACTCAAGAGGTTGAAGCAGGAGGATTGCTTGAACCCAGGAGTTAGAGGTTGCTATGAAGTAGGCAGATGCCACTGCACTCTAGCCTGGGTAACAGAGTGAGACTCTGTCTCAAAAAGAAAAAATTAAATAAATCAAAAAAGAAAGAAAGAAAAGAAACTTATTTTCAGGAATCATAAGAACAATTCCCTACTTCTTTTTAGTAATGGCCAGGTCCTCTGCTAAGATCCATACCCCAAGTGTAAATTGGTGTCCATTTTGACTACCACTTTATAGCAGACAAGGCCAGGAGCATTATGTTAAGATGTATTTCCCACTACCTGCTTTGGAGAATCATGTAACTGAAAATCCACAACCGCCAACAGATATTCCACCAAGGTTGTTGCCAGAATTAACCTATTGTCTTAATACTTGGGCTGGGGGGTGTCCTTCCCCACCCATGTACAGTCATGTAAAGCATTACTGGTAGTTGTCTTAGTTCTGTCCTTAACTACCAAATCCTTTTCTGCAAGGTGGTGGTCAGGGATCAGAACTCTGACCTGATAAACAGCATTCATCTGGTAATGCAACACATGCTTAATACCATGATTCAGACACATGCTAAACATCAAGTTAGAATATATAGTGGAGGTCTCTTTGTGAGAGAAAGCTTAGTTTGGTTTTTCTGCAACTTTAGGTATTTAAAGAAGGTAGTTGGCGAAGCTATAGTAGGGACTTTCAGCAAGACTTTTTTGAGCTGGAAAACTTGCCCCAATTCTGCTGGCTGTCGGTGTTAAAGCTACCTAACTAGCATTAACTGAGCTCATCTGGATATCAGTATCAGCTATTAGGGTGGCAGGTTTTGCTAACGGTAAGCATCAGGCTTAGCAGTTATAATCATTACAGAGTAAGAGTTACCTCAATAAACTACTAAGTCTATCCATTTTAGGCCGTCAAATTTTAGGATTACAGGTGATGGGCAGAGAATAGATAAAGTTCCCCTCTCCCTCTCACCCTGTAAATATACATTTACTTTTTCTATTATAAATACGATACTTAATTGGTTAAAAATTTTAAAAAACATCATTATAGTTTTAAGAAAAGGCAGAAAGGGAAAAGTTCTCTGGCATCTAAGCTTCTAAAGATTTCTGTTACTAAAAATTTGGTTAATGTCTGTCCAGTTTCATTATTTGAGTATATTTATTTAAATATACAGTTTCAGAACCCCACAAATTGAATTGCTTTATGCATTCTACTGTCCATACTGTCGGTTGAATATTTACTATGTGCCTAAAACTGTGCCAGTTGTCTTACGTGTATTCAATCTTCATATGCACTGTATAACCAAGTGCAGTTATTGTCCCAATTTCATAGGAACAAGCGGGGTGACATAGGTAAAGGAGTAGGGCCAGGACTTGAACTCAAATCTGATGCCAAAATCTATATTCTTTTTTTTTTTGGCCAGGGCTGGGTTTGAACCCACCACCTCCGGTATATGGGGCTGGCACCCTACTCACTGAGCCACAGGCGCCACCCCCAAAATCTATATTCTTAAATTTATTTCCTTGTTCTGAACCTGCTGTTTTCACTTAGTGTTGTTTTTTTCTTTTTTTTTACTTTTCAGATATGTTTTGTCTTAATGGATACAGTGTACTATTGTCCATAACTTATTAGAAAATCTCCAATTAATAGCTTTTTTAAAATCTATATCTCTCTTTTTGTGCCAGTGTTATACTATTCTGATTTCTGTAGTTTTATGGTTTATTTTAACCATAGTAGGGCAAGTTACATATTTTTCTCTAAATATTTTTTTACTCTCAAGTAACTAATTCTGTAAAAATAATGATATATTTGATTTATAATGTTCTCAATTATCCCTGTTATGATTTTAACTAAAATTGTGTTAAATAAACATTATAGTAGGTAGAGTTTTGATCTCAGCACAATGTTGATCTTTTTGAGTGTAGGTTCTGGCTGAAGCAACTTTTGGGTCATTGTCAACCTCTGGTCTGGGAGTCCATGGGCCTAGAACATTTACTTAATTGACTGTTGAACATTTGAGTATTGCCACAGAGTCACTAGCCAACCATAGTTTTTTAGATTTTTGCATAATGGATCCCTTTGAAAAACATTTGGAACATATGTGCCATCTTCCCTCAAAGGCACACAACAGAGCTTTCTTTACATATGATTTTAGATGTTAAGGAACCCCTGAAATCCATTTATGAATCGTAGGTTAATAATCTTGCTATGGGAACTGAAGAATATCAAAATAAAGAAGTCAAGGAAAGTCTAATGACTAGGTTATTATGTTATTGTGTGCAAAGAAAAATATTTTTGTGATACATGGATTGACAATCAGCTATCATATCCAAATATTAATAATAAAATAACAATATTAAATTTTTCTGATGACCTAAATGAGAAGATTTTTAACAACCTTGGGGATCTCCAGGGTAAATAGGGAGCAGTAAGACAAATAATCCAAAGTGTTAGGCAGAACATGTACTCAACAATAATGGCAGCTACTCCCATTTATTGAGGACTACACTGAATAGTCTATGCATTACCTCGTCTGATCTTCACAGCAGCCCCCAGGAAGTAGATCTTATCCCTAAAGTAGGTCACAGACCTGTTAAATGGTAGACTCAAGCATTATTCTATTACCTCTCAAGTTAGTACACTCAGATAACTGCAATCTAACTAAAAAGTTCACATAACCAGGAACTTTTGTGTATCTTCATAATGTACACAGTTTATTTTGAAAATTAAGAATTTGTTAAAATTATCAAAACAGTCCAGTTTGGTACTCCTACGTATATGTTTCTATATAATAAAAGAAATATGAACTCCTAACTTATAAATGCACCAAGGCTTAAAGTGTTATTTATATTTTGATTATATTCTAATTTGTTAAAAGTGGGTAAAGTATGTATTGGAATACCCCCCACCCCATAACCAAATTCAATTAACTGGAACCTTTTCTTCTAATCATCATTATTAATATATATGTTTATACATATGAGCATCAGACCATTGAGTATTATATCCGAACAAGCCTAAATGTTTTTCTTTATCTGGTAAGAAAAACAGTGCAGTGCATCGGCACTATATCTTATACTCATCATTCATATAAGATAATCTTATCTAAGAGCATCTATTTTTGGTTTGTCATAAGTAAAACTTACATTTTCAGTAAATCTAAGGTGTCTCTTCTCAGCTGTTAAATCTTCTATAGGAATAATTAAGGGCACAGTGGATACAAAATATTTTACTTTCGGCTGTTGAAAAATTGGGTTATAATTTGTAAATTCTTCTAAAAAGACGTGAATGTGGCTGTAAGGAATGCTGTACTGTTAGAGAACTTTATGAATTAATTCTCCCTAATTCAAATTGGAGTGTTCCTAATTTGTAATATAATTTTGTGGTGTGAGAAAAAGAAAAGTAATGCCAAAATGCTTTTGTGATAAAATTTCTATGTCTAAAATAATGGTCTAGTTTATTTTAAATGAAAGAGAAATACTGAAATTCCTTCACTAGTGATCAGCACTTACTGAGGCCCTTTGGTTTTGTAAAAATATTTACAGTTACAAAAGTATTTTACACTTTTTATATGATTAAAATTTAATTCCTTTCCTTACTTTTGGTTTGGCTTTCTTTCATCTACTTTTTCTTTTCTTTCTTTAATTTAAAAAACTAATGGAACCAAGTATAAGATGGTACCGTTTTCTCCTTCTTTTGTATAATCTTGTTGCGTGTCTCTACATGAGTGTTCTGGCCACTCATCATAGTAACCAGCTGGGCCATTTCACCTGCTGGAGCCATTAAAGAGGACTCTCTCCCCCTAGATTAATCCCCTCCGACATTAGTTTTTTGCACTGACAACTAGAGCAGGCATTCAGAATTTGCAGGTGGCCAGTGTGACGCACATAATTGCCTACAATTTTAGGCAATGAATAAAAATGGTCTACATTACTTGTCAAAGGTTGTATATGCAGTGCCAAGTGAGATCTATGGGAAGCCTTTTAGGGTTTAAAGAACAGTTAATAGCAAGGCTGCACAGGGCTTTTTTAATCATAATGCATTTGTAATATAGCACTTTGATCTTCTCCTTGTAGGAAATGGTGTTACATTAGCCACTTTTAAACATTTATGAGTGAAATTCAGTTATAGAAGAGTAAAAGTGATTATTCTTAAGCAGAACATGTTAGATTTCATTAAAAGTTTTCAGCTTGCCCCTTCCTTGTTAAAATCTGTGGGAAGTCCTTGCCTGGAGGGTTTCAAATCAGTATCTAAGGATATAAGGCTTTTTCCTTATTTTTCCTGTTGGTAACAGCAAGATTTGGAAGGAAGGTCTACTAAATATTGAGATAATTTATACAAGTGGATATTTATAGGAGAATAATTGATTAGGGGAAAGTAAAATACATCAGTGAAAATCCAAGAAATCTGTTACTAATAATTGTGTTACAATAAATTTTGAGAAATGCATATTTAAAACATATCTATAAATTGTCTTTAACAACAACGAAAAAAAAAACAACAGATGACTCTCAAATACACTTCTTCTCCTCGAAGAGCTAAGTCTGACCTTTCAGACCCGAGAGCCTTTTATTAACACCTGCCTGTAAGGAGAACCTTGCCACACGCAGCTTTTAGATTCAGAACCACAAAACTGATGAGGAAAGACTTGAAGGGTTCAGTTTGTGTCACTTGCTGTTTGCCGTTTCCATTTCACAGATGATTAATCTTTCTGTGAAGAAAGGCCAGAGAAACAAAGCACATTGGGCTCTTCCTGCAGTTACTCCTTCTGAATGCACACTAGCTTGCTAACTAAAAGGCCTTTAGATTTCCAGCAGAGAGAGATGTTCTGAAAGTGAATGCAGCTGGTTGGAGGTCACCAGAGCAGGGCTCTTGCCATTGTGTAATGGAGGCTTTGGCAGGTGGGGGGGGTGGGGGGTGGGGAGGGGTTTTGAGGCTGGGAGAAGTGGACAGGGGGAAGGTGTTGGCAAAAAATTAATTCAAAATAAAAAGGGTTTTGGTCAGTTGATTTAATATTTTGAGGGGTAGATGACCAATAACAGGCTCAATTTCATCTATTTTGTTTGTTTTTCTTTTTAAGGGGAAAAAAATACAGTTTAGTCTCTCTCCAGTATATCTCTAATGTTTGTCTTACATGTGACATCACTAGGTAATGTTGAAATGTTATTAACTCTTGTATTTAGTCGTTGGTGTGATTGAATTGTCTTGAAATTTTTCAGACTGTTACTAATTTTGCTAATATTCTTCATTTTATATATTAAAATTGTAATACCCACCATGTTTTATTATTATTTGGTTTTTAAATGAGATATTGAAAATAATTATTTGTGTAGTTTAGTTCCCTCTTTCATTAAGAAACTTGATTTTTAAAAAAAGAAACTTTATTTTGGGGATTTGAAAACTTTAACATTTAGTTCCTAAATGCTTAATATTCATCTTGTATTTACTTTTTTTCCTATTTTTTTCCTATCTTGTATAGGATATAATGTGCAAAGTCAAATCCTGGGTTATAGATCAAAAGAAACCTGTTCGCTTCTATCATGACTGGAATGACAAAGAGGTAAGTAAATGTAACACCATCTATTACTACCATTGATTTCTTAGAGAACAAATTAGAGTTGTCATTATTTTATACTTATCCTATCTAAACTTTCACTTCTGTTAGTGATTGCTTATTCCCTCCGACATGATAATTCATAACAACTAATCTTTTGGAAGCATTCAAAATTAAAAAATGAAAATGCTGGTGGTGCCTGTAGCTCAGTGGATAGGGCACCAGCCACCTGCAGCAGGCCTGGTGGATTTGAACCCAGCCCGAGCCTGCTAAACAACAACCAAAAAAAAAAAAGAAAGAAAGAAAATGCTTACTTGTTTTAATGCAAGTTTACTTTCAAATTACTCAATAATTTATTCCATCTTTATTCAAGTTTTAAAAGGGGTTCTTTTCTCCATCTCCCATTTTAGATTGAAGTTTTGAATAAACACTTGTTTTTGACTTCAAAACCAATGGTCTACTTGGTTAATCTTTCTGAAAAAGACTACATTAGAAAGAAAAACAAATGGTAAGTTTTTCCTCCCCAATTATACCCAGACACATCATGTCTATACACACACACATACACGTTTGACTTTAATATTTCTCTCTTTTATTATTAAAAACTTGAAAATGGATGAGAACTCTTTGCCTCATGTTTACCTTCAGAGATAAGTCTCCAAATTGATTTGCACTGAGAGAATTTAGAAAAACTGAATTAAATTAGGCAATGCTGAATCATACATGTTTACTTATCAAATTTAAGTTTGTTAAAAAAAAAAAAATTTAAGTTTGTTAGACATGATTATTTCCATTGCAGAATGAGAATAAATGTAGTTGCAACAATAAAAGTTTTTAAGTTAAGAATTTCGAGTTGTGTTGATATTATATGTGACTTTAAAATATCATTTTAGGGTTGTAGCTGGGCATAAATCTTAAAATTCAGATTGAATGTTTAAAAAAGAATAGCCCATGGGAGACAGGGAGAAAGCCAAGTAGGTACCTGTTACAAACACTTTAAAGGTATACTAAGGTAAAAACTATGCATTCACATGTTGCTTATCATTTTGGTTTTCTTTCACTAATAACTCCAAAAAAATCGTATGTTCATGTGCATGTGGGCATATATACATTTGGCGTGGTACTCACTTTGACTTGCCTCCCTGGACTCTCAGTGTTTTATACTACTGAGTCATATAAACAAATCAAAACTATCCAAAGCAAAATATCTGCATTCTCCTAAAATATTTTGTTGGTTTCTCCCTGTACTTCATTAAGTACTTAGATGCACATGGTTTCAATTTTCCATTAAAAATTCTCATTTCCATATGATATCAAAGAGTGAGAAGGCTTTAAACTGAAAAATAAACATTCATAGACTAGAAGCCAAAACAATAATTAATGTCAGATGGTTAACTCCAATAAATCATTAGAATAAATTCTGTGAAATTACTGCAACTAAAAATGCCCTGTTGATATTACTATAAGACACTTTGTGTTCCTGATAGGAAGCTGAATTTAGCCTCTTTATTGGCAAATATTCTAGAAAGCATAAATTTAACATAAAAATATAGTTCAAACTGATCAGTGTCCTCCAGTAAGAAATTAACTTTAAAATAATCAATTCTTTCTTCTTTTAAATTCTTATAAATCTGATGATTATGTGTTAAAAATTGATACCTTTGGGAAGGAATTTTAAAATTTATTCCCTGACCTCAAGTTAATAAATCTTCTCATCATGGTATGAATGGTAAGGTTTCCTGAAACAATACAGACATCAAAGTTTAAATGAAAAGGGATGAGTCAGTTTCCTTGCCCAAAGGGGCTTCTCACACCTGTATTTGGATGATTACAGGTAGAACTGCTGGCTCTAATTGTATAGTAAATACCATTTCCCAGACCCTAATGGTAGACAGACTGTTTAGGAGACGCCAGTCTGTGATTTAGCTGTCGCCAGACACCCCGTGTTTTTTGTGAGACCAGTTGTGATGATGATATGGTTATAGCCAATTGAAAGTAAACTCTTGTCTAAATAGAAATTTTAATTTATAACAATGTGGAAGTATTAATAATCCAATTTTATAAAACCAAATTTTAATAGGTTTTATGTACAACTAATGCTCTGGTTTGGGGTTGGTATGCATGTGTTTGGGGGGGTGAAGTGGGGGAGGGATCCAGATCTTGTGGAAGTTAGTGTAATTGTAGCTGAAAGATCAAAGACTGGGTAACTGAGTGATGTTCCAGAAGAGAATTTACCACATAGCCATTTTCTGTACAGTTTCTGCCGCCTGCTGTTCCTATTTTCCCTCAAGCTAGCCATTGACTACCCCCTGTGCATCCCCGCTCGTAAAAAATGATTGAGGAAGTATTTGTCATGTATTTATGAGTGGGAAACATTGTGTGATAGGGGATGGCATCTACTGGAGCCAGAAAGATTGCCATTTTCCTTTCATTCAGCCACTCTGCTATAGCTTTAAATCCTCTGTTTATGCAACATAGCCTTTGTATTAAAGTGCAGAATAAATTTTTATTATGAAGGATATGAACACAGGTTTTCATCACTTACAATACTGCAAACAGATGTAAATAGTTAAAATTCATTTTAACTACTAATCCTTTTAACTGTATTAGCATCTTGTTTTTTGGTACTATTTACATCTAAGCTCCATTTGCATTAGTTGATCCTTTAGCAAAAAAAAAAAGTTTTGTTTTTTAAAATTAACGTAAAACATTACAGTAGCAAATAAGACTAATGCAGGAAATACAAATACATATTTTCATGAGTCTTTTAGATCTAGAAAACTATTTTAAATGGTCAGGAAAGAGGAGGGTCTTTGGCTGTATGGGAAAGAATAAAACTGACATTATGTTAGTAGGTCACCATTTCAGAAAGAGTGAACACTTTAATTACTAGGTAAAGTTCTCTTTAAATTTAAATGGTAACATGTTATTTTTCAATCCTGGAAAAGAAGGAAGCATTTTGAAAGATGAGTCTATTGTGTTACTGAGTAGGTGTATTGACCTTTTGAAAGATGTAAAAACTGGAATGACTCCAACCCTCTACTCACTAGTTTTAACAACACTGAATTAGTCATTTCGTTGATTTATGATTAAAGACCCAGCCCCTGAAGAGAAGCTGACGTGGCAGCCGGGTTAGCTGCAGTTGTGTTGTGATCAGATGACAGTGATCAAGATGTTAGAATGGAATTCATAGAAACCTTTACGATTATTATTATTATTACAAATTACTGTTTCTTGAATAATGAAACTATATAGAAGTTTTGTTTGGGATGAGTAATAATGATTTTTGAACACTTAATTTTTCATTTTCTAAATATGATCCAATATTTATAACTGAGATTATACTATATGCATTATTAATTTTCATTCGAGATGCCTAATGAGTCATGGGATCAAACAGGTACAGGACATTAGAACTGTCAAACCATTGCTTAATTAGAGGTTTAAATTTCAATCTTGGCACCTTTGCTGCTCTGGTAGTAGTGTATGCCATCCAATTATGGAATCAATAGAATAAACTAATTTTAGATGTTTTGTGTACCTAATAGCTACCAATTATGTTTCATTTTTGTTCTCTTCCCCACCTTTTTTAATTATCCTTTATTGACATCCTTGTTAATAAAGGATAATTATGTTTTTTTTTTTTTTTTTTTGGTTTTTTTTTTTTTGGCCGGGGCTGGGTTTGAACCCACCACCTCTGGCATATGGGACTGGCGCCCTACTCCTTGAGCCACAGGCGCCACCCAGGATAATTATGTTTTATTGTTCATTATACTATATATCTATGTTCAACTGGAAAATATGACTAAAATTAAGACATTGAGACTTCTGTGTGTGCGTGTGTGACATACATGTGCACGTACCCTGGAGGGCTTATAGTCATGTAACATTACTGTACACATATTATAAAAAAGTCAGTTAACCTGAGTGATGAAATTCATTGAAGATAAGTAGACAAACATTTGGTAAGTGTTCTAAGCTATTGTATAATAAAGGGAAATGGGCCAGTTTTCTAAATGAATTTTAAATAGGAAAAGTTTTTATTATTATTATTATTAAACCATGATTCCGTTCCCGCTTCTACACACACCTTTCTGGTTTTGCTTGTTTCCATATAATTTGTACACAAAAACTAAAAATAATTGGGAGATACTATACATTATGTGCTTGGGTTGGGGGGAATCCTAGAATAGATCTGCTATTTTCTGGATTTCTTGAGCTGCTTGTAAGAATTATAGCTGTTGTATCCCAGCAATTATGTATGTAGGTGGAAGTGTGTATAAGTATTTTTGACACATAATTTTGTATATCTATATGTGTGTATTTATCTGTAAAACTGTTTCTGAAAACTATTTCGAGGTCAACAATTTCTGTCAAGATTGTTCACGTAAGCTAGAAATTTAACATAGCTTTGGAAAAAACCCCTACTCTGATGAAACTTGAAATAGCATTATTTATACTACGAATTAGGATTCCAGCTAATATTTGGGGAATGAATTTTGTAGACTTTATTATTTCTTACTTCCTCTGATCGGAATATTGAGATTTAAAAAGAACATACAAAGAAAAATGATCTTTTTATTACAAGAGATGGAAGACTGAAAGAGGGGATGAGGAAAAGCCTTTGCCCATTCCGGAATCACTTTTATTCAGATGTACATTTGTATTTGAATATATTTTTACACACAATATTTGTGAATTTCTGTCTGATTTTCATTAAATGGTTTTTGGTTACTTTCAGCAATTTCATATTTTTATCATGAGGTAATGATGCACTTGTACAGTTCTGATTCTTATTAGGAAAGAGATAATCACAAAAGAAAACTCGTCTTTTTATATAAACATACTGCTATTGACTTTGTGCATAGTAGGAATTTCCTCTGGCCTCTTTACATTTTGCCCAATACTCTTCCAGCCACTGATTTCTATGTGCCAGATGGTTCACTGAATTTAAGAAAGCGATACATTTGGGAACATCAATTGTAATCTTCATTAGCCCCATGTACTGATTTATTGATTTGTGAGTGATATAATTTATCAAATATGTCAGACATTCCTCTTTTTTTTAACTAGCTGAAGAATTTTACTCTACATAAATAAGAAAAGTTTTAGAAAATTTTTTCTAGCTGCTAGAGATTAAAAGGTTTAGGCTCTTTTTAAAAAAATGAGTATTCCAGGCCTGGTATGTTGACTTTCATGCCTATAGTCCTAGCATTCTGGGAGGCAGGGCAGGCGGGTGGGTCACCTGTGCTCAGGAGTTTGAAACCAGCCTGAGCAAGAGTGAGACCCCATCTGTAGTAAAAGTAGAAAAGTTAGTCAGGTGTTGTGGCAGGTGCTTGCAGTCCCAGTTACTTTGGAGGCTGAGGCAAGAGGATCACTTGAACCTAAGAGTTTGAGGTTGCTGTGAGCTATGACGCCATAGCACTCTACTCAGGGTGACAAAGTAAGACTCTGTCTCAAAAAGAAAAAAAAAGAAAGAAGAAAAGAAAGTATTCCTTAGGATTCTGTCTTGTGAAATTAAAATATATGGTCCTTATACATGCATACACATCTGTGATCTAGAAAATGAAATACAGAGTTTTGTGTATAGCTATACAGTGTTCTGTGAATTATGAATGATTCTTGTACATGAAGAACTTCCCTGCATTTCTACCCTTTTTGGTGAATAATTCAAGGACAATCTGCTTAAAAAACTCTGTGTCTCATAGATTAGTGCCTTCTGAGTCAGATTTTGTTTCCACAACTATCAATTGGGATAAGCTACACTCTTGGAATGGGAGTTTGTCTAGTACTTCATGGAGGTAGAGAATTTTGAAGCTCAGAAATCTTAGGACTGTTTGGGAGAAGGAGACATAGGGCAGGACTTTGTGCAGGGTTTAGAATGGAGCCTTAAGGTACCCTGTTTCCCCGAAAATAAGACAGTGTCTTATTTTAAGGTGTGCTCCCAAAGATGCGCTGGGTCTTATTTTCAGGGTCGTCTTATCCATCCTGTAAGTGGGTCTTATTTTCGGGGAAACAGGGTAATGTGTAGGAGATGAATAACAGGTTTAACTAGGAGAAGGCTGTAGAAAAGGAAGGGAGCAATTTGAGCAATTTCAGTGTTTTGCCTAATATCTCCTGCCTGTGCAGGATAGGAGTGGAGTATTAATTTTCTCTACCTGTCCCTCCTGGGCAGCATGTTCCATGGGCACAAGATCTACCTTTGGAATTCATGTTGTAGTTGAACTACTTGATGAGTTAAATAGACTTTTGACTGCTAGACCAAAATGCAGATCATTAATAGCATTGTTTCTGTAAAGAAAATGAATTATAAGAAACTTAGCGAATACAGTCTATTTGCAAATTAGGGACTAGATATTATCAGGCAGTTTGTATTAAGAGAATACTACTTTAGAATTTGATATACTAGTACTGTGGTCCTTATTTGTTGCTAACGAGCTTTTTGACCTTGGACATTTAAATTACTTAGCCTTACATGTAGAAGACAGTCCATTCAAATTGTTCACATAAAATGTGTTCTGTGGGCGGCGCCTGTGGCTCAGTGAGCAGGGCGCCGGCCCCATATACCGAGGGTGGCGGGTTCAAACCCCACCCCGGCCAAACTGCAACAAAAAAATAGCCGGGCGTTGTGGCAGGCGCCTGTAGTCCCAGCTACTCGGGAGGCTGAGGCAGGAGAATCGCCTAGGCCCAGGAGTTGGAGGTTGCTGTGAGCTGTGTGAGGCCACGGCACTCTACCGAGGGCGATAAAGTGAAACTCTGTCTCTACAAAAAAAAAAAAAAAATGTGTTCTGTATAAACAATACTTTCCACATTTAATTATCATAGCTCAAAAAGAATTCAATAATAGAGAAAAGATGTGTTTGTCCTTCTGAATTCGTGTTCTGATATGTTCTCTTGTCTTTTCTTTCTGTTATATGAATTAGGGAACAAAATCTATTACATGTACATATATAAGTACAGCAGTGAAACTCCCAAGACAGCACGACTATCATACAACCCCATCCCCATCTCTCTCTCAGATTGGGCCCTGTAACTTCACCATTCGTAGCTTAGAGGATTTTTTTGTCACCTTCTTGGCTTTCGTTAGAGTAAATCATTCTTTAATTGTTACAACATGATTTTTAAAAAATAGGCATTTGTTCTTTTAAAAGCTTTTTAAGGCCAGGTGCGGTAGTTCACGCCTGTATCCTAGCACTCTGGGAGGCCGAGGCGGGTCGATTGCTTGAGCTCACAGGTTCAAGACCAGCCTGAGCAAGAGCGAGACCTCATCTCTACTAAAAATAGAAAAACTGAGGCAAGAGGATCGCTTGAGCCTGAGTTGGAGGTTGCTGTGAGCTATGATGTCACGGCACTCTACCCAGGGCAATAGCTTGAGACTCTGTCTCAAAATAATAATAATAAATAAATAAAAGCCTTTTAAACCAGTCCCATTGTGATCTCCTGTATCTCAGTTTCTCTATTTTTTGAATGTGTGTGTCGGAGGTCAGGCAGGGAAAGTAAAGATTAAAGGTAGTCATCTTCCTAACTCAGAAACTGTACAGGGCATTCTCTAGGTTGCAAATACCCAAATGAAGAACAACTTTGCTGGACTGTGTTGTAAATAAAATGTGGTCTTTCCCTACTGATAATTTCCTTTCCCATATCTCAAGCCTGTGAAAGTAAGTCTTCTCTGAGTCCCCCCATGTTCTTTCTCATCTTCCTCATAGTAGGAAGCTGTTGGTCTGACTAGAATGAAAGTCAAGTGAAAGTAAAACCTATTTGTATATTTGTATTTGCAGCTAGGGCCATTATTCAAATTATGTCACTTCCTTCTTCCGAATTGACCTAGAAAGCATTCTCAGTCAAAAACATTGATTGTGAAACTCACTCTCAAAAGCCTGTTTAATTCACAATATAGTAGAAATAGTATATTGGGAATTTTAGAAGAGCAAATAAATTAATAAATAAAAAAGAAATAGTATAGTTTGGGCGAGATGTAGTTTGGTATCTGAGTAGCTGACCATGTTTATTGCCAATTTTTAAATTCTACTTAAAAATACGTTCTAAATTAACTGACTTGCACATTTTGAGTATCTTCCTGTTTACGAGCCTGCATGGTGTTATCTATTCAGTCTTTCTTGTGCTTCATATTAAGAAAAGAAATCAATTTCATAAAAACTGTCATTATGAACATAAATTTCAAATATGCATTCCTTATGAGGACTATGAGGGTACTGAGGAGGTAGGTACTATATTTTCGTCCTTTTTAAGCAA
The DNA here is from genome assembly GCF_027406575.1 of Nycticebus coucang. Lineage (NCBI taxonomy): Eukaryota > Metazoa > Chordata > Mammalia > Primates > Lorisidae > Nycticebus > Nycticebus coucang. The sequence goes on along the minus strand of NC_069786.1, from coordinate 70,410,786 downwards.
GTAGTCATTGACCCTTTTTTGTGTCAAGTACCATTCTAGGCGGTGAACAGAAAACACCCTTGCTCCCGTGGGGCTTACAGACTGTGGAGTAATAGGTATCCAAGAAATAAACATTTAATAATTGTCAAGAAATGATTAATTAGGACAATGAATAAAAACAAAGCAGAGTAAGAGGAGACTGTTTTAGTTGGGGTGGTCAGGGAGGGCCGTAAGAAGTAAGAGTACATATCATGAGGGAATCTGAGGGAAGCTCAGTCCAAGGGAGAGGGAACAGTAGTGCAAAAGCTCTGAGGTAGCTAGATAGAATTAAAAAGGAAAAGAGTCTTAGGAAAAGAACTCAAGAGGGAGACAAGGGTCACTTCCTGCAGAGTTTTGTAGGCCATGGCAATGACTTTGGATTTCAGTGGAAGTGTTATAGGGCGTTCAGAAAGAATGAAATACAACCACTTGTGAAGAACTTAAGTATTCTTAGTCAAATGCATTGCCTTTAAGTAGATTTTAAACATATCCTAAATGTGTTATAAAATTTAATTTGGGTTTTAAGAATGAACATCATTTATTTTCTAGTTTGATATAGTTGATTTCTTACCGTCCAGAAACATTTTCATCACTGTTTTTTGTTGTTTTATTTTTTGAGACAAAGACTCATTTTGCCATCATCATAGTTCACAGCAGCCTAAAGACTCTGGTCTCAAGCAATCCTGCCTCAACCTACTGAATAGCTGGGACTCCAGGTGCACTCCAACATGCCCGGCTCATTTTTCTGATGTTTGTAAGGAGGTCTTACTGTGTTTCTAGGCTAGTCTTGAGCTCTTGACCTGAGCAACTGTTTTGTTTTTATTTTTTTGAGACACGGTCTGTCTCACCGTGGCGCCCTAGGTAGAGTGCTATAGTGTCGTTATGGTTCACACCAACCTCAGTCTCTTGGGCTCAAGTGATACTCTTGTCTCAGCCTCTCAGATAGCGGGGAGTACAGGTACCTGCCAGAGACCCCTGGCTGGTTTTTCTGTTTTTAGTAGAGATGGGCTCTTGCTCTTGTTCAGGCTAGTCTTGCAATCCACTGGCCTCACCTTCCCAAAGGGCTAAGATTACAGGCATAAACCACTGTGCCCAGATACCTTTTAAGTCATATTTACAATTACACAAGATTTATTTTGAATTTCATCCTTCCTTTTCCATGCTTGTCTAGTGACTTGCCAATTCACAGTGCCACTCATGAAGCACTTTTAAAACGTTCCTTGACATATGATCTCAAAAAATAGATTGAACTTTATTAAGAAACAGTAATAGCCTGTATTTGTCTAGAGCTTTACAGTGTTTCATTTTACATTACTTTATTTGATCCTTAGATATATTCCATCATGGCCCTCATTACACTAAACCATTGACCTTGAATTGAATTTTTACTAAAATAAAACATCATCATCGCAGTCCTCGAGGCGTCGGTACTCCGCGGTGTTGGAATTTTGTTGCTCGTCGGCTGGTGCGCGCGTGCGCAGACATGGCTTCAAACGACTATACCCAACAAGCAACCCAAAGCTATGGGGCCTACCCCACCCAGCCTGGGCAGGGCTACTCCCAACAGAGCAATCAGCCCTATGGACAGCAGAGTTACAGTGGTTATGGCCAGTCAGATACTTCAGGCTATGGCCAGAGCAGCTATGGTTCTTCTTATGGACAGACCCAGAACAGCTATAGTACTCAATCAACTCCCCAGGCATATGGCTCAACTGGTGGCTATGGCAGTAGCCAGAGTTCCCAGTCATCTTATGGGCAGCAGTCCTCCTATCCTGGCTATGGCCAACAACCGGCTCCTAGCAGCACCTCGGGAAGTTATGGTGGCAGTTCTCAGAGCAGCAGCTATGGACAGCCCCCAAGTGGGGGCTATGGCCAACAGTCTGGCTATGGCGGACAGCAGCAGAGCTACGGGCAACAGCAAAGCTATAATCCCCCTCAGGGCTATGGACATCAGAACCAGTACAACAGTAGCAGTGGAGGTGGTGGAGGGGGTGGTGGAGGTAACTATGGCCAAGATCAGTCCTCCATGAGTGGTGGCAGTGGTGGTTATGGCAGTCAGGACCAGAGTGGTGGTGGTGGCGGCTACGGGGGAGGCCAACAGGACCGTGGGGGACACGGCAGGGGCGGTGGCGGTGGTTACAACCGCAGCAGTGGTGGCTATGAACCCAGAGGTCGTGGAGGTGGCCGTGGAGGCAGAGGCGGCATGGGCGGAAGTGACCGTGGTGGCTTCAATAAATTTGGTGGCCCTCAGGACCAAGGATCACGTCATGACTCCGAACAAGATAATTCAGACAACAACACCATCTTTGTGCAAGGCCTGGGTGAGAATGTTACAATTGAGTCTGTGGCTGATTACTTCAAACAGATGGGTATTATTAAGACAAACAAGAAAACAGGACAGCCCATGATTAATTTGTACACAGACAGGGAAACTGGCAAGCTGAAAGGAGAGGCAGTGGTTTCTTTTGATGACCCACCTTCTGCTAAGGCAGCTATAGACTGGTTTGATGGTAAAGGATTCTCCGGGAATCCTATCAAGGTCTCGTTTGCAACTCGCCGAGCTGACTTCAATCGGGGTGGTGGCAATGGTCGGGGAGGCCGAGGGCGAGGAGGACCCATGGGCCGTGGAGGGTATGGAGGTGGTGGCAGTGGTGGCGGTGGCCGAGGAGGATTTCCCAGTGGAGGTGGTGGTGGTGGAGGACAGCAGCGAGCTGGGGGAGAACATGTGAGAATATGAACTTCTCTTGGAGGAATGAATGCAACCAGTGTAAGGCTCCTAAACCAAATGGCCCAGGAGGTGGACCAGGAGGCTCTCATATGGGGGGTAACTATAGAGATGATCGTCGTGGTGGCAGAGGAGGCTATGATCGAGGCGGCTACCGGGGCCGTGGTGGGGACCATGGGGGCTTCCGAGGGGGCCAGAGTGGTGGGGACAGAGGCGGCTTTGGCCCTGGCAAGATGGACTCCAGGGGCGAGCACAGACGGGATCGTAGAGAGAGGCCATATTAGCCTGGCTCCTGAGATTCTGGAACAGCTTTTTTCTGTACCCAGTGTTACCCTTGTTATTTTGTAACCTTCAATTCCTGATCACCTATGGGTTTTTGTGTCGAACTATGTGATTGTAACCATACCTCTGGTTCCCATTAAAAACCATGGTTTAAAAAAAAAAAAAAACATTATCATCTTTGGATTAAGAGTTCAACATTTTAGTTTAGGAGTAGGCTACATCAATAGATAGAAATAAGATTTGTCATTTTCAGAGATGCCTTTTCAGTACTTTAAATATTTGTCATTGAAATCAAGGGTAGTCATCAATATTCCTGGGTGATAATCAGCATTTTCCTTGGAGATTCTTTTAAAAAGAACAGTATAGTCTGTGGGGAACATCTTTGTATTTAGTACACTTTGAAATGTAAAGTAAAAATGTCAAACAGCATCTATCCATTGGTAATCATTTTTAGTGATTTTTTTAATAATGTTTTAAAAGATTTTTTCCCTCAAGCATAGCTGGATGTCTGACAGAAAAGGTCACAGGTACTTTTCAAACATAGTTTTTTAAATTGTTATATTTTAAATTGTGCCATTTTTCTTTTGTCTGTCCTGCTTTCCCCTCTCCCCCATTTGATGTCATTGATGTGGCTTTTCCTGTTACCAAACCAAAAAACCAAAAGACGTACATAACAACCATCATTTATTATTTTCTGCTCTGTGATAGGCACTATGAACTTAGAAATTGCTGAGATGTTAATAGAAGAATGGGTAAAACTTCTTGCCCATTTTACAGATAGGCAATTGGAAAGATTTTAAAACATGCCCAAGTTCTTATAGCAGGTGAGTGGTAGAAAGGTGGCTCATCCTTTTGATTTGGATGTTGTGCCTATTCCCCATGCAATAACTGATGGCCAAGTGACGATAGACATTTGTGAATTCCCAAAAATCTTTGAAAATTTTACTTTAGCAGCTTCAGCACTTTTCTATGTTTTATTTCAGAAAATTTTATCTCGATCAAATTATTTAGGGTTTTAGTTAATTAAAAAAGGTGTTCTCAAAATAACAGATTTTGTGTGCTTCTTAAGATAATAAGCTTTTGCTGTGGCTGTTTTTGCCTTATAATTTTACTTGCCAACTTGTTGTTAAAAGACAACAATATATGTTAGCATCACATTAGCATCCATTTCTGAACAACATCATGCATAAAAATTTTGATGGAAAAAATACAGTGGTGGCTCATGCCTGTAATTCCAGCACTTGGAAGGCTGAAGCTGGTAGATTGCTCAAGCTCAGGAGTTCAAGACCAGCCTGAGCAAGAGCAAGACCTCATCTCTTAAAAAAAAAAAAAATAGCCGGTGTTGTGGTGGGCGCCTATATCCCAGCTACTTTGGAGGCTGTGGCAAGAGAATCACTTAAGCACAAGAGCTTAAGGTTTCTGCGAGCTATGATGCGACGGCACTCTACTGAGGGCGACAAAGTGAGACTCTGTCTCAAAAAAAAGAAAAAGAAAAAATACAATGGCTCTAATTGTAAACCAAAACTAAAAATCTTACCAAATTGCCAACTCTGAAATAGTGGTACAGAATAGACCCCCAAAACACAGCTGTACTTACAGATCAGTTTATGCACATATACTGATATGATAAATAGAATTTGACTCTTAAAAAAATAAAGTAAACCATACAGTTTGTTAAAAATTATTCTTCACTGCTGGGGTGAGGGAGTTGATATGTAAATAAACAGGGAGATGAGAAAATACCATATGTTTTAGTCCATTTTCTTCTGCCTTAACAATATCACAGACTGGGTAATTTATAAAGTTTATTTGGCCAATGGTTTTAGAGGCTGGGAAGCCCAAGAGCATAGCACAGGTATCTGCTGATGGGTTCAGGGAAAGGCAGAAGGTAGAAGCTTGTATGAGAGACAGAGAGAAAAGTGGGTCAGACTCAGCCTGCTCCTGAGATAAACTAACCAACTCCCATGATAACAACATTAATCCATTAATGAGGGTATAGAAGGCATTCATGAGCCTTTTTTTTTTCTTTTGGCTTTTTTAATTTTATTTCCTTGCTTATTTTTTATTTCTTTACTTTTTTGTTGTTGTTGTTGTTGTTGAGACAGGGTCCCACCCTATGCCCCTGAGCAGAGTGCAGTGGGTGTGGTAGCTCACCACAGCCTCAGACTCGGGCTGCCTCAGCCTCCTCCCGAAGCCGCTGGGATTATAGGCGCTTGCTGTGGCACCCTGAGACATATTCTCGGTGGACAAGCCTGAGAATATGTCTACCCTAGTCACATTTTCTGTCACTGTAAATCTCATTTAAATAAAGTTGTGTTGTTGTCAGACAATTCATGCTATATAAAATTTGGGACTAAAAATTCACTGTAACCTGATTAGACAATGCCAACTGAGATTAATATAAAAATTATATCTACACAAAACTGTATTTTTGCAGACTTAACCTCTAAAAACTATTTTCCAATTAATAGTTCTTTGTAAAGACAATAAATAAAATAGTGTCTATATATTTTTTTCTTTTTTTTTTTTTTGACAGAGTCTAATCATGTCGCCCTTGGTAGAGTGCTATGCCGTCACAGCTCACAGCAACCTCAAACTCTTGGGCTCAAGCAATTCTCTTGCCTCAGCCTCCCAAGTAGCTGGGACTACAGGCACCCACCACAACACCCGGGTGTTTGTTTTTGTTTTTTTTTTTGGTTGTAGTTGTCATTGTTTGGCAGGCCCAGGCTGGATTCGAACACGGCAGCTCTGGTATATGTGGCTGGTGCCCTAGCCACTGAGCTACAGGCGCCGAGCCAAAGTAGTGTCTGTATTTTTACATAGAAAATACATAATTATTGGCTCGGCGCCTGTGGCTCAAGTGGCTAAGGCACCAGCCACATACACCTGAGCTGGCAGGTTCAAATCCAGCCCAGCCCCACCAAACAACAATGGCAGCTGCAACCAAAAAATAGCTGGCGTTGTGGCGGGCGCCTGTAGTTCCAGCTACTTGGGAGGCGGAGGCAGGAGAATCGCTTGAGCCCAGAAGTTGGAGGTTGCTGTGAGCTGTGATGCTACGGCACTCTATCCAGGGTGACAGCTTGAGGCTCTGTCTCAAAAAAAAAAAAAGAAAACATAATTATTGGTCCTGTTGCCAAAATAACTAATTTCTTCAACCATTTGTTTGTTTTGTATATATATTTACTTTTGACCACATAATGATTTATTCTACTTCCTTGCATTTTCAGTAACTTTGATTAGTTTTTGAGAATTACTTTGGGAGGAGAGAAGTGGTTGTGTATAAATCTCCCTTATTAGCTAAAGTATAAATAGATGGTTTGTGTAATGTGTGTTTAAGTACTGTATTAAGTATGTAGCAATATAATGAATGCTGTATGTGTACGTATATGTATACATGTACATATACCATCAAGGCTTGGGCAAAAGTAACTACCACCATTTGTCAAGCATCTATTATATGCTGGACCTCAGGACATTTACATATGTCTTATCATTTGGTTTAATCAATATAATCTTGGAAGGCAAATTTCTGCCCATTTACTAAAAAGAACCTAAAGCTCAGAGAAGTGAAGTAAGAAACCTAGTTAAATGTTTCAAAGACTCTTTAAGCTCAAATTCGTGAGAGGAAGCGTAAAACATTTTATGCATTTATAGCATGCTTTTCATGCCACAAAAAGTCCACAAAGAGTTTTCTATGTTGTTCATATCCTAGTGAAAATTACACAGAAACCCATACTTGCTAGAGAGTAAACATCATTGCAGTGTTTTGTATACGCATGGCTCAAGATAGTTCATGTGGTTTCCTTATAGCTCTTGATCTCATTGTCTGTCAGAATAATGCTTTTTTTTTATAGAACTATGAGAATTAAATAAAATGTGTTACATATATTAAATGAGATTATTCTGTGGCAGAAATAGAGTCATTTGACTTGAAATATAATTTTATTAAATTCTCATAATTCTTTGGAAAACCATATGTATTTGTAAACACAAATGGACTGATAGTTAATTGGTTAGTTCCTGGTAGTTGTAATTACATAATACATTATATTTACCTAACCTGAATCCTGCTTATATAAAAGATTGAACTATATTTTAGGACTAGAAAAGAAAAATCTGTGATAATGCTTTTATTATTTGAAAGTGTTTTTTTCCTGGGTCTTAATTTTGAGAAATTATACAGAATAGTTTGTATGGAATATTTCTGACATCATAAAACTTAACTCTACTTCAGGTCAAATCTGAGATAGAGACAGGATAGAAAGAGAGAGCCCAAGAGAGATTATGGAGACTATCAGCCATTTGTTTCCTTTCCTGTGTTCAGAGGTCAACATCTTAGTTGTCTGGATCTCTTGAAATTAGCCCTCTTAAACCCTTTTAAATGTGACTATCTCATTAAAGTTTTCGACAAGGTAATTGTTTCTACAGTTACATGGTTCATGGTTATGATGTGTTATATAACATTATTTTCTTTTAAATGTGTTACTAAGTAAAATATGTGTAGTATATGGGGGTTTGGGGGGGGTTGTTGTTTTTAGTATATGTTTTAATGTGACTTGCTGTTTCTTTTTTTTTTTTTTTTTTGAGATAGAGTCTCAAGCTGTCACCCTGGGTAGAGTGCTGAGGTGTCACAGCTCACAGCAACTTCAAACTCTTGGGTTTAAGCGATTCTCTTGCCTCAGCCTCCCAAGTAGCCAGGACTACAGGCATCCGCCATAACCCACAATGCCCAGCTATTTTGCGTTGTAGTTGTCATTATTGGTTGGCAGGCCCAGGCTGGATTCAAACCCGCCAGCTCTGGTTTATGTGGCTGGCGCCCTAGCCACTTGAGCTACAGGCGCCAAGCTGACTTGCTGTTTCTTAGACACTTGGATATATAGCTTGAAGACCAAGAGATTGGATGGCAAAATACTGTCAGCTTCATAATTTTGAAGACTAACAAAAGAAGAAAACCGTACCTTTTAAGCATTCTTAGCCATATGTAGGGAAGGTGTGTGAGTGTGGCTTAGCTGATAATACCACTTTCTTACTAGGCATTGCTCCTGGAAATATTTTACTATGAAATATTTAATAGTTTTGCATGTGCTGTATTATAGTTATTTTAGTGCCCCCTTGACATCAAGGGTTACTGATTGTTGTATTAGTAGTTACTGACAAATAGAAATTATTATACATTCTAAGCCATTTCTGACAGAAGATATAAAGTTTTGACAAACATGTATGGCACAGCAAGTGTCCAATTCTAAAGAGCTAAATACATGCAAACCACCATTATGGGGAACACAAACAGCCTGAAAGCAAGTTATCAGTAAGCAAATAATTGTTGAACTGTTATGAATGGAATAGGATGTTGAAATAGGGCATGATTGGCTGATGTTACATATGTCCTTGATTACCTTCCTTGTGCTTTTATCCTAATAAGTGACATTCTTTGTATTCCCTTGGATGGCTAGACAGTCTGACACTGAAGAAGAATAAATATTGCATGTGGTACACATTAAGCTGTCATCTAAGACAGCATTTATAAAAAGTAACTGGAGAAATTCATAAGAAATTCTGCACTGCTACAGTTTTCTGGCTGCAGTCATAATTGTCAAAGTTCTTGACACATTCAGGTCTTCAGAAATGATTTAGGTTTACAGTGGCTTGGTGGATGAATAATTATTAAGGATTTGTGTTCTCATATTGTCTTTGGATGTTAATGTTAGTTACCAAAATGTTATATTTTACGATAATTTTTATTTTAAGAAATGTCTCTACATTGATAATTGTGACATATCTCCCATCTCACCGACTTTCATACAAGAATTTTGGATACTTTATGTATTTGAAAGGAAGACAGGAGTTTTTAAATGTTGACTATCTTTAATCTGTTGGAAAATACTGCTTGCTTGTGTTTAGTGATAGCAAACAATTTTGAAAATAAGTATTTTTATTTTTCTTCTCCTGCAACATTGGAAAGCCTTCAAACAGTCCAAATGAATACCATTTTGAAACTATTTCCAGAAAAACCCAAATCACTGCTTGATGTTTCATTTTAAAATATTGGATGCTTTTATTCACATACTTTTGTTATTTTAACATAGTTCTTTGAGGCAAGGCAGTATTTTATTTCTTCCAGTCACTGTTTTCTCTTGAAGTTTTCGACCCTAGGCAGGTAGGAACATAAGTAAAGAAGTGAGGCATAAATGTAAATTTGGAGAGTATTTTTAAGCCTCTCTGTTTTTCATTAACTAGAATACTCTTCTGTCTATACGGTTTATAATATCTGAAGAATGCCAAGTTTTTTTCTTTCCTATATTTCTGTAATCTGGCACAATTATTCTAAACCATTTGAAATTAAGCAATTAGCATGCTCATCCTATAATCTAATCAAGAATACAGCATAGTTTATTAGCTGATTACTAGGAAAATGTGATTAAGTATCAGAAGGATTTGGGTTCTAACACAAATATGAAAATAAAATAACAGTGTTGAGTTCTAAATTCTGAGCCTCTGTTTTAGGAGGAATGTGAGGTCAGTCAGGGTTTCTATGACACCTGCCTTTTGTGTTGTTTTTAAAATTCACAATATTAGCTGGACATGGTGGTTCACACCTGCAATCCTGGCATTCTGAGAGACTGAAGTGGGCAGATCCCTTGAGCTCAGAGTTCAAGACCGGCCTGAGCAAGAGCTCGATCCCATCTCTACTAAAAATAGAAAAATTAGGCAGGTGTTGTAGTAGGTACCAGTAGTCCCAGCTCTACCCAGGAAGCTGAGGCAAGATCACCTGAACCCAGGAGTTTGAGGTTGCTATGAGCTAGGCTGACACCAAGGCATTTTAGCCTAGGCAACCGAGTAAGACTCTGTCTCAAAACAACGAACAAACAAAAAAATTACAATATTGTTTTGGGGGAATGTTTTTTAGGATACAGTCTTTACTTTGAAATCTAAACCGTCCGTTTGGATTGAAGAAACTTTTCTCCAAGTATAACACTACTCAAATGTTACCTATAGCTTTTAACTCTCTAGGCCACTACAGAGCACAAAATATTTGCCCAACTGGTAAATTGAACCGTAAGTCCCACTGTGGGAAATTGCTTTGCTGTGCTCCAAACAGCAGTTATCTTAGTAATTGTACCTGAATTCTTTGTGGCTAATAGAGCGTGGACGTCCATTTTACAAGCAGAAAATTATTTCTCTTAAATACTTTTAATTATAAATCCCCCAAATAAAATGTGAATCAGCAGACTATATGGTAAGACATTGAACCACATAATTTTTAATTGTTATTGCAGAAAAATGAAATCCTTTTTTTTCTTTTAGTGTAAAACTGTACATATCTGACATTTCACATTCTAAACTAGAGCTCCCAACAAGGAGCTTATCAGAGCAAATTGTCTAGTCCATCCCCTTCCTCACTCAAAACCTAATGACCCTTTATCATCATGGTTTAGATTGCTGGACACAGATGTGAGAAAATACAAGTAATCTACAGGTAACTGCAGTCGCTGCACTGATGTTCTCAGAGAACTGACTGCTGGGAAGATAAAGAGCTTCCCACAGCGTCTGTGACTTTCCGGCAGCAAAGCACATCATGAGCTCATACATGAAGTTTTATTTGCTGAAGATTCACAATAAGATGCATTAGAACATTCAGCAGGGACTCTTTTTAGATGAGCACAGAAATTCTGGAGGGTTATTAGTTGATGCACCAGTGCATAGCATCACACTAAAATAAAAAAGTTCAACCATATTCTTTCTACGACACCAAAGATTATAGCCACAATGCAGCATTAATACTAACTTCTTTTCTTGATATTTATATAATCTGCTACTGTAATTTTTCTTTTCACAAAAGGCTGAACTTCTTGCTGAAAAGCAGCTTGGTCATGATTTTTAATATGAAAGCAGAATAGCTTTTGTCAAACTTTTAAATTGCATTTCAAAGGACTTGTTTATGGCCAGGTGCTCTGCTTTTGTTGGCTGCTAAGATTGTGATCAGTGAGGTAAATTCATTTACGATTTGCATGCAATTGAGTAATTTACCGTGAAAAAGATGCTCGGTTTTGGATAAAGGTACTGCACCTGTAGCTTCAGTTTTATAATTGTTAGTTTGACTATTTGCAATGATCATAGTTGCATACTGCTTTAGAAAACTACAATGCAAAATATATTTACTTAATTTTTTTATGTATGAGATGTTTGTTTTTAGTTAATGAATTTGGTTTTAAGTTTACTAGATTGGGGTGAATCAATGCGAATTAGACTGTCTGAACTTCAGGTGTGTCTTTCCAAAAACCATTTGCTTGTCATATTGTCCTAAAAGCTGATTAATTTTGTTTCTATAAAACTCTTAACTACTAGATTAGGAGTAGTCATATTATCATATGTCAAAATGAATTACAGTTCTCAAATCATTTTTAGAAATTATCATTTTAGTAGCTGAAAGATAAAGATAATTTTCAACAACTAATATTGGTTAAGCAATTGACAGCCAACAAAAATAGGTATTGAGGTCTTTGATTAATCCTTGTGTAGTTATGTGTGTTATATAACTAGCTTAATTATTGCTCTTTAAGGAAAATACTAAAATGCTCAGAAAATCAGAGAAGATACTGGCTGAGTCATTTTGGCTAGGTTTCTACTCATTTTTGCTTCAAGCTTAATATAATGTACTTTTAAAAACAATTATTTACAAGTGAAACAACAAAATTATATCAAATACATCTGCAATCTTAAAGAATTAGTTTAATATTAAAGTTCTAGTATAAATGACCAATGAGCAAAGTAAATTTTTTTATCAGAAAATAGAAAAGACAGGTTATCAATAAGTACTACTGATTATTAGGATTCCTGTTATTCTTCTGATAGCAATTTGTATCACACTTCTGGGAGATTTTTATCGGTGAAGATTTTTGGTTTACCATGATACATTTGAAATATTTGTAGTTGCATGGCATAGATCAACCTAAAAAGTAGAACACTGAAGAATTGTTTGAGGTGGTATTATGCATTAATTCTGTTTTTAGTTTGTTATAAGATCTGAAGAGAAAACTATACTTGTTTTCATTTAGCAACAAATAGGAAACACAGCACTCAAAATTCTACAAAGTACATTTTCTTACCCTCTTCATGTTTAAAAGGAAAGAAACCAGAGGAGCATGTGCAGTGAAAGATGGTTTTGCATTTTTGTTTTTACATCACCAGATTAAGTATAATGAAACCCATCTGCAAACTGTAGGAACTACTCATTGGTTTTTGTCAAGGACTATAGTATGCTTTTCCTCCCTTTTTTTCTATGGTTTTTAAAAAAATTTCAACAAGATATACATGAAATTAAAACCCTTGTCTGTTATAAAGTTTTGTTTGAGCTTTTTAAACTGAGTGATTAGCAGAAATAATGACCCTGTCAGCCTTAATCACATTAAAATGTGGTTAACATCATTTAATTTTTTCCACTTAATATGCAAAAATTTCCAGTAGATTTGCAGTGAAGGCCATTGAAATTCCATTAGAACAAGAATAAAAATTTCAGGCATCATTTATTCAGAGAGGGAATAAAGGTCTCCATTGAGACCTGCTGGATCTTTCTATTAGAGACACTGAATCATTACATCGAATTGTACCTGTGTTTCTATAGACCTGTGTCTGGCTTTTCAAATGGTTGAAAATCATATGTCTTATCATTTTTCATAAGATGAAATAAGCTAGAATTGCATAATTATTTTATAAATATTTTTAAAATTGCTGGTTTATTTTGTGCTTCTTCAAACTGCTCAAATTTTAAGTTGTATTCTAAAAATAAGATCATAAAAGAATTATGTAAGGCCTGAAAAAAACTGCATAGCCAACTCACAAATGGACAGGTTGTATTTTAAATAGTTATGTAGGTATATGGCAAAAAAGAAACTGTTAAGAAGCAGATGATAGCAGCTCTTTTCCAAAGTTCATAGCTTATCATTTATCAAGCTTCAACTAGTATGTTTTGCTGCTTTGGCTATGTATGAATTATAACCAAAGAACATTCTACTGTTTCTAGTATTATTTATCCTTTTATGATCATTTTTGGTATTTAATTGTTACAATGCATTCATGGAATTAAAAAGGGAAAGCTTAATTCTGTTTTACACAGTGCTTACCATTTTTACTTTCTTTGGCATATTTACACTTGCTAGTGTCCTGAAACCTTACATTGTGTAGAGTGTTTCTCCTCCATTAAAAAAAAAAAAAAACAAAAAACTGTTACTGTATACACCTGATAAGCAGAAATGGCTCTCTGGAATGGTCCTATCCCTCGGGTAATTAAATAATTATCCAGTGTTGGGTTTTTTTTTTTTAATTTGTATTTTGTTCCTGAACCATTTGAACCTGGTATATAATTATACTGTGTGTACTTTGTAGTAAAAATTACATTAGAAAATTCATCAGGGAAAGTAGTCTGTGCATATGCTGGTCACAATACGTAAGTTTCTCCACCCTCACCCATTTCTGTGTCTGTGGAAATCTGAGAACATTTGATTGTCTGCCTTACCCACACCAGTTCACCCAGCGTGGTTAGCTGCTTGTGCTTTCTCGGAGCACCGTGGCTGACTACCATGTCTACAGTGATCCCTCTGACCCCCTTCCTTTGCTTTCACCGCACCATGTTTATTTCCTTTGGTGTGCTTACCATACGCTATTTAATCTTGCTTATTGTCTTTTGTTTTTTTGTCCTGTAAGAATTTAAATTCTACGACTAAAAGGACTGTGTCTGGCTTGTTTTTTATTTTTTTGGTCTGTTTGTTTTGTATTTATCTCCAGTTCTTTCTTGGCACTGGTCTTAGTAAATATTATTGATTGATCAAATAGCTGGCTGGATGAAATCCATTGAATTTATCCCTTTTGTTTCAACAGTGACTTTCAGTCTTCATTAATAAGATGTCTAAATCATTTGAAGTCAGTCTATTCCGTCTAAATACTTCTACAATTTGGAGCACAGGTGGATAGACTATCTATTCTCAGGGTCAGCACGTACTTTCTCTAATGTGTCAGATAGTAAATACTTTTGGCTAGGACCACAGTCTCTGTAGCAGCCACTCAGCTACTCAGCTTTGCTATTGTAATGGGAAAGTAGCCATGGACAATATGTAAGCAAATAGGCATGTCCATGTTCAAATGTTTCGTTTGTGGACACAAATTTAAGTTTCATATTATTTTACCGTAACAAAATATTACTATTCTTTTGTTTTTTTAAGAAACCATTTAAAATATAAAAACCATTCTCTGCTAAATGTGTGTGATGATGAGCTAACCCTGAGCTATACAGTTAAAGACAGCCATTCTGTTATGCCCAGGATTCATCTCCTGAAGTATCCTCTCTCCTATAGCGTCAGTTTTCCCTTCCTTAGTAGATGTTCCACAGCAGCATAGCACAATCTGCATAGCACAATCTTTGATCTTTAAAACAACTTATTTTAACTCTATTTGCCTTTTACACAGCTGCTCATTTCTGTCCTCCTTCCTTGAAAGTGACATACTCATTGTCACTTGAGCAGCCAAAGAAAGTTCAGCAGTCTTCTGTGTATCAATGAAGAATAAATAGCACTTGGAAAATATAGCTCAATTCACAACTTTAGTTTTTAAAAATAAGCCAACAACTTGGTATAGTGGGAAGCTTGGAACTTTGGGGCCAAGTGGGCTCAATTTCTGCATCCACCACTGTAGACAAGTGATGCTGATTTCAAAGCATTTTATTATGTATTAAATGGAATTACATATGCAAAATGCCTGTCAGAGTTTCTCATTTTCCTTTCAAAGAAATGTGGTTTATATAGCTATATATGCGTGTGTGTTTGTGTATATTTTTTGTTTGTTTGTTTTTGAGACAAAGTCTCGCTCTGTTACCTAGGCTAGAATGCCTCAGTCTAGCTCAGAGCAACTTCAAACTCCTGGGTTTAAGTGATCCTTCTGCCTAAGCCTTCCAAGTAGCTGGGACTACAGGTCCCTGCCACAGTGACCAGCTAATTTTTTCTATTTTTATTAGCGACAGGATCTTGTTGCTCTTGTTCAGGCTGCTCTAGAACTCCTGAGCTCAAGGGATCCTCCCACCTGGGCCTCCCCATTGCTAAGATTAGAGGTGTTAGCCACCACAGTTGCCCCACAGAAATCCCATAGTAAGAGAAACCACTCAGGATATTTATTAATTATGATGTTATTAATAAAATTTGGGAACAGCCAGAAAGATGGTGGATATTCAGACTGAGTAAGCCTATCAAAAGCTGCCAACTATTTTTCAAAACAAGAAGAAGGTCCTGCTGGGAGAAACTGGCAGAGGGGGAAACTTCCATGGTACTACAAGGACAAGGTCTAGGCTTCAAGACTTCCAAAGAGGCTGCTGAGGACACTTACATTGATAAGAAATGCTCCTTCACTGGTAACGTCTTCATTCGAGGGCCAATTCTATCTGGCTTGGCAACCAAAATGAAGATGCAGAGGACCATTTTCATCCACTCAGGACTATCTCCACTACATCTGCAAGTAAAATCACTTTGAGAAGCACACAAGAACATGTCTGTGCACCTGTACCCCTGCCTAAGGGACATCCAGATCGGTGACATTGTCACAGTGGGTGAATGCCAGGCCCTGAGCAAGATGGTGTGCTTCAACATGCTCAGAGTCACCAAGGCTGCCGGCACCAGGACGCAGTTCCAGAAGTTCAGAGACTGGATGTCTGCTCACTCCCCACAATGAAATACTTTCTTATTTACAGCCCAGAAAATAAAAATTAGGCAGTGGGGGGCAATTTCTTTTCAAATAAATGTGGAAACAGTATATGAAAAGAGTAGGTAAATGAAAACAGTGGATAAATATAACTTACCAGGATGCCAGAGTGGTAGAAACTTTTGCACTGGGGATAGAAGCAAAGGAATAAGATGTCTCCCATTATGGCCAGAGAATAGGGCATGTGAAACCCCTCTTCATATCCAAAGCCAAGTGACAAGTGGTTCCTTGACTGGCTACTTAGAGGAATATTGTTTTAGAAAATATAACAATTTTTCTAAAATGTATTCCTACTGGTTTACCAGTTACTTACATAGTATTTGCAACCCTAAATAGTTTTTTACCCCTTCTTAGAAGCTGCAGGTTTATCACCCAGTAATATTAATGTGTAGCAAAATTTACCTGTTGTCTATATAGCCCACAGGACAGTATAAGGAAGAAAAGAAATGCCTTTGAAGTGGTTAGTGCTTAGAGCTGCTTTCTCAGATAAAATTGATTAATGGTAAATACAACACACTTCTCTTTATGTATAATGATGTGAGCATTGAGGAAGCCATTCTTTATTTTATAAATAATAAGTATATCTAATACATGTTAAGCACTTGCCTTGCATCAGATATCATGCTAAGAATTTTACATGTACTTTTTTATTTAATCTTCATCACCAACCCTATGAAGTAGTTACTATTATTATCTCCATTTATAGGTGAGAAAACAGACTTTACAAAGTTCCATGATGTGGCCAGTATCCCTCCTGTATTGGCCCCAGCCTTCTGTAACCATATTCTATACTGCCTTCTTTGCGAAGTGGGAGTTTAAGATTCCTTTATTTAAAATAAATTAACTTTTGTATTTTATTTGCAAAAGTTCATTTTGTATACAGTGTCTCTTCAGTGAAATAATGGGCTTTCGCTTATTATTGATTACTCAGATAAACTCTAAGCTGTGAAACCAACTGTAAATCTCAGTGGCTATGGATCTCCTCTGATACCTCTCAATTATTTCTTTTCTTGTGGAGAAATATTCCATTAAGCCAGTTGGCACTTTGTATAATACTATAAACACCAAATCATGTTAGAATAAATATTTCTGTAAGATAGAATAAGTCTTTCAGAAGCAGCTGAAAGTTTTGCCACAGTTGCATGCATACCACTGATAGGGAAAAGGTTGGAAAGTGATTTTTCCAAGGCATTTCATTTCTCATCTAACACAGTTCCATCTAGCTTCTCTGAGTTTCACGTACCTGTTTGTACCCATCAAAGTTTGTGTAAGAGCCACTACTCCTTTGTTAGCTTCTTGTTTCTCCCCTGCCCTCAAATTCCTTTTCTTCAAAGAACCAGTAACAGTGACTTTTTTTTTTGACAATGACTGTGTTGACTTTGTATCCTTCTCTGACTACTCCTTTATGAAACTCACATATATGAGTCAGACAATTAAGTTCGCAAACATCCTAGAGAAAGTGCTACATAACTCATTGCTGAATACCACTGTGGTCACCTTTGAAGGGCTGCCCCTGGGAAGCTGTGCACAATGCTCAGTCCACCCTTCAAAGCAATTCTGGAACTCATTCTGGAATGGCTATCAAAGCTATTAGGTATTGCCCTTGATGTCCTGAATGTCATCAAAATGCATTCCTTTCGATATTCCCTTTATCTTCAGGTAAAGAAAAAGTCACTGGGGGCCAGATCAGGTGAGCAGGGAGGGTGTTCCAATACAGTTATGAGTTTACTCCCTCACAGACAGTGCTGTGTGAGCTGGTAAATTGTGATATAAAAGCCATGAGTTGGCCAAGATTTTCAGTTAAGATATTCCTGTTTCTCTATTGATTTTTACTTGGTCTGTTATACTTTTCAGAATCAGCTGATGGTTTTGATGCACAGTTCCAGACGTTTTCAGTTTTGCTCGTTGCTGACCACCCTGACCTTTCTTCATCAGTGATGCTTTCTCTCCCCTCAAAAAAAAAACGTTTAATCCTTTTGCACACTGGTGTTTTCTTCATGGCATTATCCCCATAAAGTTGGACTAACATGTTCCCAATTTCACTTCCACTCTTGCCAAGTTTAACAAGAAATTTAATGTTTGTTTTTTGCTCTAATTCAAGCTCCGACATTCTCATGACAGCACACAAAAGCATACAGCAATAGTGAATGCCACTCAGCAAGACACTGCCACTGAACACAGCTGTGAGTGAGACACTGATACACCATGCTTAGGAAATCTCGCACGTTGTGGTAAGTTGGTGAAGTCAGTTGTCAGACCTCACACTCCACATGGTACATAGTAAGAGGATTTGGGTAAATGGGATCATGGAATAGATTCTCCTGTTGGAAGCACCCTCCAAAGGGTGCTTGAATTAAGAATAACTTCAAAGGGCCAGGCGAGGTGGCTCATGCCTGTAATCTGGTGGATTGCCTGAGCTCAGGAGTTCAAGACCAGCCCAACCAAGAGCGAGACCCCTGTCTCTAAAAATAGCCTAGTATCGTGGCAGGCACCTGTAGTCCCAGCTACTTGGGAATTGAAGCAAGAGAATCACTTGAGCCCAAGAGTTAGAGGTTGCTGTGAGCTATGATGCGACACAGCACTCTACTGAGGGCGACAGAGAGACTCTGTCTTGAAAAAATAAAAAAGAACAACTTCAGGAAGCAGGATCCATTTGGGAAAGGATATGTCTGCAAGTGGGTTAATGACATACACATCCATATTTATCTTTCTCTTGGGAGTTTCTGACTTTATTACTGGCCGTACAAAATTCTATCTCTGCTATGAACAAAGACCTTTCCTTTTCCCCTTTTCTTATTCTAACCAAATTAACCAGAGAAAAGTGTTTTAAGTGTTTAATTGGAAAGACTATTAAAAGTATTGATTTCTTTTCCCACTTCCTACATTCCTTTTTCAAAGTTGCATCCCCAAGGTCTAGTGCCATGCTTATTAATACACACAGTTGTTTAATATATATTTTTGCAGTCATTGTGCTTGAATTCTTTCCTTTCCAGTTACCTTCCTGCCTATAAAGATTCAGTTAGGCAAGGCTTCTCAAATATGGAGACCTGATTTTTAAAAAGAGATCCCATTCGTTACTCACAGCTAATCTAACAGTATTTTTAACCCTGCAGTAACTATTGAGAATGATCAACTCAGTGACAGAGGCAGCTAAGATTGGGGACTAACATTTGAAGGTTCCAGCCCCCTGGGGGAAACATATTTGAAAGCCTCCTGTATACAAAGAACTGTAATGCTAATATCAGCCTGGGAGGGTAGTTATTATTTTTGTTATAGGTGATTAAACTGAAGTTCAAGAAGCTTAGATAGCTTCCTCAGGTTCTTATAGCTTATAGCTATAGTATGCAGTTGAGCTGTAATTTGAATTGATGTCTGCCGTACTAAAACATCTCTGCTTTTTTATTGGCCATGCTATCTCTGCAGGAAGGTTAGAAATTAATAGGGTTGCAATGTGGGGAGTGTTAGCATTTCTGGTTTTTATCTTTAGATTAGTTATCTTAGGGGTTTTTTTTAATTTTCTAGATATGATTCACACACAAAATTCTTCCTTTTAAAATGCACAATTCAGTGGTTTTTACTATATTCATAGGGTTGTGTTACTATCACACTAATTCCAGAACATTTTAACACCCCTAAAAGAAACCCGTGCGTGCCCACTAACAAGCATTCCTCATTGCCTCCTCCACCTAGCCTTTGTCATCTACTAACCTACTTCTCTTTGGAATTGCCTATTAAGGCTATTTCATTTAAAGTGAATCATATAACATATGGCCTTTTGTGTATAGCTTCTTTTACTTAGCGTAATATTTTTGATATTTACCCATTTGTAACTTATATCAATAACTTCTTCTTATGGCTGAATAATATTCTGTGGTATAGATATACTACTTGTTGTCTGTCTTCTTTTTTTTTTTTTAACATTTCTTTTTTTATTTTATTTTTTATTATTATTTTTTTTGCAGTTTTCGGCCGGGACTGGGTTTGAACCTGCCACCTCTGGCATATGGGGCTGGCGCCCTACTCCTTTGAGCCACAGGCGCTGCCCTTGTCTGTCTTCTTAATTATAGCTATCTTTGTGGATGTGAAATGGTTATCTCATTGTGATTTTGATTTATGTTGTTCTAATGACTGAGGAGGAACATCTTTTTATGCAATTATTGCTATTTATATGTCCTCCTGGGAGACATGTATATTCAAATTTCATTGCCTATTTTTAAATTTAGTTTCTATCTTTTTATTGTTGAGTTGTAAAAGTTCTCTTTATATATTCTGGATACTGAACCCCTATCATAGATGTATAATTTTCAAATACAGAAATCTCTGTTACCTGGTATCCATGGGGATTGGTAAATTCTGGATAAATGTAGTTTCTGGTTCCTTGAGAGTTACTATTAAAAATAGGCCTCATTTGGCTCAGCACCTGTAGCTCAAGCGTCTAGGGCACCAGCCTCATACTCTGGAGCTGGCGGGTTTGAATCCAACCCGGGCCTGCCCAACAACAATGATGACAACTACAACCAAAAAAAAAAAAAATAGCGGGGCATTGTGGTGGGCGCCTGTAGTCCCAGCTACTTGGGAGGCTGAGGCAAGAGAATCACTTAAGCCCAAGAGTTGGAGGTTGCTGTGAGCTGTGATGCCACAGCACTCTACCCAGGATGACAGCTTGAGACTCTGTCTCAAAAAAAAAAAAAAAAATAGGCCTCATTCTTATACCCATGCTATACCATACCATACCATAAACTCTGTATTGACTTGATGTTACTATTGAAATACACAAATTAAAAGCAAATTAAGGCAGAGACAAACTTCACTTACTATAACACAGCTTTACTGTGTTATAAAACAACATTGTATATACAGTGTACAATTTTAGTTAAACGGCAGTCAATACACTTTTCAACTTAACTACCATATTTTTTTAACTTCAAGTAACACACAGTAACACTTAAAACTGTTACAGAGAAGACAAGGGACCCGCACATGATGGATGAAGCATGGGCATACTGACAGCATGGTGCGCCAAGTTTAAACTCTGGGTTTTTTGTTTTTGTTTTTGGCTGGGTTACCTGCCAGTTACTTGAGAGTGCTGGTTGCTTAAGTTTCAAATAACAGGTAGTTTTCTGTATTTTCTCCTATTCTGTGAACTATCTTTTCATTTCCTTTATAGTGTCTTTAGGTACACAAAATTAATTGTTAACTCATATTTAGATCTTTGGGCCATTTTAATTTTCATATGTGGATATCTGGTTGTCTAAGCACAATCTGTTGGCTATTCTTTACTCATTGAATTGTTTTGGTAGCCTTGTCAAAAATCAAATAACCATGAGGCCCAGGCACAATGGCTGACACCTGTAATCCTAGCACTCTGGGAGGCCCAGGTGGGTGGATTGCCTGAGCTCACAGGTTTGAGACCAGCCTGAGCCAGGATGAGATCCCATCTTTAAAAAATAGCTGGGTGTTGTGGCAGCACTTATAGTCCCAGCTGCTTGGGAGGCTGAGACAAGAGAATCGCTTGAGCCCAAGAGTTAGATGTTGCTTGAGCTTTGACAACACAGCATTGTACGGAGGGTGACAAAGTCATACTCTTGTCTTAAAAAAACAAACAACAGGGGCAGCGCCTGTGGCTCAGTGAGTAGGGCGCCGGCCCCATATGCTGAGGGTGGCGGGTTCAAACCCAGCCCCGGCCAAACTGCAACCAAAAAATAGCCGGGCGTTGTGGTGGGCGCCTGTAGTCCCAGCTGCTCAGGAGGCTGAGGCAGGAGAATCATGTAAGCCCAAGAGTTGGAGGTTGCTGTGAGCCGTCTAACGCCACGGCACTCTACCTGAGGGCGGTATAGTGAGACTCTGTCTCTACAAAAAAAAAAAAACAAACAACAACAACAACAAAAACGATTAACCAATCCTGCAATCCCATTACTAGGCATTTACTCAGAAGAAAAAAATTATTTTATCATAGGGACATCTGTACTACTAGATTGTTTATCACAGCTCAATTTATAATCACAAGATGTGGAAACAGCCCAAGTGCCCATGAATGGATTAATAAACTGCGGTATACATACACCATGGAATACTATTCATATAATTAATACCAGTTATTAAAAAAGATGGAGACTTTACATCTTTTGTATTAACCAGGATGGAGTTGAACCACATTCTTCTTAGTAAAATATCATAAGAATGGAAAAGCAAGTATCCAATGTACTCAATACTAATATGAAGCCAGTAAATGAACTCATACATGCCCACACAGGAGAAAATTGAAGCTGAGGGGACGGGGGGAAGGGGGTGATATCAGCGTGCTCCCACCTAATGGGCACAATATAAGGGTATATGGCACACCTCCTGGATGTGGGACACAACTACAACAGGGACTTCTACCTAACAAACGCAAATATTGTAACCTAATTGTTTTTGGCAATTATTCCTAGTAGAGGGACTGGTTGCAATGAGAGTGGCAAAATTAGCCATTAATCAAGGCATGGAGGTTGATTTAGTAACAGAGTTAGCCATAGAGCTTGTTATGCTCAGGCCATCCAATGAAAGGCAGACTTAAAGTTCTTCTTGCTTTTAAAGAGAAAAAGTCCCCTCTCTAAAAAGGAGAATAGAAAGAACGGAAATTCTTTTTTTTTTTTTTTTTGAGACAGAGCCTCAAGCTGTCACCCTGGGTAGAGTGCTATGGCATCACAGCTCACAGCAACCTCCAACTCCTCGGCTTAAGCGATTCTCTTGCCTCAGCCTTCCAAGTAGCTGGGACCACAGGTGCCCACCACAACACCCAGCTATTTTTTGGTTGTAGTTGTCGTCATTGTTGTTTGGCAGGTTCAGGCTGGATTTGAACCTGCCAGCTCTGGTGTATGGCTGGTGCCTTAGCCACTTGAGCTACAGGCACAGAGCCAGAAATTCTAAAAATGTAGTACAATAAAGGTACGTCTGGAAGTATCTTTTGGATCTATTCTATGCCTCAACACATGGAATTTCAGTAACCAAAGGAGAGCACTCTAGCATATTAAGTGTATTAAGCATGTAGAATGGACTCTGTACTTCATTTAAGTGTGTAGATGTCATATTTGTTCAGATTTATAAAGCTAAAGCCTTTTTGCTCACTTGCTTTTTCTCTTTCTCTCTTTCTTTCTTTTCTTTCTTTCTTTCTGACAGTCTCACTCTGTCCCCTTGGGTAGAGTGCGGTGGAATCATCATAGCTCATAGCAGCCTTAAACTCCTGGCTCAAGTGATCCTCTTGCCTCAGCCTCCCGATATGCTAGAGCTATAGGTGTGTGCCACCACACCTGGGTAATTTTTCTGGTTTTGGTAGAGATAGGTCTCACCCTCGCTCAGGCTGGTCACAAACTCCAGATCTCAAGCGATCCTCTAGCCTTAGCCTCCCAGAGTGCTAGGATTACAGGCGTGAGCTACAATGCTGGGCCACTGCTCTTAATTTTTTAATGTGCATAATTTATATATTATACACTGTAAGAATGATTGAATGTATACTGCATTAAGAAAATAATTTTTTTTTTGTGGTTATTTTTTTTTTTTTTTGGCCGGGGCTGGGTTTGAACCCGCCACCTCCGGCATATGGGACCAGCGCCCTACTCCTTGAGCCACAGGCGCTGCCCATAATTTTTTTTTTTTTAACGACATAGTTTCACTATGTCGCCCTTGATAGAGTACCACGGTGTCACAGCTCACAGCAACCTCAAACTCTTGGGCTTAAGAGATTCTCTTGCCTCAGCCTCCCAAGTAGCTGGGACTATAGGCACCCGTCACAATGCCCAGCTATTTTTCTTTCTTTCTTGTTTTTTGCAGTTGTCGTTGTTTAGCAGACCCGGGCTGGGTTCAAACCAGCCTGCCTCGGTGTATGTGGATGGCGCCCTAACTGCTGAGCTACAGGTGCCAAGCCTAAAATTATTTCTATATACCAAAAAACAACAACAACAAAATGTAACCTACTTGGGCCCACTTAGTATGAATATACATCTTTACTTAGTACTTAACTTAGTATGAATATACATCTTACCCCTTGAGTGGGGTAAGAAGTCTGAGATTCAGGAAGCCTCTGTAAGTTTGAGGTGTTTGATACGTTCACAATGAATCTCAGTGTGGTTAGTAGCTTGATGGTTGAGAATTGAATTGTAGTAGTTTAAACCACAGGTATAACTTGGAAATGAAAATAACCCACAGTGCACTA
The DNA here is from genome assembly GCF_027406575.1 of Nycticebus coucang. Lineage (NCBI taxonomy): Eukaryota > Metazoa > Chordata > Mammalia > Primates > Lorisidae > Nycticebus > Nycticebus coucang. Next base: position 70,386,829 of record NC_069786.1, on the reverse strand, counting down.
GAAATTTTTATTTATATAGCTTTATAGCAACTAGGTATCCTTTGTCAGGTTTGTTCTTGTGATTTTTACTTCACCATTCTAGCTAAAAAATAAGCATACCTCCAGTGGTCAAGATAATTATAGCTGAGTTCTAAAGGTTGACCCTGGCAGAAGACAGGAAGAGAGGGTCCATAAAGAATCATATTTGCTTCTCAATGTTCTTTGACCTAATCTTTTTTAGATTATTTCAACTTAATTCATTCCTAGTCATTGATCCACCTAGCATTTATTGAGCTTCTGCTTGCACCAAGCACTGGTATAGGTGGGGCTGGAGACACTGCATGAACAAAACATCTAGAAAGTCCTTTGCCCTAGTAACTCGTCAGGTGGGTCCACTGATGCTACTCGGAAGACAATAAACATTAAGTACTTAATACTGTAAGTGCTGTGAATAAAAATGATATAATAGAAAATGACAAGAAGTGGGAAGAGAGAGACTGGTTTTTTTTAAAGGTGTTGAAAAGTAGCATTTAAGCAGAAATCTCAATGAAGTGCCTGAAGATTTCAGCATTCCTACTTGTTTGATTTTTGGCATATGCCACAAAGGGATAGAATTTTCCATTTGAAAAGGGTAATTCAATCAGATAACTTTGTTTTTGTTTGTTTGTTTGAGAAGACTCTCAAGCTGTCGCCCTGGGTAGAGTGCTGGGACATCATATCTCACCACAACCTCCGACTCTTGGGCTCAAGCGAGTCTCTTGCCTCAGTTTTTTTGTTTTTCTATTTTTAGACAAGGTCTCGATTTTTGCTGAGGCTGATTTTGAACTTATGAGCTCGAGCTATCCACCCACCTCCACCTCCCAGAGTGCTAGGATTGCAGGCGTGAGCAAAGTACGCAGCCAGGAAACTTTGGAGTCATTAAAAATAACATAACTCTGTCTTCAGATGATATCTTATGTAGACACCCAGCATGTAAAAATGAAATAGCTCTTGTGGACATCCGAGAGTGGAGGGTCCAAATTACTGTTTCTCCCTTACTCTTCCTACCCTTTCTCCTCCAAGCAGCTCAGGAAATCCTTTAGGGCAGGGGTGTCTAACCTTTTTTTCTCTGCTGCACATTGGATAAGAATGGTCTTGGGCCACACGTTAAATACACAAACACTGGAGTGGCACCTGTGGCTCAGTGAGTAGGGTGCCAGCCCCATATACCGAGGGTAGCGGGTTCAAACCCAGCCCCAGCCAAACTGCAGCAAAAAAATTGCCAGGCGTTCTGGCAGGTGCCTGTAGTCCCAGCTACTCGGGAGGCTGAGGCAAGAGAATCGCTTAAGCACAGGAGTTGGAGGTTGCTGTGAACTGTGATGCCACTGCACTCTACCGAGGGCGATAAAGAGAGACTGTCTCTAAAAAATAAATACACAAATACTAACAAAAGCTGATTAGCAAAGAAGAAAGAAGAAAGGGAAAAGGTTCATGCATACTTTTCATATCAAATACCATGGATAAGCAAAAAAAGTCCTCACAAAATCAGCATATAGAGCTTTCGGCTGCAAGTTGGACACCTCTGCTTATCTAGACCAGTTGCAGATGAGTAAATTAAAGGTAAAGGTAAGAGATATATGTATTAAATAACTGGGTGGAATCACTCAGCTATGTAGTATTAGCTAAAGCTGGCTCCACCTAACTATCCATTCAGACATGTTTAAGCATCTACTATGTGCCAGGCACTATGCTAGGAGGGTTCTGTGAATAAAGCAGGCAACAAAGACATAGTCCCTGATCTCCAGAAGTTTTTTCTATAGCGGGAAGAGATAAATAAGGAAATAGGCCATGTATTGTGTAGAGTGGAATGTGTTGATAGCTTCTGTTCATGTGGGGGCTCAGGGAAAGCTCTAAAATAGCTCTTTGCATCTTAAAGAACAAATTGGAGGTAGACCAGTTAAGGAGAGCTTCAGTCATATATTTAAATTAGGGTAACCCCAAAGTGTCATCATTAGTGGCATCAGGATGCTACAAATAACAAGGACAATCCCAAAATAGTAAAATACAAGGTAGTTAGTCTCTTGTGTTGGTAAATTCAATGTTCCTGTGATATTGAGACCCAGTGTTTTTCCCCATCTTTCCCCACTTCCATTCTTAAAGTCGCAAACATGCCTGCCAGAGGTCCAGGGGCATGATCTGAAGTCATGTCCAGAAGACTCTTTTCTCTTTTTAAGAGCCAAAGGAACCTTTTGGAACCTTTTCCTCAACCTCTAACAGGTTTCTCCCTCATGCCCCATTGGCTCCTTTGCCCAGAATGGTTCACCTGCCTGCTCTCAAACCACTTGCCAGCTGGAGAATGAAAATCTATGATTGACTCAAACTAATTAGAATTTACTCTGATGTTTCCTTACCACTTAGTCATTTTGAAGAACTTTTTTTTAAGGAGGCTTTTTTGCTAAAGGTAGAAACTATTTCTATAAAGCTGTTACATGTTCATCACATATAAATTAATTGTATGTATTTTTTTAAGCGTATGAAATCCTGGAGTCATGGTGAGCCCAAAGGGTTAGAATAAGTGTATTCTCATTTTTCTGATTTGCTTTTAAAGTTGCCTGCTTGTCATAACACTTATCATATTTGTGATAGCCTTCCAGTTATCACTATCACTGTGATAGTGTCTGAAAGCTTTTTAATCCTCAAAACCGCCTGAAATCCAATTTTTATTTGCTGAAAAAGAAATGCCTGTTTCTCTAGAATTTATTTCCCTTCACACACACAGACAGACACACACAGAGAGAGCTTTATTATAGTGACTGTAGAATGAACAAGGCTTTTTTTTTTTTTTTTGAGACAGAGTCTCAAGCTGCCGCCCTGATTAGAGTGCTGGGTGTCATAGCTCACAGTAACTTCTAACTTGGGCTCAAGCGATCCTCTTGCCTCAGTTTTTCTATTTTTAGTAGAGTCAGGGTCTCGCTTTTGCTCAGGATGGTCTCAAACTCCTGAGCTCAAGCAATCTACCCGCCTTGGCCTCCCAGAGTGCTAGGATTACAGACGTGAGCCACCATGCCTGGCCAAACAAGGCTTTTTAGACAATGGTTCTGTGTGGTCCTTACAAGAAAAATTTTGTATTAATATTTTCTTTCACTTAATATAAATTTAGATTTCATAATGTTCTCTCTGCTGGGATCACTTCTTATATTCTGAACCCAGACTCCAAAGCTAACTTACTACAGGTGTTTTTCCAGGTATTGAAGCTTATTAGAGTAAAAGGCGTAATTGCCTGGTGCTCTCTCAGCTGCTTAGGAGCCTGAAGCTCAAAGACCACCTGAGCCTAAGAGTTGAGGCTGCAGGCTGCAGTGAGCAGTGAGCTATGATGGAGTCACTGCACTCCAGCCTGGTGACTGAGATCCTGTCTCAAAAAAGGGTAGGGCGGGGCGGGGGGCGGGGGGGAGGAGGAAGGAAGGGAAGAAAAAAGAAAAGAAAGAAAGACAACTTATAGTGTTACAAGTTAACTTTCTTTGTTAACAAAGAAAGTTAACTTGTAACACTTTGTCTAAATTAACTAGTTTAGACAGAATTACTAAGAGCAGTGGTAAATTAAGAAACCAGTAAAATTAGGAATTCTGTCTAAACTAGTTAATTATTTTTACTGAAACTTCAACATTACAGAGGATTCAGAGCAAATATTTTTCTTATGCTTCCTGAAGTACTAGTCACTTATTCCTTTTCTCAGTTGAATTAAACTGAGAGGTATAAGCAGGAATTTTTCTATCACTCTCCCTTATATCAGTGGGTTAGATAATCAACATCAGCTTAATAATCAGCTGGTCTGCATAGTCATCTCAGACAGTCCCATGCTTTCAGTTCATGTGTTTTTATTTTCAAATTCAGTGCTTCTGAATGTTCGATATCTATGTGAGTTGCCTGAGGATCTTGTTAAAGTGCAGATTCTGGTCTGCAGTGGGGCCCAAGATTCTGTATTTCTACCACACACCCAAATATGTGGTGATACTTTAAATAGCAAAGGTACAATTATTATTCTATATAGTTCCATGGAGTAAGGCAAGAATACTTATATACATCAAAGATAGAGCTCTCTTTTAGAAGAAGGATTAGAATTCCTTCCAGACAGTCAATTACACCAGCTTTTTTTAGTATTTCTTTTTACTTCCTGTTTCTGTAACCCCAGAGTTTTTTTTTTTTTTTTTTTTTGAGACAAAGTCTCATTTTGTCACCCTCAGTAGAGAGCCATGGCGTCACAGCTCACAGCAACCTCCAGCTCTTGGGCTTAGGTGATTCTCTTACCTTAGCCGCCTGAGTAGCTGGGACTACAGGCGCCCACCAGAACGCCCAGTTATTTTTTTGTTGCAGTTTGGCTGAGGCCAGTTTTGAACCCGCCACCCTCAGTATATGGGGCCACCACCCTACCCTTTGAGCCACAGCTGCCGCCCCCTGACTTTCTTAATAACCTTTATTCAAAGAATGTTTACAAGGAGAAATAAAATTAAAATTAAGATATTTTATTTTATTTTACTGTTATTTGCATTTATTTTATGTTGCATCTATTCCAGTGCTGTAAGTTTTTGTTTCTTCAGTTTCTTCTGGATTATCTTTTTCTTCTGTGCTACCTCTTCTTCTGGTTCGGGAACAATCTGTTCCTTTTCATCAAGGATCATCTCAATGTTGCAGGGGGGTTCGGGTATGGGTTAATGTCACCAAGAGCTCTGTAAGTTCAGCGGCGCATCTTGGGTGCTTTGTTCACTTGGATATGCTCAAGTTCACTTGGATATCTACATCTAAACCCTTAAGTTTAGCATTGTTCTCTGCATTTTTAAGCATGTGGCTCAGTGAGTAGGGCGCCAGCCCCATATGCCGAGGGTGGCGGGTTCAAACCCAGCCCCGGCCAAACTGCAACAAAAAAATAGCCAGGCGTTGTGGTGGGCGCCTGTAGTCCCAGCTGCTCGGGAGTCTGAGGCAAGAGAATCGCGTAAGCCCAGGAGTTAGAGGTTGCTGTGAGCCGTGTGATACCAGGGCACTCTAGAGACTCTGTCTCTACAAAAAAAAAAAAAATTCAGCACTCTTTTTGGGCCACTGACCCTGTGTCCAGCCCCACTGTTTGCCCTCGGCACACCTACCAACTCCACCATTGTAAGATCAGAATGGTACACATTGTTTCTTTAAGGTGACATCCTTCAGATACTTAGTGGCTTTTCATATTTGCATACCCTTGATGGCCTGGGCAGTTTCCCATGTGTTCTTAAAGTGAACATGAAGATTTGAGCCTCTTGACTTGCATGACTTTGTGGGGTTTTCTGGGTCAAGTGAATAGTGAACCATTTTCACAGATCACCTCAGGCCACTTCAATAAAGATATTTTAATAATTTTTTAAAGAATTTTGGATTTTCAGGAGGCGCCTGTGGCTCAGTGGGTAGGGCACTGGCCCCATATACCAAGGGTGGCGGGTTCAAACCCGGCCCTGGCCAAACTGCTACAAAAAAATACCCAGGCGTTGTGGCAGGTGCCTACAAGTAGTCCCAGCAACTCGGGAGGCTGAGGCAAGAGAATCGCCTAAGCCCAGGATTTGGAGGCTGCTGTGAGCTGTGATGCTACGGCATTCTACCCAGGGTGATAAAGTAAGACTGTCTCAAAAAAAAAAAAAAAGAATTTTGGATTTTCTATAACTAATTTTTTGACTTTCAAAGAATATTACTTATAAATTTTAGTTTGTAACTTGTGGTGTTTTTAGTGTATTCAATATAAATCTGCTGTAACAGGTTTATAGGTTAACATTATAAATTGAGCCAATATTTTTACTTGAAAAGAATATTATTTATGACATATTTCAGTTTATATATTGTTTATGGTATTAATTTTAGTGCAGTCTTTCATTATAAACTTTCTGTAACAATTTACAAGTTAACACTGTAAGTTGACATTAATTTGCAGTGGTAATATGTGGAAAATTGAAAAGAAGACTAATATCTTGAAATCATTCTTCAGGACTCTGAGAAGTTGTAATAGGAATGAGTAAATCTTCCAGGAGAGTAGAAATGACCTCCATGTTTATTAGTGCCCCTCTGTTTTAAGGGCACATCCATATCACAGGCAGCATTAGGGGAGCGAGCTTAGTAAAGGCAAGGTCCTTAATGACCTTGAATGAATGATATGAAGTCACTGCATTAACCAGCCCTGGAGCCTCTTTTGTGTAAGTTACATCATTTTGTGAATATTGACATGGCTCTTGCCACCAGTTATATATATATAGTCAAAAGCAAGATGTCATTGCTTAGGAAGGCTGTGTTAACCAGTGTGATGAAAATGTGTCAAACAGTCTATAAAACCAGTGTATGGTGCCCCATGATCGCATTAATGTACACAGCTGTGATTTAATTAAAAAAAAAAAAAGTTATTGCTGATTTTTTTAAAAAGTGAAGACAAAGATTCACATAGAAAACTATGTAAGGTGTGTGTGTAGGGTCTCATAATACCACACGTAACGTTTTTTAAAGATTTTAGATTTACTTTGATGTTACTAATCAGAATAAGTAGATTTGAGAAAGTCCTAATGTTTAACAAAGATACTACAAATGGTAACATAACTTGCCTTTAGTGCTAGATTGACCCATCTTTAAAGATTTTCAGAAAATAGAATTAGAATTTGAGTGGATAGGGGTAGTTGAAAGACTAGAAGGGCATGAGGCATGGAAAAGAAGGCAAAGTTCTTATTAAAGTATGTTAGAGAAACTATTTCAGGGAGTATGTTAAGTTGCAAGAATTTATATTTTATGCAACATATCAAATAAGACTGTTGAGATTGTTCCATTCTCTCTACAAAGGTAAGGATTGTTTATTAAAACCTGGTTCAGTTTAGATATATGTATAAAAATAATATGTCTATATACCATATGCTTGAGTCAAAGTGTAAATAAAATCTATTTCCTACTGTAGGGGGTGGTCAAAAAAAGTGCAAGTTTTTGTGTTGAGCACTACAAAGTGGGCAAGGTTTCAGGGCTCCATACTATAGTATGGAGAACTTGCAGTTAAGATGGTCGACTGAGCTCATTTAGAAGGTCCCTTCTTGTTCCCAGTGCATAGAAACATCAGATAAAATAACCAGAAGAGGGTGGTATTATTGGTGGAGTGGGGTGGTAGTTTTGAACACACACCAGGACTTTAAAACAAGGAAAGGGACTCTCTGGGTGCCAAAACCAAGAAGAAGAAGCTGTGACAGTAGACAGGGAATTGACGGCACCTGGCCTTCAAGGGAAAACTGGGCTGATGAGGTAGTTCCTCCTCCTATCTGCAATTTTGCTTTCTGCAGTTTCAATTACTGGAGGTCAATCATAGTCTAAAAATATTAAATGAAAAATTCCAGAAATAAACAATTCCTAAGTTTTAAATTGCTCACCATTCTAAATAGCATGATGAAATCTCATGCTGCCCTGCTCCATCCCACCCAGGATGTGAGTCATACCTTTGTTCAGGGCATCCACACGCCGGGCCGTAGACATTGCTGGTTAGTCACTTAGTAGCCATCTTGGTTATCAGGCTGTCAGGGTATCTCAGTGTTTGTGTTCAAGTGTCTTTTATTTTACTTAATAATGGCCCCAAAGCACAAGAGTAGTGATGCTGGCAATTTGGATATGCCAAAGGTAAGCCATAAAGTGCTAACTTTAAGTGAAAAAGTGGAAAATTCTCGACTTTAACGAGTATAAGACATAATATATATAGAATTTGGTACTATACAAGGTTCCAGGCATCCACTGGGGTGTCTTGAAACATACTCCGCCTTGGATAAAAAGAGACTACTGTGTGGTTTTGATGCTTTAGTCTCTATCAGAGCACGAGTCAAGGTCTGGGTTCAAGGCTATTGACACTGGAATTAGCCTCACTTACAAAGCCTACAACAAACTATCAATTCCACGATCTGATTCTAAAAAATATTCCCTATCCCTTTCATGCAAGGGAGAAAACTATTATTCTCAGGAAATTAGAGATCGGGACTGCACTATTACAGTCATTACCCATAACCTAGTACAGAAACAATAAGCCTGTGGTTCTCAACCTTCCTAATGCCGTGACCCTTTAATACAGTTCCTGTGGGTCGCAACCCACAGGTTGGTATAAACTGACCCAGAATCTGGGATTCCATAGATCTCTCCCCAGAAGGAGCAACCATGAAACTCATAAATGCATTTCAACCCAAGGGACCACCAGACTCCCTTGGAATATGCAGCACCCAAAATGACCCCCTCTTCACATACACAGCCCATATGCAGGAACCAACAGTCCTGAGATGTCATTACTGGATGACCAGGTGTGAGGGGAGGAGGTATACCCAAGAAACTAGAACTCAAAAGTAGTCTGAAGAGAACTTGTAAGTTAATGTTAAAAGGGACAAAGAATGTATTAGAGTAAAATATTACTCAAAAAGAACAGGTAGATTTGCAAAAGAAATAGAATTTTTAGTAATAAAATTAGTTCCTGGGGAAAAAATATGTAAACTAATCCTAGGAAAATCAAATTTTGAAATATCTGGAATTTTAAGACTGGCTAAGAGGGTCAGATTATAAAACTAAGAGTAAATTTGGGACACAATCTTTTGGAAATTGAATGCTAAAGATCTTATTCTGCTTAAGCATCTACAAATCACAATGTGCCAGTGTATCTCAAAGCATCACCCTTTTAATCTAAAACTAGTTGTCCCAGCTTTGTCCCCTTGCTATAGAATCACTACCATGGAGAAGAATACAACTAATGACAGTTTCTATTTGTCACTCATAAGACTCTGAGGAAATCAAATGTGGTTTGGCACCTCATGGAGAAGGATGGATCCCCTTGGAATGATCTGTTGATTACGAAAGTCAGTTTAGAGGAGTAGACTCTTCTTCGGGATCCTTCTGTCTTTACTGTTCCTTCTTCCCCTCCCCCCCCATAATTTGATATTCTGTGGTAAATGTCATCATCACATTGGTCACTAACATTTAGATGGCTTTCTTTCAACATTTGCTATCATTTGTACATGGAGATTATTATTCAGTCACTTTAACAGAATGTGCTTGGCATTTTTTTTAGTAGTGGTACTGAGCTCAACTTCAATTTTCTATGTACCTCAGGTGCCAGTAGCATACATTTTTGAAATGACTAGCTACAGTTTGGGGTATGGTTTGTAGCAAGAGATTAGACATTTTTCTGCAAAAGGTAACTGGTCCCTGTGGGGTTCAAACTTGTGATCTTGGCCTCTCATTAACACACATTTGTAGCCATCAGACCTAGTGGTTATATTATATATATTTCAGTCTATAATCTTAAAATTGAGTTGTATATTTTAATTACCCAAGGCTTATTTCAAATATATAATTGAAAATCACTTTGGGACATTTCTTACTTTTGTTTGATAGTAAAAGTCACAAAAGTAAAACAGACAGCCAAAGAACCTAACTCACTTTTCATCTTCCCTGTGTTTTCTATGACAGTGAAAGTCACAAAAGTGAAGCTTGCAGGCAAAGAGCCTAACTCACTTTACGGAGAGTGCGACAGTACCTTTTTCTTTTAGTGAGGCTATAGCAGGTCTGATGTCAGTCACTTTAGAGACCTTTAGACCTCAGTGCTCATTTACTGCTAAAATCTACCAGCTCTGCTTCTGCATTATGAAGATCATCTGTCAACACTTTGAGATATTCTCCTTTGTTATTAAGCTTGTGATGCTCTACGCTGTCAGGTTTTTTGCCAATTACAGTTAAGGTACAATAGTGTATTCACCAGATCAAAGTCTCACATTGGCGGTAGAGGAATGATTTGTAAGTCTTTATTCATCTGAATTGTACAATAGAACACCTGAGGAATGCAAATAATCCCTCTAAGGACTCTGCTGGAAAGGCTGTTAGAATGACAGGGTAGACTATTGTTATTCTGAATTGATGTTTTAGCCAAAGTAATTATTTCTTATCTTGTTGTTTCATAACAGTTCTAATTTTATTAGTTATATTGACCCTATTTATGAAACAAAATCTATATGATATGTGTATATTGTCCTTTTATCTGTTTTATGTGTATATTGTCCTTTTATTTGTTTTATTTCACTTTCATTGAATTTATATGTGGTGTGTGATCTTCTTTTAATTACATATTTGGTTCTAACTTGTATAATGAAAATGTTACTAAACCACTGATGATAACACTTTAATATAGAGTTTAGTTTGTGTATAGAACAGTGTATAAGTCTGTGAAGTAACCTAGAATCCCATTATATTATTATAGACAGAAGTACCAATTTAAGTCCCCCTTTTTTTGCCTATTTTTCATAATTTTGGATAAGGAAATATCTGGTTTGAATTGTATTTTTAAAGGCCACATACTTTATTCCAAAAAAAATATTAGAGGTTGGTCCATTTTTTAGGATCTGAACAAAGGAAAAAATATAAAGATCAAAACCCACTAATAACATTGAATAAGTAGTTACTTTTATATAACAAGCATGTATATACTGTTTTGTGAATTTTTCATTCCTTTCTCTCATCCTAAATCCTGCACAATAGTACATATTCTTAATTTTCTAATAACTGTGATCCCCTGCCATTTTCTTTGATAGTTGAGTTTTGAAGGATTTATGATTTAGTCGTTGTTTTTCTCTTCCTAAAGTGGCATTAACATTGACTATTTAAAGGATTCTGCCACAATATTTTGCCCTAATAGCTATTAAAACCTCTATCTAAATATAGGAGGCTAGTGGAATTATGTAAGACTATGGCATACGTTAAATTTTTTTCATATAAATTTCAATGAACTCTATAGTCAATCCTATACTAAACTCAGTTCCAGAACTATAGGTGTATGTGCTGTGATTATCTGAGAGTGAAAATTAATAATAGTAACTACTGTTAATTACCTGTTTGCCATTTATAGGCATTATTTTTCTAGGTTCTTTATGATATGTTATGCACTATATTATATCCATTTTTACAGATGAGGAAACTGAGGTTTAGAAAGATTCAGTAACCTGCCCAGAAATAAAAAGCTAGGCAAATGGTAGGATCTGAACCTAGTTAATATATTAACTATACTTATTTCATCTATATTCTATTTGTTACTTTACCAAAATACTCCATGCTTTGAAAAGAAAAGACTCAATAATGTCTTTTCAGGTAACAACTAGTATCAGTTTCCCACCTGATTTGGCTTCCCAAGTCTTTTATGATTAAAAGAATTTATTTCCTCTGCAGTTCTTTTATACATGTTCCTACAAAAGTCAGTTTCAGAACAACAGTGTGTACATGATCAACTATATTTGTAAATCTGTATTTCTTCATGTTTAACTAACAAAAATCCCCCCTCGAGACCAGTGATTACTGTAAGTTCTGTTAGATTAAGAAGGAACTAAACCAGGCGTGTTGATATCTAGATAGAAGGAATTATTTGTCAGGGATTGTTTGAAATTAGCTGGCATTTTTAGGTGTGATTCTTCTTGTACAAACAAAACTTTTATTTTCCCCCTTTTAAAATTTGCTTTGTAAAGTAAGGAAAATAAGAAACTATAAAAAATTGAAGCTTTATTCAAGAGTATAGGTGTTAATGCTGAACAATTTTCGTATAACTAAAAAAAGTTTTAAAATATTTGTGTAATAGTTCCCATAGATAATGTGCTAAAGTAAAAGTAGGTTACAGTAAAATATTATGGCGTATACCTGAAGCAGTCGCTGCCTGTTAATGCCTTGACCTTGGAAAGCTATACACAAAAAGATGGCATCATAAAACCGTGCAATTCTTATGAATATGTATGTGCTACTTGATAATAATGAATGTGGTACAGTCATGCATGCACTACAAGATAATGTTGTGCCCTTTTTTGTCTACAGGTTGATAAAAATTAAAGAGTGGGTGGACAAGTATGACCCAGGTGCCTTGGTCATTCCTTTTAGTGGGGCCTTGGAACTCAAGTTGCAAGAATTGAGTGCTGAGGAGAGACAGAAGTATCTGGAAGCGAACATGACACAAAGGTTAATTAGCATTCATTTTCCCTACACTTTATTATCAACTATTTCCTTGCAGTAATTTAATTGCTTGCGCTGATAGAATAATAAATGACAGAGTAATTACCATTATAAAGAGGGAATCTTCTCCTTTCTTTACCATGAGACAGAGTGAAAAGATTTATTTTAAATTAAGTTTTTAACTGTCATCTGTCATCTCCGTACAGTGTTTTAATTATAACATAGGTATTAGTTATGTATATTTTTGAGGAGGAATGATCGCCAAAACTCTTTCGTCATGTTCAGTGGGGGAGGGAAAGGGGTAAATCAGTTGCCGTAATTTTTTCTGAGTAAGAGTAACATATTGTTCGAATATTGGATTTCAATCAAAAATTTTGCTTGCATAGCCCAGGTCCTGGAAATAATTAATATTGGATGAAAATAATTGTAAAATGAGTAGGCCTGATTTTTCTTTTTTTTAATAGTAAACAATTCAAAAATGCTATCTTCAGGTTAATACAATTAAATCCAATTTTTTTTTTTTTTTGGCCGGGGCTGGGCCTGAACCCACCACCTCCGGTATATGGGACCAGCGCCCTACTCCTTGAGCCACAGGCGCCACCCTAAATCCAATTTTAGAAGGGCTGATTTTACAAATAGTTGCTTGCTTTCTGACCTCTTCAACTGTATTATGAATGATGAATAATCATTTACTAATATCTGTTATCATTTTCCATTTGAAATGAATAATTTTAGCTCTATACCGATTTCTGGCACAACCAACTTATGTGTTGAAGGAATTTGTTTCATTTTATTTCAGTGCTTTGCCAAAGATCATTAAGGCTGGGTTTGCAGCACTCCAACTAGAATACTTTTTCACTGCAGGCCCAGATGAAGTGCGTGCATGGACCATCAGGGTAAGATTCATACTTATTCATCAGCTATATCCAGTTCCACACTATTGAATTCAGATTGATATCACTGACTTTGAAGTTTGTCATGGTGGCGGTTAGCTAGTCATTACAGATGAGGTTTTTGTCCAGGATAACTTTAATTATTTGTGAGCTGCTGAACAGTGAAAGTGGAGCGGCATTGATTGAGGCAGGTAACAATTGATTCTGCCTATTACATAGTCTGAATTTCTTCATCCTGTAGAATCTGTCTACCCTCCTCCTGTGGTCAGAGATAAGACGCACCAGTATTGTGCTTGCTTAATCTGTGTGACTGGGTTTGTCTGCAGTGAAATTGATGTTGCTTTTCATTTTGTATTCGCTAAGTTTGTTTGGGTTGCGGGTGGTTCTTTCCTCCTTTGCTTTGCTCGGATTACATTTTCAGCAATAAAAGCAATATGACATCATTATGCTCTTCATAGATACAGAGTTGGGCTCAAAAAGCTAAACTCAATGTACAATAATTCATGCTTTTTTATTTGAATTCATGGAAGTAATGTTTATTTTTAGTGTTACGTGTTCAGTCTTCTTTAAAAATATGATATGTATTTTAAATATTGATGTATACTCAGTACAGCCAGAGAGAATGACTAATTTATTCCCAGAGGACAATAGAAACTGAACTGTAATGGTTTGCTTTAAAATGTAAATATGTTGGAATATAGTATTACTATTGAAAAATATTTTGAAATCTATGTAATCCTAGTAGTATATTACAGAATATAAAAATAATGCCA